>NC_069718.1:13406381-13736381 GCF_027358585.1 Pangasianodon hypophthalmus | reverse complement strand
AAAAAGAAGTATTGTTAACAGGCTGATTAAAAGTGCAAATAATTTTATCATCATTTTAGTCAAACAGAGGTTTATAGGAGCGTGGTGTGTGTGTGTGTGTGTGTGTGTGTGTGTGTGTGTGTGTATGAATAGCCTTGTACTATGAGTGATGTGTGTGGGGTTGGGGAGAGTAAGTGCAAATCCCCTCAGACAAGGAGCATAACCCAGTGCACTGCATGTGATGCTATGCCATGACAGAAGCTCAGCCATGTTCCCACCATCCTGTGTGGTTCCTCCCTGAACATAACTAAAGAGATGCCAGACGTTAAGAAAAGAGCCCTTAGGAGCTATAATTAGCCTAGAAGACTACAGTGGAGGGTGGTTATGTGGTTTTACCTGCGTTACACTAGACTTTGCAGACACAGGTGTGTCCAGGTTGGTGAATAAGAGGACGGCTCATGTGAAATTGCTTCGAGCTTACTTGTTTAACATTTTCGTCATTGGTTACTTACGTGTCTCTGAATAAGATTATATGCTGTTTAATCTAACCGAACGTTCACCAGCAAAGTGTCACCCACGGGGTGTTATTTCAGTCCCTTTGATCGTTTTCTGATCAAACAGTGGTGTGTTCAAGATTTAGTAGGATCACTTCAATGTTTTCCCTGAGCACAGGCTTTTAGTGATTGTGGTAGGTTTACTGTGAAAGTCTATATATTTTAAGTAAGGAATAAAACACAATGGGACATGCTATTTTTGGAAAATAGCCAACAATAAGGTGGTGTGAAGGATTGTTTTCCTGTAACAGCAGATTTTTTTGTGAATCCATTCATTCCTATTATCTTTTTCAGTACACTTTTTGATGAATACCAATGTTCATAAGGCCTACATAAGTTTTGGAGAATCTTTTGTAAAGGACAATGTCAGTATGAGGTGACAGGTTTTATGGCATTAAAAAGGAAAAAAGATGATTTTTATTCTTACCTTGCATATATTAGGAATCAATTCAAGTCTCACTCACGCAGCTGCAATATGGCTTCTTGAATAAATGAAATTGTAGAAGGTATACATTAGCGCTTCATAACCATATTCATTACCACTTTAGTTTAAGGACATTCAGCTCACAGCATGTGTGAAGTTGCTTTACACCAGAAGTCTTTGAATAATCTTCCAGCATTACATTATAAAAGACTTGTGCAATGCTTGCGGATGTATTAAGCCCAATCTGAGTTACCGTCAAAGCAAGTCTTGCCCCATTTTTAAAATAATGTGTTGTCCGGGATTGGAGCTACCCCTGTCCCTTTAGGCTTTATTTGTTTTGATTTCTTACTTGCCTACCTGTATATTTGCTCAAATTGTACTAAATCCCACACACTGGCCTTTCATGGCGCCTCACACAGTGCTCAGTGTTCAGTGTATTTTGAACCTCCCTCTTTCCAGAACTGCAGTGGCAATAAGCCCAGGCCTACAGCGTCCATGTCTGACTGTGGGCGTCACACACTGGTGCTTTGTGTTCGGACGCTTGCGGGGGCCGGCGGAAGCGCTGTGGAACCGCAGGGCCAAATTAGGCCACATGTGTGCTTGGACGTCACACAAAAGAATTCCTCCTTCCCACTGCTGTATGTGTGCTGTTTTATTCAGGGAATCACATGCACCACTGTGTTTTGTTTGTGAAAATTATGGACTTATATACAGTGTGAAACCCATTATTAATAGGTTATTTCCACCTTTAGTGAAGTTTTATGTTTGTAATCCATAATTCGTAGCTGTTCCTATGTAATTAACGCTTATAGACAAACCTGAAGGCATTATTCACATATGAACAGATGTGAATTGACATTCATTCATTGACTCACACTGTAGGTGCTTCCTTTGTGTGTGGGGAACTGCACCCTGCATTGCTGAGTGTCCTATAGACCAGAAGCTCGTCTGTGGGCGTTTGGATGATGTCATGCCCTTAGGCTGGGATCCATGCGTGGGGTCAGGGGTTAATTCTGTTCTCTGATGCGCTATGCTGCCACACTAATGTGCATACACATACATGCTTCCTCCATACTTCTCCAACACGACTTCAGCCTTCATGCCTGAACAGGACTTTTGTTTTAGTGCCTTATTGCATGCTTCCTACTGCTCTCGTACATTTCCAGATTTTGGGAACTTTGTCTTTTTTGGTGTTGCTATGCAGCCTGACATTAAACAGAAGTTAGCAGGATATGTTGACTCACTCTTGGAGAGAGGATGACTTCAGCTCAGTGAAATTATAGAAACTGAAATGTTTACTGTATTTTCTAAATGGCGGAATATGTTTTGCGTTTATGTCACTATTATTTTATGAAATGGGTCCATAAAATATTATGTGGCCACATGCCAGGATATTTTAAAAGAAATACCAAATCTTAGTGCAAATGTTTTTATCCCTCTTGGTGCCTGTGTGAATAAATGAACACCCAATACAGAATAAATTGATAACCCATTACAGCATGGTCTAAATATTAAAGTAACTGAACCTAAGTCAGCAACTATCTTTATTAGCAAGTTCAAAAGTTCACATCCTTGTTGATATGCTCCAGTTAATTTATTTGATATCTAACGTCTAAACGATTTAAGACAATAAACACATGTTTACTTTGTTAATTATTTAAGGCATGAGTCAAGACTTTAACTTCCAAGCAGTAAAATCAATGGGAAGAGTGAGGAAAACAAGACCAAAAGTAGAAAATATTGGCCTGTCTACAGGTCTGGAGAAAGGTATGAAAAGGTATCGATGTGTTTATGGACACCATTATCAACAGTGAGAAAACAGACACCAAGATTCCACATCACTGAGTGGATGAAAAATACCTTCGAACCCACCAAAACACAATGTGAACAATATGTGATCACATGTTAAAAAAGAATAATTGTAAGAAAATCACATGTGAAAAGTAAGTCAACATAAATCATGAGAAATCAAGCATGCACTACATGGGAATTATGTACAGACCAGGTGTATTGGGTGAATCAGGTGATTATTCACATGTGGCATTCATGTGACTTCTTTTTAAGGGAAAGCTTTCTTTAAACTTCATGTTCATTCTGCTTTCTGCTTCCTTCTCCTTTTGTTTTCTCAAATTCAGAAGCTAAGTTTAAAAGCTCCTTAGTCAGGAGAGTTTGTTGTTACGCTGGAACCCTGGCTTTCTTTGAAGAAGTGATTTATGCGCGATCACCTTCACCTCTTATTATCTGTAAGCCATTGAGGGCAGACTGAGGTGTGTCAGAATGAACAGGGTTGGGTTCCTTGTGCGGATGTTTGAGCAGTAATTACAGCTATTCTGAAGTCTTTTTAGCAGCGCTCTGACAGACGTGAGAGAGACATGCCTAGACATGCAGGACTAGACCAGAGTTCTCTCTCTCATACACACACTCTTACAGCAAACAAGAGCCACTGTTTCCGTCCTACTCACTCATTACAGTTTCAGTATGTCTACAGAGACAGTAGATTAAATGTGCTGTGTGTAATAGCAGACACATTTGCTAGGTGCTTGCTTGGTTACCGTCAATCAAACCCTGACTGGATCGGGCAACAAACACTGTAACTGTAGTGTTTTATTTAGTGATGTGCCAATAAATAATGTTGATATTCCTCACAGTGGCACTAAAGTTGTCCTAAAGTTGTACAGTCTTAAATCTGCACTTGCAACACTTGTAAATTGACTTGGATTTGCTTGGACCTGAGCTCATGAGACTTGGATTTTGACTTGAAAGCTTTAACTGAATTTTGCCTGCCCTGATGTGTAAATAATCTGTATAATCAATTGTTTCATAAACATGATGTAATTCAAACTATATTGCTTAAGCCCACTACAATTCATGAAGGTAACCAGAATATTTTGATTCAATTTTATTTATATAGCACTTTTAACAATAGACATTCTCACAAAGCAACTTTAAAGACATCCAGATTTAGGCCCCAACTAGTAATAAACGAAGACAATTCAGAATTCCTACTTGGAAAGGCAGGAAGATCTACTCAACCCCAAGCACATGATGTCAAATTAACATGGCTGCTCACAGCATCAATGATAAAGTAGCACTAATTTCCTTGTAAATGAGTTATACAGTATGTTCTTGCTTCAGCTCAATCAACATACAAACATATTAGCTTGTTAAATCTATAACATTGACTATACAGTTCACTAATTTGAGGAGGTAAATATACATCACTCCTCACAGTTAGCTGGCATGATGTTTGTTAACAAAAGACAAACATGGAGGCGTCCATGTTTTTCCCACTTTGAAACTTGAATGTACAGAGTACGAAAATGTCACAATTCTGAATTTTCAACTTTCCAAGTTATGTCACACAGCATAATTCATTAAATCATAATTTCATTAAATCATAATTCATTAAATCATTAATTTTCCACTAATGTATACAATGAAACTGAACAGTACTGAGTGTTTATCATTGTCTTTATGACAATGTACAAATCTACAGTATCCAGGTGAGAGCTACTGATGCAAGGGTGAGAATAAACTGAGAATAAACTGTTTTCAGGAAGTGCAAATCTTTAGGTTATCCATGTGGGACCACCATTCCTTCCCTCCATCGGGAATTTGGTTAGGACGTGTATCCTATTTGGACTTGACTTGGTGAAGGTGAGATGACTTGGACTTGACTTCAATTTAAGACTACAATTATATTAAGGAAAAAAAAAAAAGTAACAGTTGTTGATTTGTGTAGATTTGGGGCACATAGAGGTGACTATCCATTCCAATGGTTCAGTAGGAGTGAATTGTCCTCCGATGACAGCTGAGCAAAGCATTCCAGCATTTTCACTTTTAATAAAGATTTATAAGAGATTTTGTTTGTTAAATTTTGCTGATATTTTATTATATAAAGTTGATAGGTATCTACAGGATCTGTCAGGTTTTTTGTCTGCAGAAATGAAAAATAAGTGTGACATAGCTAGCAGATGCCTGTACCTCTCAGTTGTCCATAAATTCTACAGAGGACAAAGTTCTTGACTAGAAGCATTTAATATTGGATTAAATAATTACAGTCTTTAAAACGATGACATGGATGTCATTATATGTTAATTAGGTGGTGAACTGTTTATATAAAAGTTAATAAAATTAAAAATGCCACCTATTACCATGATTAGCATTATTAACATGACACTGCCTGATAATTATAAATAGTTATGATAAGAGTTCTGAAACATAATTTTTATTTTTTTTGGCAGACATTTTTATCCAAAGGTTATTAAGGGCGTGGCTTAAGGGTCCAGCAGTGGCAGGTTGGTGGTGTCAGGATATTGAGTCACCAGTACATTCTTCATGCAATATATTTTAAATAAATATGAGCTTATTAATATTTAGTATACACCTTTATTCATATTATGGTTCAGGAGCACTGTGTCCCTCATAAAGGTGAAATGAAATCTACACCAGTTATTAATGTTATCAAGTATTAAGTACTAAGGAATTACACTTGCTCTCTGCAATTCACAGTGACTCAGATGATAAAGTGTTTATCAAGAAGTCTAACTGGGCTCTTAACAACCACATGTGCAGTCTGTGAAGAGAGCCGCTAGGATGATGAAGTGCTCTAATTACAGCTGTACTTTACTGCTTGGGTTTGCATGTGTTACTTGGGTTATATGTCCTCCTCTGCATGATAAAGTCATAGTCAAGTGTGTCCATGTGGTCTGCTATAACACCTGCATCTTCACTGTCTCACTTCCTCACCTCAGATCTGACACACGTCTCCTGTAATGAGTGAAACTGGCTCCAGGGCCCGAGTCAGAATAGTCTGTCAGCTCCGCTCACTTCAAAGCAGCACTTGGGGTGAGAGAGGGGCCAAAACACAGCAGCGGCTCACACATCTACACTCTGCACTCGTCTGTGTGCCCGCCCACGCTCGGCACACTGCTCTGACCCGTCTCGATGGCAGTGTGTGCGAACTGCAAGGCCAAACGTCACTAGAGCTGTGGTGTGCTTGTCAGGTCTTGTTATAGAGCACACTTCTTTATACACGGAGAGGCACGAACACTGCCCAGATACACACACACACAGCCACAACCCACACCCAGGGCTTAAACAGAAACATGACACATCTGTCCTGGTTTCAACCTGGAAGCTGTATTTCAATATACTCATTATATAGTGGCCATTTTGGAAATATACAGATATTTTATTTTCATGACGGAGGTTTAGTTAGCAGTGTGAGTTGTCCAGGTTGTGTGTTGAGACCAGCTATCAGCAATGTGATCTTTGTTAAAAACGTACGCCAAACAAGAACTGAAAAACATCAGGCTCCATGTGACGTCCAGCTCAATACTCTACACTATACAGTGTTATACCACAATCCTGCTGAATCCTCCAATCTGATGGGTCAGAATTTATTGATCATTTTTTAATATTCTAATCCTGAAAATAAATGAGTAAAAATAAATTCTTCAACAAAGAAAAACATGTAATTACTGATATGGTGAAGTTTCCTTCTGTACAGAGACATTTATTTAACATTTATGGCAGGAGTCTCAAATGTCAGCAAATTTTCCACTATGGCTAAAGTCTAAAGAGGACTCTAACATGAGAAGCTGCATTTTTTTTTTTTTTTTTTTTTTTTTTACTTATTTTCAAGAGAACAAAAAACAGGAAGCTGTTGAGGGAACAGTTGTTTATTGTTGTTAAAACCTAAGTGATAACAGGAACTAACTTGTTTTGTGGATGTTCTGCAACATTAAATGTAACTATACAGTAAACGATCTAAAAAAGTATGACATTCTTAAAATATTAAAAATATTGTAATCATTGACAAATTGCTGTAGTAGAAGCATAAAGGAATAAAACACACTGGAACATGCTATTATAGGAAAATAATCACCTTTAGGGTGGAAACATTAACTTGTGTCAAGCCACAACACAGCACCCCGATGTTGATTGTTTTCCTATAATAGCACTACTTGACATGTTTATTCTTTATTTAATCACAATTAGTGCCACAGATGAAACAAAAATGTTCAGAACGCTAATAAATAATGAAAATATTTAACAAGTGTTCTGCCAAAAACTAATTAGAGCATTTCTTCAGTTAGATCTAGATCTTGTTTCCAATAAAATAAATATTTATGTCTCAATTCACTTATAACACTTCCTTACTTAGACTGTCTAATTTTAGTGTTTAAAATGAGCCTAGCGCATGGTTAACCAAAAACCCTAAAACATAATGCTCAGAAGCTCTTCACTGACACTGTAACGCAAGTGAGGGAAAGGGTTTAAATAATATTCCGTATTTTGAATTTGATGTAATGCTAAAAAAGTAATGTCTCTTCATAGATTCAGTGTACTTAAAAGATAAAACAATGAAAAGACAAATCAAGTTAGATGTGATGTTTGGGTCAATATATGTTTGGATTCACTAAAAAAAAAACCTGATTTGACTGCAGTTTTAATCCTAGTCAATTTGCTAGTCTTTATCCTGCCATCAGTCTGACATTTCCACTTCATGAAACACAATTTCCTTCATGCTGGATTTCTCTTCCTGTCTTTTTCTCCGCTCTCCACCCATGTTGTGTCTGCCAGCAGTTGCTGTCATGGCCAGCTGTCGCGGGCCTGATAAATGAGAACTTCCTTTGGAATGGCAGCACAGCTGAGAGGTCTTCTGTGGACATGGATGTATATAAATATACATGTGTGTGTCTATGTGCACATGTATGACTGTTGTTATGAGCAGAAAGAGAGAGAGAGAGGATCCACTACATGTGGAATTAGGTATGTGAGTGGACAGAATAGGGGGGCAGTGAGGAAGAATAGATCCTTAGCTCTGTATCTCTGACAGCGGTGTAGACACCAGATCCTGGCACATGGAAATCATTTTAAGTGTGTGCACTGAGAAAGCATTCTAGGAAATGGATGTCCACCCTAGAGACTTTAGAGTGGTTCTCTGTACTCAGTCCACCACCGCCTGGCACAGTTTTGCATTTTATCTGCCCTAACACTGAATAATCTTACTAATCAATAGATCTCTGCTCTTCAGAAAGAGAAAAACCAACACTATACTTATTATAACAGCAAACGTCACTACTTTATATGTATTGCATGATAGAAATAACACTATACAGTCAGCTCTAGCATTATGAAAAAGAATAAAGACTAATACATAATTTGAAGAACACACTGAGAATGTCATGGCCATTTTGCTAATATGTCCAGTTCCAGATAAAATTAAAACTGTTTTAGATGTTTGAAACTTACTGTGGTTCTGTTGGTCTTTAACAGTATTTTTAACCTTATATACTGTATTTATATATTTATTTATTTTTTTGTATGGATTTTTTTTTCTCCAAGAGTGAAATGTTTCTGGTGGCTGAGATCAATTTTATAAAATACTTTTTTTTGAAGGATGACATTTTGTTTGCCCTTATTTAGATCCTTTATTGTGATCAAGACCTAAAATAAAATATGTTCTCATAAGGTTATTGTCTGTGTGAAGTTTCACATGGTCTCCCATGTAGGTTTCCTCCCACATTGCAAAACCTGATAAGTGTACTGACTACTCAAAATTGCCTCTAGGTTTGAGTGAGTGTGTGAATGTGTGTGTGTGCATGGTGCCCTGTGATGCACTGGCATTCCATCCAGGGTGTATTTCCACCTCACACATCGGGATAGGCTCTAGATCCAAAACCGAAATAAAGGGCTTACTTAAGATGAATGAATGTTCTTATGAAAATGATTTTTATTATTAGATAGGTAATTCATTTGTGCAGTTTGAGTGAAAAATTTGAAATGTCTATTGTTGATCTCATTTTTCATTTTTGCTCATTTTTACCCATTCTCTTGAAGGGTGCAAATACTTATAGAGTTAACTGTAACTAGGGATAGGGAAATTATCTTAAAAACATAGTCTTATATTACACTTTTGTAATTTTTTAAATACAAAATGTTCCCTGTAATAAATCTTTGTAATGAAAAATCCCATGTTTTATGATAAATGAAAATGATATAAGGCATAAGGTCTGCTATAGAAATCGAGTCAAGTCAAGGCACATCAAGATGAATAAAGTATTGTTTTATTATCTCATCTTGACACTAAATCAAAATCAAATTGAATCACTGTTCATAAAGCTGTCCACCCATAATTACAAAACTAACTGGGATTCTTTCCACTTTTATACAAGTCTAAGTTGTGTAATGACTTGAATGTGGTTACACAGCACTCATTGTGTCTCCTTTTAGCTGGAAATGGACTTAAGCACACACTGTGCCTGTGTTATCCGGCTTATATGTGAAGTGTCTGAATGCATTTCCTGTCATTCACAGTCATACATACTTACTGGTATATTTCTGCACATCTTCATGTATAAACATGGACACATACTATATTGTAGTTAATACTATATGCTAATACTATATACTAAATCTAATTAATCTGTATTTACTTAGTGCTCAAAATATCTGTATCTGTAGCTGAATTTAAACCTAAATGAGCTTTTTTTTTGTTTGTTTGTTTGTTTGTTTGTTTGTTTGTTTTTGTGGATCCCACCACTATGCCCTGGACACTTTGCAAAACACTGAAAAAAGAGCTGCTGAAGAAAGAAGTCATTCACAAAAATGACTGTATAACAACAAATTATAGAACATAATTTTATTCAACTCCACAACCACATGTCCTGTGTAACTTTCTGGAAGGCTTTCGATCTTCTGTCTAATATGACTGATTAAGCAAGCTATGTTTCAGTGCATTGATGTCTTTCCCAAATCAGGCAAATCAGTTGTTTATAGCTGACATCAATACACATCTTCTTTTTACTTTAGTTTTTGGGTTTGTTACATTCTAGAAAGTTCAGAATCTACTACGAAGCTGAGATGTACTTACAGTGCTGCAGCGAGTCAAAATGGCATTTCATTATATGGTTTTCTGGCAAGATTGCCTTTCAGAAATAATAGAGAACGATCATTTAAAAATGCAGAAAAACATGCAATAAGTATACAAGTTAATATTTTTTAAATAAATAAATGATTATTTTTTGGAGATTACTTTTAAAGAGGTATGATGTCCTGTACACAGTGTGTGGTCTACATGGGCTACATGGAGCAGAAGCTCTATAAATAAATCAGAATGCGTGTCTTGTTTCCCACACAAAGACTGAAGAAAAAGAAGAAAAATCAATCTGCCTTGTCTAACGCCTGATCTTTCTGGGCTAGGTCTTTTTGTGTGGTTTTTGAATTGTAGTTGGAGTGGAAATTTTTGCTGAAACCTGGCAAATCTGCCAGCGTGCTTCATACTCATGCCTTTCAAACTCTGTATAAGCAAAAACCTTGCAGTTGTGCGACTTTATTGTTTCTTCTTGTGGGATCCCAGTCCCAGTGCACACACCTAGTCTCAATGTGAAGCTTTTCTATAAAAATAAATAATATAGCTCCTTCTGTTAGTATCTGTATTCGTATAATGGATTCATACTTGGTTACATCTATACTAAATAGTGTAGAGTAGGCAATAGATTTGAGTACAGCTCTGAATTTTGAATTGATATTATTACACTAATTAAACATTATTGGATCAGATTTAGATGAACTATGTGGAATCTTATACACCTTCATCCACTCTGTTCCTGTCAGTCCTGCTTTGAGGAGTGTGTTTGGAGCATGGCGTTGGTGTCTGTCCTTCTCTCTAACAGTCCCTCTGGATTCCACATGGCCTCAGAGTGCAGCGGACAACCTTTGATGAGGGCTCCAGTGACTCAAGGATAGAGTGACACACCCATTCTTACACACATGAGACATGAACAAAAACCTCCGGCCCAGGAAACAAAGATTTAGAGTAAGCCTAAAAGAACCAAAATAGGGCAGAGCCATCCTCTGTGAAAGAGCTTTCTGTGTAAGTGAACTGTAATCATGTAAAGGGTTGCATTTGTCTCCATTAGTCCCAGTTAAGGCATAAATGGGCTTTCAAAAAAAAAAAAAAACAGGAGGCGACACATTTGCTGTGCTTTCTGTAGGCTTGTAAAGAGCTGGCGCATATGGTTCCCATGCAAACACCTGTATAGTATTACAGTATTATGAAAAAGCTAGCCACCAAGGGAGTACCAGTGTCTACGATAACATGTGATCTTATCTGCCGAGCTGAATACTGCTGCTGACCCAATTACAGTCACGTCCATACAGCCCCCACACAGATGGCCTTTCAAAGGACATGTCTGAACTTTTATGAACTAGGATACCCATCGTAGCCACGTTATAGATCTGACTTCCGTGCCCTGCCTCTTAATCATGACTGTAGCGGAATGAAAAAAAAAAGGATTGGCCATTGTGTCTACAATACAATGGGCTACATCCTCAGTGCCTGGATCCTTATTGCAACACCTACGCTTCCAAACTCATTAAGGCCAGCGGCTGTTGAACAGTGACCTTGTAAATCTAAGCTTCCTGGGAAAGATACTGCAGCAGTGCACAGGTGCAGGAGTTTCACTGCCAAACTGCTGGTAGGAATGAGATGGATAAGAAATGAGGGGTCTTTCCTTCATGCCTGAGTTTGTATGTGGGTGAGAGAATAAATGATATGAATTTGTTCCTAAAAAATGAACTCAAACAAATGGCAGTAATGAAGCTGGATTTAGTAAGTTGTAAAAAAAAAAAAAAAAAAAAAAGTATGAATACAAATGCCACCCTAAACCTAAACTTAACTTTAGTAAACTTTCATTTCTTTTTTTGTAAAAGAAATAGGCTGAATTTACTCTCAGAAATTGGTGGTATTATCAGAGGTGCATCTTTTGTATCTAGAGCATGTATCTTTATACCTAATGGGACTTTATGTACCACTGATGTACCTTTAAAGCTTTAAACTAAAAGTTAAGGTACATCATGCACCTTCCCTGGTAATAGATACATACTAAAGGAACAAAGGATGCACTCTTAATGGTACCACCACAGCAACAAGGAAAAGTACAGTTTGGAATCTTTATTTCTGAGTGTGTATCGCTTTTGTCGATCTCATTTCTTCCCCTGAGGAATTAATGGCAATCCTATAATCGCTGTACCATGTACCACAATCTGGGCCAACTTTTTTTTTAAGGACCAGCTTGTATTTAATGATGAACTAATTTAGCAATTACTTCCTTCCATCACCCTCTTCACGCGGAGGAACACTGATGAGTGTTTGCTGAATCAATTGCTGTGAGATGGATGCTGTTAGAATGATTTGTGCTTAAGGGACAGGAGGTCAAGTAGTTTAGAAAGAAAGTCCTGCTGGGGACTTTCCACTCGAAGGCATTTCTTGCAGACACAGCCAGCCTGTGAAAGATATCAGCATGTGACCCTATCAGCATGTGACCGTTCAGCTGTGCACATACAACATGAGAAGCTTTTCAATGGCAGAAATTTAGTTCAAATGCATTTTTAATAGTTTTAAAGGTTTAATTGTTCCAAAGCATATCGTGCCACAGGAAATTAAGGGCTCATCTTGCCGAGCTTGTCTTGTGAGCAAACTCCACAAAGGTGACCAGTAAATGTACAAGATTGCTTTATTAACTAATCAATAGATGCTGTTTTTCACTATTTTATTTAAAACCAGTTACCAACATTACTGCTAAGCAGATTTCTAGTACATACGTAACACTATTCACTATCATGTAATAGTTTAACACTGAACCACAGACCATAGACTATATTCATTCAGCATTTAATTAGGATACACCACACTGATCTTCTGTACTATAGAATCTATCGAAATGCATAAAAGACAGATTATTCAGGGTTTATTGTACAAGGGGATTTGGGGATCTGATCCCCCTAATTATGACTTTAAACCTCTTGAAGAAAGTAAAGACCCAAGACTGGGAGCTTCTTAAAAATTAAGCCCACACAATGCCTTTAACAGCAAACATTAAAAGATGCACATAAATTACACCCTTGAGCACCACTACAATAAACCATGCCATTTCCTTCCTGGCAGTTTTTTAAAGCCTATTTTGTGCCCAACCTGCCAATTCCCACCCACCAGCCAGCTCTCTTCTATCATACAACAACTATCAACAGGAGAGGGTGAAGGCTAGGACGTAGAGGAAGGCGATATCTAGCGTCTTTTGCATGCATGAGCTCACAGATGCCTACGATTGGTTAGCATTGACAGGGGAGATAGAGCATTGACAGGGGAGATAGAGAATATGCCTTCCCTCCCACCCAGAGACCATGGCCAGTTTTGTTGCCTTGACTCACAGGCATGGTTGGTTGCGGCATCGCCAGGATTCAAACTTGTGATCTCATAATGAGAGGGGGAAAGCTTTTCTGTTATGCCACTCAGGAGCCACTAAAGAAGTGTTAAAGGCAAAAAGTGGTCACACCATTTATTTATTTATTTATTTATTTGACTATTTATTTGATTGATAGCAAGATATTTGCTATATCGAACTAACTATGAACCAGTATTCAAAGATATGATCTGGCTGTTGACTCGCACTTTTTCACCTCCCTTTTCTTAAGTGCTTTATAATTTGAAACAGTTGTATCTGAAATCTAAAAAAAAAATGAGCTTATGACTGAGAGTAAATTGAGTTTGGAGGCCCAGTAGCCCCACCTCTTCCTCATTAAAAACTGTGCCCTGCTCTGGAAAAGAGTCCAGCTGGTGGTTATTGCAGACATTTATCTCAGATTTTGTGGCTGGATCTGTGGCCATATTAGTTTTGTTTTTGTACACACCATATTTATACCTCAATATTTGGTGTAGCACTATTACATTCTTGCCTCACAGACACAAGTAAATATTTGTGTTAGCATCCTCTGCTATTTTCATTTTTTCTTCCTCCGGTAATCTGTTCTCCTGTGATACAACCTAATGAAGCCATGCATTTCCATGGCAGATAAATGCATCTGTCAGTCCCTTTACCCGTGGGTGCATTTTCTTCATATCACTTTTCTGGTGTATAGTTTCAAAATGCCTCGAAGAGATCATCTGTAAAAATCTTTTTTCAAATGATGTCACGCCCACCACCTCTCTGTCCATACCTCTCCATATGTCTCTGTATGAGGAGCAGACAGGAACAGGGATAGACAAAGCAGACAGTGAACATCTCTGTCAGCTAACATTGACCCACAAACTGCTAAACATATGTCTTACTATTCATATGCTCTGCTTTTCTCTTTGCTTCCTTTCTCTTCCCTCTCCCTCCTTCTCTCCAAGACTTCTACAGACAGCTGCAGATGGCTTCATTCTTCAGACCACATGGTTTACTTCTTTATCGGGTGCAGCACGAGTCTTAGCTCTCCTCGTGCTTAGTGAACAGTGTCTGAGATGTCACATTCACTGGATTCCGATGGGTAATTTCAGCTAAAATGGAGGCACTGATAGACACAAGATGTCTTGTCTTTCCAACATTGTGTTCCTTGATTGAGTCTATTAAAATTTGTGCATTCAGTGTGTGTGCATCAGAGCATGGGGACTAAGTCTGAGTAAAGTATTTCAAAATAATTTCATTTGGCAGTGAGAGAAATTATGCATTAATAAATCAGCAAATGGCCTACACACAATGTGTAATCATATATGGTCACATGACACTGAGTAAAGCATCTGTGCAATTTACCCTTTGTTATTCCGCATACGTCACATTTTTGTCATGTCATGTCATTTCACTTCATGCTTTAATAGGAAGAGAATGTGTTTAGGTGTGAGTGGTATTTGATCACCTCATCTTCTCCTGTGATTTACAGTAGGTACACTATATTTTCTAATAATCTAGCATCAGCTTTCTAAAAAATACTAATCTTCTCAAGCACAAGAAACCTCAAAATTCCTCTTCAGAGAATTCTGAAGTCTTAAAGAGAAATAATGAATGAACATTAGTTAAACTCCCAGCAGACTTTTCCTCTCCACTAGACAGAGCAGCTGTGGTCTGCCTCGGCAGCAAAATAAGTATACGAGCCAACTAATGAAATACTCACACAGGATGTTTACTAGTTTGAATAGCTGTAACACGTTTTGCTTATTGAACCGATGAAATCAGATGTCTTAATTACTGCTTGTGGCCAAGCGTCATGTGGGAATGATGGTAGTTTGGTGGTAGTGATGGTGGCTTGTTTGGGAGACAATAGATCCAGACCTGTTTTTACATCACTGCCGATGTCTGGAAGTGTGTCTGTCTGGCTTACTAGAGCCTAAAAGCCCCTTGATGACTCATAAAGTTGTGGAAAAGAAACCAGAGCTATCCATTGTTTACTATACAAAGAAATGAGTCATATATGTATATATATATATATATATATATATATATATATATATATATATATATATATATATATATATATACATATATATATATATATATATATATATGTGTGTGTGTGTGTGTGTGTGTGTGTGTAATAATTGTAATGTCTGTCTTTCGTATAGGACTATGTGAGAAATCTCGAACTATATTATGTACCAAATTATTGTTAAATGATTTCAGATCAGCCTTAAACTTCAGGATTCAAAAATATTTTTAAACAAGGTTTATAAATTAGCTATTGTGTTATTTTCTGCTTGTTTTTTTTAAATCTACTTTCAGACAGTTCAATTTGCTTTTGAATATTAAAAAAGCAAAGTCACTTATAAAATCAGATGTTTTAATAATCTGCCATCCCCATAAAGTGGTGAGTCAGAAGGGCATGTAAAGTTATGACTCCCAGGATCTGAGAGTAGCCTTGTGGGATAGGCTTATCTGTTAGATATAGGCTTAGGGAGGCATTTCCGCTCACGGCCCAACCTTTAGTACACACACAAACACTGACACTTTCCTGTTTCTCACAGATGAGTGACCTTGGAGTCATATATTCTCAAGCCACTTCTCCAAATATCTTTGTTGCAAGCCCAGAAAGTAAACATGTATTCATACAGTGACACTAATTTCTGTTCACGTGATATAGTTATAATGTCAGTGTCTGCCCCAATATTGACTTTAAACTGTATCACTAATACAAATACACCTCTTTATGGAATTACTATGACTTAATTTTGAGATTGTGTACCTATTTTTTCATATTTACTGTATTTTTGTCAGTATTTTCCAAACACAAGTTTATTAAGGCAGAACCATGTGACGATGCTATAAAGACTAATGTGTCATGGCTGTTACACACTCCTAACCTCATGGTCAAGTGGCTAGAGGACAAACTGGACGTGAAGGGCAAATTAGCGAGACATATTTCGGGATACAATCAGACCACGGCATTACTTCTTAGATCAAGATAGCCTTTGATCTGCAGTGTAGCCTGATCCAGCATCAAAAGCCTGGCGGCAACGTAACACCACACACAGAGAACTGAGTTACACACTCTCTGCAGCCGGCTCACACACGGCTCTCACCTCCCTGTATGTGCTGATTTCAGTCAGTGGATTTCTTCGATAGTGTAAAATATAACAAAATGCTATGGAGGGAAAAGAAAAGTCAAAAGGTATCATTTTATTAGATATGACACCTAGAAAGTACTCACATCATGACATATAGAGTACAAACACGTTTTTTTCTGCCAGCATATACCATATACACTATTAATATTTTACTAATATACTAATGTTAAATTTCTTCCACTATACAGCCCTTCTCTAAACACATTAACATACAAGTCTTAGGTTGTACCTGCTCTCACTTCGGCTTAGAATGAGAATGGATAAGTAAGGGTGTCTGAGTGTGCTAACTGATAGTATGCAATATAGATTCTAGCGTTCTGTATTTCAGTTACTGTTAATTTTATCAGTTACTGAAGCGGCTTGCACTGAACCTTGGGTGAGTCACATATGATTGCCTATAGACTTAGTCATGTTTATTGGTGCAAGCTTGTTAAACTCCTCATAAACACTGATAATGTAAAAGACTTTTAAGCCACATACTTCCGCTCACACCCAGTGTCACACTCTTAAGGATTTCAGCATCCTGTCATCACAGCGCAATGTAGCAATGCAATAAAACAGGTCTATTTACTCCCTTATCTCGTATAGTATGACGCCACATTGTTCATGAATGAGTAAGGGACTTTCCATGGTCTTTAGAAATAGCTGAGGTTCTTTACATCATGAGGTCCTTAAATTTGAAATTGTAAGCTTTTAATACTATTGTAATGTAAATATTTATTTTATATATTACTCTGAATACTGAATACTCTGAAATCTGATATATTAAAAAAAAAAAAAAAAAAAAAAAAAAAAAAAAAAAAAAAAAAACAGATATGAGCATGTTTGACAGAATGACACACAGCCAAAAGAACTGCTGTATTTTTATGAAAATTTATTTAAATTAACATTAATAACAGGACATGTAAATAACTTAAAGACAGACAAACATCTTTTATGCATACTACATTCCTTGTAGCAAATAAATAGGCAAATTTACAAGTGAAATCCAGGGAGCATTAGGATCCCTCGTATTGACGAACTTGACTTTGAAAGTTTGAGAATTCAGTCTTGAGTGTCTGTTTGGCCTGCTGAAATTATTTCAGAGTTTCTGAAGAGCTCCAGCTTAGATATTGCACCTCTCTTCTGGCGTCTCTTCTTCTCAGACATGGTGCAAATATCTCCGCTTTGGTCCAAGCTTTCTTCTCCATCTATCTTTCTACATCTCCTTAAAAGGAAAAAAAAAAAAAAGGAAAATGAATTCATGACCACAATGAGAGGGTTTATTGGATATTTGGCTATTGATTTTTTAAAAGGATTATTGAAGAAATGAAAAGACAGATATTAAAATATTAAATGAGGTGGCAGATTATAGCCTAGAAAAGTACATGAACGTAACTATCATTACCCAAAGCCCCAGAGAACTGCTGTTTTATATATATATATATATATATATGTATATATATATATATATATATATATATATATATATATATATATATATATATATATAAAGAGAGAGAGAGAGAGAGAGAGAGAGAGGAGAACTGTGGTATTTTGAATAAGATATAATGGTATCTGTATTACAGCTGTACTATATAGGATCAGGGTCTCTCAGGGTGTCTCCATGTGTTAAAGCCAGACTCACCGGAGTGTGTGTGTGTGTGCTGAATGTGTGTATCACGGCGCCCGGGCCATGCGTAAAGACTCCTCCTGTCCCGAAGTGGAGCTTTCGGCGTCCTGTCTCGTTTTAAAGTCCTGGATGGCTCTCCTGTTCTGGAAATCAATCAGCGCCATGGTGATCACCGCGTTCCAGCAGTTATCCTCGCCTGAGCACCGGAAGTCGATCTCCTTATTGTCCGTGGTGACGATGGTGAAGTAGACGAACTTGCCGGTGCGCTCCACGCAGTCCACTTTCTTAATGCACTGCAGCTTGAGCTCTTTGCTTCTGCTTTTCTTCTGCGTGTCGGCGTAAATGTTCAGGCTGTCCGTGGTGAGGACGCACGTCTTCCTCTTCCAGAACTGGAGCAGGTTGTCGCTCCTCTTCTCCAGCTCGCCCTCCTTCAGCACCTTGGAGCTCTCTGCCGGAGTCATTTTCATGTTTTGAGGAGGAAAGGCGCAAAGCGGGGTTTGTATCCTGAAAGCTGTTAAGATGGAGGTGAAAATGAAAGGCTCCTGTCTTTGTTGTGTCTCAGAGCTTCTTCTTCGCCTTGCTGTGGCTGGGACTGAGAATGAATGGGACTGGGAGTGTTTATAGCAGTGTCGCTTTGCCCGGCCTCCTGCACGTCACATGCGCTCTCGGTATTTGAGTAATTCATTGGCGGAACGTGGGCGGAAATGTGGCTCAGATGACCTTCAGCCTTCAGATATTCCCTGAAATACCTCATTACAACATTGCAATCCGTTTCTCCTAGGGCCCAACTATAGTATCTCAGTCCTCACTGGCGAGTGTGATCTTATTATTTATCTATCTGTTAACAGATTCCTGTAGCTGTACAGATTTCTGTTCTTGGCTGACAGGAGAGGAACCCAGTGTGTTTCCTGCTGTTGTAGCTCATCCACCTCAAGCTCCAGTGTTTTGTGCATGGTGAGATGCTTTTCTGCTCACCACGGCTGTAAAGAGTGATTATTTGAGTTACTATATCCTTCCTGGAAGCGCAAACAAATCTGTCCATTTTCCTTTGTCCTCTTGTCAACAAGGTGTCTCCATCCAAAGAACTGTCACTTACAGGACGTTTTTTATTTTTCACATCATTCTGTGTAAGCTTTAGAGACTGTCGTGTGTAAAATTCCGAGGAGATCAGCAGTTTATGAAATATTCAAACCAGCCCATCTGGCACCAACAACCATGCCACGATCAAGTCACAGAGATCACAATTTTTCTTCATTCTGATGTTTGATATGAACATTACCTGAAGCTCTTGACCTGTATCTGCATGATTTTTTGCACTGTGCAGCTGTCACATGATTGGCTGATTAGATAACTGCATGAACGTGCAGGTGCACTGGTGTTCCTATTAAAATGGACGGTGAGTGTATATTCATTTTCCACATGTAGTGCACATATTTTTATTTTTCCACATATGATCATTTCATGTGATTCATTTATGTTCTTTTATGTTAACTTTTCACATATAATGTGTGTGTGTTTCATTTTTCCACATGGAATTGTTTCACATAATTCATTTATTTTCACGTTACTTTTTCACACATAGAGTGCTTTTATTTTTCACGTGATCACATATAATTCACTCGATGCTCAGGTTTACCTAGTTTTCACGTCTATAATTTCAGGGTATAATGGTGAAAGGCAACTTTGCATGCTTTTCCCACGTAATCACATAATACTAATAGCTATTACTTCAATGTACAGTGTTTCTCTGATAACAGAACAGAACAAAAACATTAAAATATATATATATATATATATATATACATATATATATATATATATATATATATATATATATATATATATATATATATATTGTTTAAAGTGTAGTATAGAGTTTAAAATTGGCTGACCTTCAATTGCTAGAAGATTATTTGCAGATATGAAAAGTTCATGGATTTTGGATGCAGCCACTTATAGTAAACTGGAAATCTTTTGCCTTCTGAATGTTAATTTACATGTAAGTCAATAATTAATAATTGCTAGTAGTTATCTATAAAGGTCTAGTTTATTGGTAATGATTTATAAGATAGTTTAGAGTTATTCAGTGTTATATTACACTTCTCTTCTCTTAGCTGCAGTCCAGTCGTTCCACTGCACATTCATGTACATTCCATCTGTTAACTAAACTAAGACCTGTGTCCTTTACCCTTTACCGTTAATAAGGGTAACGAGGTATAACGAATCCGCAGTATAATAAATGTTCAGCTCAATATCACAGTTTTGCTTACTGTTTCACAGTTTCATTTCAGAACATTATTTGCCCTATAACATTGCAGTAGCAGTGTATGTGTGAACTTATTTGGTTTAACACCAGTCCGGTATATTTTCCGACCCATAAATGTATGAAGCTATGAGAAAATGAACAGTAATGCTTCTGACTTCTACACCTGGCACATGTGCTGGGCTACAACAGCCAGCTCTTTGTGCTTGTCTTTACTATAACAAACACTTCAAGCAAACATTTAAAAATGAATTGATGTGCAAATCCTTTCTGTGTGAAACACCACATCTCTTAAGCAGATGTGTAAACAATGACACCACATGTTATGCTTGTGTTATGCAGCTTATTATCGCAACCTATACCACACTGCCAAATGTGTACGTAATAATAATCATACAACAATGTTTGATACCGTATGATGAAACTGTATTCCAGCTTCAACACATCATTCGCAGTTGTGATAAGTTATAAATCCTCCTAAATCTTAGCTGTTAAAAATACTAAATTGCTTTGATTATACCTTTAGGCACATGCTCATGTACAGAGTGTGTAATGGAGGTATTTATTGCAGTATAACTTAACCCTTACATACTGCTCAGATCAAATTTGACCTGTTTTGACATTTGATAGCAGTAAAATCACCATAAATGCCATTTTTGTAGCCTGATATTTGATGACTTTACCTAAAGTGACCCAAAAGGGATTAAACAGTATGGTCAAAAATGGAAGAGTATGGATGTGACTGACCGACATGCCTACATGGGGCTTCTAATACTGGCTGGTGTGTATAGGTCCCAAGGTGCGGCTGCTTCTAGTCTTTGGAATGCTGAGATGGGAAGATCAATTTTTCATGCCATCATGTCTCTGGAAATGGTCCGCACCACATTGGCAATGCTCAGATTTGTTTGATGGTTGTAATGGCTATAAAAGGTTATATAATAAACCCCACAGTTCCTGAATGTTCTTGCCATTTTCATTTTCAATAAAATATATTTAAATCATTATGGCTGTTATGTTATGTTTCACTGAGGACATGATATTGTGTGATAGTAGATGTTTTCTCTCCATAAACGAGTGGTGTAAAACCCAGAATATACACTCTCCCTGCTCTCTGAAACATTAATTATTATTAAAGAATTAATCACCCATTTATTAATGTCACATAGGCTATTTGTACATTCTAAATAGATCTGTGGTTCAAAATTTGGTATAAAGACTTGTTATGTGGGGATTCTTGGACCGGTTCAGAATTGACCTGGACCATACTGTGAAGGTATAGAGTATGAACAGTATGTAAGGGTTATTTGGCTAGCCCATTTTGTCACACATGACACATTCAGTGGGACCAAGCCTGATATGGAGGGCATAATGGTTGTTTAAACAAGCTGAAGAGAGGAAATGTGCATACACAGCTGTGCATAATGGAAAAAGGGTGCTACTAGAATATTTTTTTTTACTGATACTGGTAACATTCCTTATTTGTGTATATTTACATAGCAAATATCTGCTTATACAAGACTGAACCTGTATCATAATTGCTGTATTGTAAGAGTGTACTGTTAGACTTTCACTGTTTCTAGCACTTTACTGTAATGTCCATTACATTTAGCTTACTGCACTTGTTTTACAGTAGATTACATTTACTGTAATTAGGCCTTGTGGTATATTATTGAATGATATTCAAGTTGTAATGATGATTTTTTAATAATGTAATTAGAGCTGTACTTTGCTTTTAGAATTTATATATTTATACTTATATAATTTCAAAACAAACTATTATCAATGCTTGTTGCTTTCAGTAAAAGGAATATCTATTACCAATGCCTAATCTCAACAATAGCTAGCTATTTAAACAATCTTATATTAATATTAATATAGTATAATTATATTATTTGTTAGTATGTACAGTATATTATTATTAGTATTATTATTATTAGTAGTAGTATTATTATAGTCAGCTCCTCCTTTGCTCTGTTGGCTTACTGTTTCTTTTGTTCACGAAAATCTGTGTTAATACAGGTCCTGTAGGCATCGTCGTTTCCCTTTTGCACTTATGTCCATCTCTTAGTCTGTAACACAGTAGCTGGTTCTAATTTTTATAAGAAACCATACTTACATAAATTTTTATAAGAAACCATACTATAATTTGCTGTCATTTCCTGATCAATTGTACTGTCCTGTAATTTCAGACAGTAAAAGCCCCAGGATTTCTACTATAATTACAGTATTTTACTACCCATTATACAGTCAGTCACTATATATAATGCAGCAAGGGTTAACAGCATGTGTATCCCCTTTCCTTAATTATTAAACCAATATCCACTTTCAAAGGCCATTTTATGATTGTACAAGGTGTAATTTAGAAGTCTTCTGACTTTCTTTGCCTGTTGTATTGTGGGTTGTATTATGGTTACCAGGGTGTGTGGGGGTGTTGTCTTGGGCACACAGACACACAGGCATGTCTATGCTGTGAGTCAGTCTAACCCACAGCACTTGAGCCCTGATGGGAGGGATCATGAACGTGCCTACTCAATTCAGATCTGAGCAGATATTGCCTTTCTTCACTGATATATAACAAGTGTTCACACTATAAATGACATGGTGTTAGAAAAGTGTAGAATCTAAATATCAGGTCACCTGTATAAACCAGCACCAGCAGAGTTGTGTTTCTAGCACACTTCCTGAAGATGGCATTTCACTCTGAATCTGTTAATCAGTGGGTGTATTTTGAGGACAGTAAATTCCTAACAAGCCAAACAAAAGTCACAACAAGGATTGAGTTTAAGCATTGCAATGAGTTAAGAAGAAAACATAATGCGTCTGTGGTTTCTGGGTCGACTGATACAGATACAGTTAGTGTTCCGCTGATAATTATTAGAGGCTTTATGTTTTGCAGTAGTGTAACATATTCTATAGGATTACTTTCCAAATAAGGAACGAAACAGTTCTGACACGTTTTTGTGAACTGGATTAGAAGGGATTTTCCATGCCTGATTTCAGGTCTAGTTCAAGCAGTCAAGTCTGAGCATGTCTGCGTGTTTGACTTTACCATGTGCTTGTGCAAAGGAAATGTAGAGTCAGTGCACTGAGCTTCAGTTCATAAGACCACACAGTAGCTCTTTCATAGACTATAGTCTTATCTTTTTTCCTTTTTGGAATTTAGAAGATTTTGTATAACTCTGCTGGTTATTATTCCATAACTTTTTGTCTTCTACTGGAAGGAATGTGCAGAATACGGGACAAATTAACAAACGGAAAAAGCTAACGAAAATGACAAAAATACAAAACACTACAATTCATGATGAAATATTTTAAATGTCCTGCATTTTAAATAAGTGATTGTGTAAGGTGTTTCTTTAAAGGATTTCACATTGTTTCTAAGCTTTGTTGTGAACATTTCTACATTTGAGTGACCCGATGAGTTTGAGTGACAACTGAGTAATATGTCTGAGTTTTTTTTTTTTTTTTTGGTGATGCTAGTGATATGAATATGAAATGTTTAAGATGTTTGGTTGTTGGTAATGTGGAAATGGCTGAATGCTGAACAGGGCACATGAGGACGCTGAGGTCGAGTATCTCAGATAGCTGACCCATGACCTCTGACCAGAGATTCTCAATGCAAGGGCAAAACCAGAATGCATTAAAGCAATCATCTACTGGTTAAAGCATGTCTCACTGTGGGTAAATTCTATATGGTGCACATGTCTGTGTGGGTTCCTCCAGTTACCCTGGTTATCTCCCACCTCCAAACATGCCAACAGGTGGCTGGGCTATGCTAATTTGCCTTGTGATTGTGAATGTGTGTGTGCATGTGTATGCATGGTGCCCTGCAATGGACTGGCATCTCATCTAGGGTGTATTCCTGTATCTCACACCCAGGTTAAGCTCCGGATCTGGGTTAGTTAATTTCAATAATCTGGAACAAAACAGTTTATAATAGGATGAATGATTATTAGGATGTCATGGCAATTATGACGATCACATACTGTAGATGTGAGGTTGTTATGGTAACTATGACTGGAGACCAGAGTGCAAGCACAGCTGTGTGATGATGCCACGTCAAACCTCACAGCTGCTATCTGATAACTCTCCACCAGGCCTCCATACATGTCAACAGCCCATCTTTGGCACCTCTTCTCCTTTCCAATTGTTTTGGCCACCTATATATAGGTCCTTAAGACCCACTCTGCCCTACAAAGACCTCACACTCGTAAAGTCTCATGTCATGCTTTGGGCCAGGAATGCAAGACTGATGAGTCTCTGTAGCTATTTGAAGCATTGTTCAGATAAGCTTCTTCTACAGAGGCCTGGGCAAATGCTGATGCACCGTGGGAAAAAGAACAAATGGCGCTAATGTCCTGGACGAGATTTTTTTCCCGTTGGGAAACAATGCAGAGGGAATGAGGAGCCTCCGAAAGTTCAAAAGGTCCAGTCTTTTCACCAAGGTCTAAACCCTGTCGATGAGAGTAAATTAGAGTCAACAAGAACCCCTGGTGCCAGTGTCAAAGGCTTATAGTGACATGTGTATTCAGAAGGGATGTAACATGAATATGAATACATTGTATATTGTATAACACATATGTGTATATATAATGTGTATAATGTGTATGAATAGGAGGCACACTCTTAGTTTTGTTTTTTTTTTAAGAATGCTTGCTAGAAAGATTTACAGATAATCAACAAAACATAGTGCAAATGAGAGGTTTTTACTATGTTCATTAACATAAATGTACAGTGCTGTGTGATGCATTACAGCATCCTTTGTAACTGCCTGGTCAGGCTCACAGGGGTTTAAATACATAACAAGCCTGAGAACAGTCATAACAAGAGGGAGAACATCATCCAGGATTGAGTCTAAGCATTGCAATGAGTTAAAATAATGCATGTGCAATTTCTGGATACAGTTTTGCACATAAGGAATGAAAACAGTTCTGACACTTTTTTTTTATGAATGGGATTAGAAGGAACTTTCTATGTCTGACTTCAGGTCTCCTTCAAGCAGTCAATCAGTAGCTCATTCAGTTCAGCAGTGTTTAACAGATGGGGTCATTATAAGACTATAGTCTTTGGAATTAAGAAAATATTGTATAACTATACTGGTCATTTTTTGTGTTTCAGTGAAAGAAAAACACACAATCCAAAATAAAGAGTCAAATAAACAGAAAAAGCAACCAAAAATGTCAAACATAGGTCAAATATCAACACGACAATTAATGGTGAGATATTCAAAATATGTCATGCATCAAAGGTATGCATAATGCCTTAGGGATCAAGTGTTTAAAAAAGAAATCTTCTTCATATCATATTACTTCCTAGTTTTGAATATTTCCACATTGGAGTGACCTGTTGAGTTTGAGGGACAGTTGAGTAACATGTTTTGACCCATGACCTCTGACCGGAAATTCTGGTTGCAAGGGCAAAGCCAGAATGCATGAAAGTAATCATCTACCGGTTAAAGTATGTGGTATAAATTAGGTTTCTAGTTTGAAAAATAATAACTGCATGAATCCATGAGTCCAGCAGAGCAGTCTATATTTGTTCTGACAGGGCCACACTACAGAATAATAAGGCTGAATTCGAGACCGATTTGCAAAAGATCTCAAATTTAGGCTGGTCTTAATCTATGTGGGATGTATAAACTCCAACCATAACTCCTCCAATCTACTCACAGTAAAATCATCAACATTGAACATACTGATGACTCAACATCCTGTAGTTTTGGCAAAATGTCCATTGTCTTGTGTTGAAACACAATTTTGGCATCATGAGTGAAAGACTGATAACCATTGATAGCTGACACCTGTTGTTTTTGGTCTAAAGTTATACAAAAAATTATGCAAGATCCCAGCTTCCGAGATTCACGGTCAGTGGTCTGAGACTGATTCATCAGCAGAATCTGAAAGTGTTGTTTTGTTCTGGGCAAATCTTGTACTGCAGGGGGTTTGATGACTGAAGGATGACCCAGGACAAAAAAAAAGCAAGCCGACAGTTGTAGGAGTCTGGCAGTTAAAACCCATTTGGTGTTGAAAAGGTTCATCTGACTGCTGTTCTTTCATTTTAGAGACAAACCAACAAATTCCAGCAAGACAGGCTGCAGCTTTCCCATGACAAGGAATGTCATAATTCACTGTCTTTCCGCATAGCTGTGTAATCCGTCTGCTTCCTGTTCATGACAAGGTTAAATAGATTCTATAAATACTACAATGATATTGATAATGATTATTTATTATTTATCATGACATTTCTTGTAGTATTTTTTTCTATACATTTTGTATAATGTATGTTAAACATTTGCCTTTATTAAACCAAATAATTTGTCCTGAGTTGCCTTGGTCAGGGAAAAAACAATGTTTCTAAAGATAAGCTGGAATGTACTGCACCTAACATATCACATGCAACAAACCATGGCAAAGCCTTTCCTCCCCTCTAACTGTCACTGATTCATGTTTAAAGAATTTAGTTTTGCTTGTCTCTGCTGTATACTGGGAGATACACATGATGTTATATATATAAGTTTTATATATAGTATATCCACTGCAGCAGAGTTAATGTTAGCCCTGTTTTTTGGAGCGAACTCCATGTCCATTTCTGGATTCAGCAGGTACTTTGAAGGTATGGTATATTAGAGTTGTCATTTAAAGTGTTTGTCATTGAAGTACACAGTGTAAGTGTTGAATTTTGTATTTAAAGTATCTCCTGACTTCAAAAAAAGATGGCTAACATTAGCACTGTGGTGCAGTGGATATATAAAACTTATCTCCCAGCACACAGCAGAGTACATAAGCACATAAACCATACAAGGTGTGAGCTATATGTAGGCTAATAAAATCCAGATAAGATCTGTGCTGCAGACCCTGGCCTTCCAACAGAGTTGTGAATCTTACCTGCATTACCTGTTTAAGGTTAATCCATTAGTAGCTTAAAAAAAAGGCTAAACAATTGGTTTGACTCATTGATATCAGCGGAGTGGAATCTGAGCAAAGAAACACCAAACTCACACAGAGCAAGAGACTAAACCAGGGATTTGGCCTAGGTCCATTGCACTGCCAAGCTAATCTTAGACTTCCATCCATTAGCTAATGTTAGCAAGACATTTGTATGCATGTCCATTTCTGGAGTAGGAAGACTCTTTAAATACAAGTTGAATCACTTTCACAGAGCGCTATATGTGAAAATGGCATACCCAGTAAACAACTTATCCAAATTATTACTGTTGCAGTAATACAGTCAGCATCATTGCTAACAGATGGGAACATCTGATGTGATAACACTGCTAGCCAAGTGCTTTTTGGTGTTATTGTTAGTTAGCTTGCTTTCTGTCATACTGACTCACCACACAGTTACGATAAACTAATTTCGCCTCCCACTGCTAA
This sequence comes from Pangasianodon hypophthalmus, assembly GCF_027358585.1. Classification (NCBI taxonomy): domain Eukaryota; kingdom Metazoa; phylum Chordata; class Actinopteri; order Siluriformes; family Pangasiidae; genus Pangasianodon; species Pangasianodon hypophthalmus. Next base: position 13,708,791 of record NC_069718.1, on the reverse strand, counting down.
AGGAAGCCACCAAGGTCTGAGATTGTGTGTGTTTGTGAAGGAGAGACATAACATCTTTACAAGAACAACCAAATCTAAAGACAGATTGTCCTACGGTCAGTTTAACAACCATATCATGAACAATTGAAATGCCAGATTTTTTTCCAACTGCTGTTTTAAACTATACACACACATCATGTCATACTATTGAAAAGCATAACAAACCAGTTACTATACATTTTGGGTCAAGATCCTAGAACACCAAAGCAGAACATCTGTCTCATAACCTACAGCCAGTGGTGGAAAGAATACCACACATATTGACTTGTAGTGCTACTGTAATAATAATCCACCTGAGAAAAAGTAGCGATCAAGAAAATTACTCATGTAAGAGTAAATAAGTCTTCTGGTGAAAATCTACTTTACGTAAGACTTCTTTTTTTCACTTCTTCAATTGACACAACCAATGTGAAAATGTATATGATAAATGCGTTTTTTTAAAACAATTATATTAACTAACCAAGTGACTTTAGTATAAGTCAACACCGCCTCCCTTATCAATAGTATATAAAGAAGGGTAACATTAGCTGGCTAGCTAACATAGCTAACGTGCTGTTGGGCTTTCAGTAGCTTGCTAGGTTCTTGGCTAGCTAGCTACATAGTTAAGCTTACACATTATCCTGAACATTTCCTGTAAAACATCAAAAGATCTGGCTAGCTAGTTTAGCTCTCTCGGCTAGCTAATGGTTTACCTGTCCATGTTTCCACAGGTTGGATGTTGAGCTGTGAAATTCTTATATCTTGGGTTTTGGCTCACATAATTTGCAGATCATTATCATGCGCATTTTCCTTTAAAGCGTTTAAAAGTGAAGATACCTGATAAACTGGGCCAGGGATGCTCATCTGTCTCCACTGTTGCAGACATTGCTGCATCTGTTTAAGCATTTGGCACCTGAAGTGTAGACTTTCAGCAGGAAACTGCATTATTTAAATTGCATCTTGAATTTGAATTTTTAAAAATTTGCACATTCTGTCGTTTAATTGGTTTATGGTCCTCCAGGGATAAATGCATTATTATTTTGTTTTACTCTGTAACACTAATCAAAAATAAATTTAGCAAAGCTGTTTTTTTTTTTTTTTTAATTTCAAGTAAAAGTACTATGATTTAATTACTCGAAAAAGTACCATTAGAGTGAAGCATGTACTGAAGTACTGTAACGAGAGTAGCATGTTATTTTCCACCCCTGCCTACAGTGCAATAATTATCTACAGATTATTAGACCAGTTATACAACTGTGCCTTGAGGCATTAATTCTAGAATAAGGAGTCAGTTATTATTTTAGCACAGTTCAGTCAGAGGCCTGGCTTCACTGGCACAAAGCTCTATGTTTATATCTCTGAAATAGTAGTTGATGCTGCAGGACATTAACGAGGGCTGCCATGGGTGATGAGCCACTACAGGACACAGAGGAAGCTGCTATTGAAGAATGTAACAGGAGAAGGGCAGCTACTGAAGTACACCTGGATTTGTATGGTTAGTCTCTCAATACTGCTAAGGGTAACAAGATAAATAGAGGTTTTGTAATAGCCACTTGGATGAAAAATACATTTTTAATAATTTGTAATAGATGGCTCAGGGAAAAGCACAATAATGATAGAAGTATTGAATAATACAAAAGTAATACAAGTATATTAGTGATATTTCAAGGTAACGTGTAAAGTGGGCTGGGAAAGGGGAAAATGCATAGATTTTTTTTTTATTTATGTGAAACATGCAAATAAGCTTTTGTGAATGACACTATTATCTATGTTTAAAATGTTTGTTTTTTTAACCGTTACTTTACATACATATTTGTCGATGCCGCAACAGTAGGACACACCTGGCATCCCAATCAAGAAATTCCTCACTTACACTCATGGGGGAAAAAAGACCCCTACATGGGATTTTAGCTTCCTAAACGGGTTTGAGATGGAATCCTTTCTGATAGTGAAACACTTATTTGTACAGTTCTACATAGAACCTTTAAGGGTTCCTCACATGGACAACTGAAGGCCTCAGAAGTGTTATAGGTTTTTTTTTTTCCCCACTAAAGAAAGAAATTCTTCAGTGGTTCATGCATTCTTTGGATAGTTAAGGGTTGATTGCTTTAGAAAAGGGTTGGATAGCAAATGCCTCAGTTGTAAGGTTCTGCATAGAACTTTAAAGGTTTCTACAACCAAAGAAACCTTTAGCATGCTAGACTGAATACGCTTTTGAAATATTAAAAAAAAACCATCAAATGTTCTTTTAAAACCATCAAATGTAACCTTTTCTAAAATGGTTCTACCTGGAATCCTCTCTCATTAGGAAACACTTAGCAATAAGGTTTTGCATAGAGTTTTAAAGGTTCCTTCAAAGGAACCACCTAAAAATCCCTTAAGAATTGTTGATGTAACCTTTTTTATACACTCTTAGAACAGATATAATCCTTGAAATGTTTTTTTTTTCTTCGAGTACTTTAGCATTTTATCTTTCTTAGAGGGTTCTACTTGGAACCCTTTGTAAGAGAGAAACAGTCACCACATGGCTAAAAACAAACTTGCCACTGTAGGACTGAAGTCCGGAATGCATGAGAACACTTTTCCGATGAAACCTTGACAAAACACAGAGCAGTATCCATGAAGAACATTCACCTGTCTGTAATGCTGTAAGATTGTGTTGTGCTGAGCTAAAGCATCAGTCCTGCTGACAGCCCATGACCAAAAAGGTGTTGGTTTCAGAGCGGAGACCAAAACAGCATCAGTGTTAACCGTGAGGGAATCTTGGCCGCCAGATTAAGCAATTGAGACACATCTTGAAGAATGTCAGAGCACATTCCATCCACACCAGTGGCAAGACGTGAGAGCAGCCCTGTATCAGAGCCATCAGTGCTGAGATTCCTAACATGCTACACTGCAGCAGGAATCCTGCTTCATGGAAACCTCAAGTACAATTTTCACCTCATGATGGGTGCAGGCATTCCTAATTCAGAGCAAGGGACATCGGAGATACAACAAAGTGGTGACATTAAATGCACATCCACACACTCTTAGCAGAGTACACACACAGAGTGCTGCTCGTATCACATTACACAATGTTTAATAGAATTCTCTTGACTATTTTATACAAATTGAAAACAATATTGCATTAAAACCCAAGACAATCCCAGTAAGGCCATTGCTAGCATATGGTTAATACTTGGGCAGTGGTTTTAAGATCTGCCCTTTCTCAAGCAAGAGCTACATAAAAAAAAAGATTCTATGCATGAATGTTATGATCACAGAACAAAAGAAACCTGGTTGAAAATCCAGACCAAAGTGCTTCTTGTTTAATGTCAGTGTTGTCTAACATGAGTGATCAGCACTTTGTATTTTCCACATCTTTTTTTCAGTGAGGTCTAACATGGTAGGATGTGCAAAAGAAAGCCATGAGGCTAACATTCACCTGCTTGATCAAACAAAATTAAGAAAAATGTTACAAATCCCATCACTCTGAGTAGCAAATACTATGCATTGGCAACCTTAAGTCTTATGTTTAAAGCAAATATAAAAGAATAAACAGTGCTAAATCAGAAATTATTAAGAAAAAAAAAAAAACCTTATTGGCCATTGGACATTGAAAATCAGACTTATGGTAGAAGAGTCAGCGCATGAGTGATGCTTGTTCTGGTTAGCAGGGCTAAGATCAACAGAAATCAGTGTGTTAAAACACATACGCTGAGTTTATAATAGTACCCACTGGTATCAACACAGCTCTCTAATGCAAGTGATTGCTCTGCTCTGTTGGCACTGATCTCAGCCTTAAAGGCAAATCCTAGCTACTTTCAGTTACAGTACTCCATTTCATCCAGCTACATGAGGATAGACATGAAGATTTCCCAAAATTAACACTGACTTAACTGTGCTGTAACAGAGAGAAAGGTTTCATTATAAGTTACTTAACAGCAGTTTCATCTCGTCAGGAACTACTGTACTGGTGTGTTTTTTAAAAAAAAAAAACAAACAAACAACAAAACCCTGAGTGACCTACAGTGTGAGAACCGTCAGGGATATATTCAGGATTCTGCAATGTCACCAACCATGGAACAGTGACAAAGAACAGAGAAAAGATAAATATACTGGGGAGGGAAAACACACACAATAACCTCTTTGCACAAACTTCCAGTCAAATACATAAGAGCTTACAAAAGATGCTTTAGATCAAAAAGGGTGAAGTGCAGAACTGTTGTATGTAGTCACTCATATTTTTCTGAATGCTCTATTTTGTACACAGAGGTAACCTCTGTGTGACGTAAACATAAATGATCATGCATTTCCTACATGGTGTTTGGATTTCTATTGCATTGTTTGGAGGATATATGGCAGGTCCAGCAGGGGACGAGATCACTCCGGGGCCATCTCTGTTCTTACTGCTGCTTACACTCTGCTGGCTGAGGCTGTTTCTACACACACATACATACAAACAAAAAGAGACACAGATAGAGAGAATGTGTTAAGTTATGAACATCCAACTTACCCCATGGAATGGAAGAGCATGATGGAAGAAGTGAGAGGCATGTGGCAGGTGAGATTACATGACTGGGATACTGAAAAACACAAAGAACTGCGACAGAAATAAGCAGTGGCTGTAAAAACCAGAGTGGGAGTGAATTATACTACTGTGATGCTTATTCTGAGGAAGCAAATTAAAGGTCAGAGGAAAGAGAGGGGAGAAAAACATGGAGCAGACAACATGCTGGAACTAGTGCCCCTTACCTAGGAATGCATGGAAGTGTAAATGATTCATGCCTGCAATGAGGACAAAGGGGACGGGGAACAACAATCAGATTACACACCATCCATGCATAATTCAGTGTCAATCAATCCAATTATTAACCAATCAGAAGCAGATTAGCTGAGACATATGCTGGGCTGTTCAACCTGAGACTCCAATTTAATCAGGAAAAAGGAATCATTTCAGTTATTTCTTCAGTAAAGACTGTAAAGTTTACATAGCACAACCAGTTATGATTGTCAGAAAACGTAAGCGAGTCTGTTTGTGTACGCATGTGAGGATTCTCAATCCCTATTTCTGTCTGGGCCACACTGTGTACTGTCACAGGGCTATAAACTGTAGAGCTGATGTGCAAGATAAAACATGACAGTTGATCATTTTTCGATAACAGCACATCCCAAAGTGTTTCACTCCCTTTGTACCACACCAACTTGTAACAGATTACATACTTTATCTGTTTATAATGACATTTAATGTTATGGAATGTCCATGAAACATGTTAGTTCCTGTTATCACTTAGGTTATAGTAGTTATAAACAGCCATGCGCTCAGCAACTGCTTCTAGTTCTAAATTTTGAAAATTTAGGCAGAAAATTTAGCGTGCAAAACACCTGAAACTCCTTCCATAAATGTTAAATAAACATCTTATAGAAAACTTCCCACATCAACGATTATTGTTTTCCACTATAGAAATGATAATGTATTAGAACAAGCACGTTAATATAAACCTGTGATTTGCCTTGCAGATAGAGTTATAGAAATTAGTCAACACCTTCTGACCAATCAGATACTGCGGTAACGCAGGGTCTTAAAGTAATATGTTTTGTTTTTCATTTGATCAAGTATCAAAAATATAAAACATTTAAATAATGTTTTCTGTACTGCTGTAACTCAAACTTGCTCATATTACTATAGCAACAAGACTGAAAAACGCAGCAAACACACCCAAAGCCAATTTTATCAAAGCCAATCAGTCAGGTTACCATATTTAGCTTTGTGTTTTTATGTTAAGGTAAATTCTTTCATGACAGCCACAGCATAGAAATCTTTGTGTGACGTGTTTGCTGCATTTTTCAGTGTTGTGTTTCACTGGGGGTGGATAGAGCTTTGAGGTCTCAGTGCTGCTTTGCTCCTGTAAATGACGAATGAAAACTGTCGATGTGTTTCTGTTTTTGGAAACAAACGTTATAATATGGGAATAGTTCTGTGGGTTTTCTTCCCCATACATTTAATACATGCCAAATGAAATGATGGGTAGTGTGCTGGGTTTGGCTCACAGCCTTGAGTTATGTACCAGGAGCGTTCTACTATTACATTTGAACTATGGTCTCCGTCTTATGTTTCTGCTTGTTTCTCTTCATCTCTGTTGAACAGCCCAGACCTACAGTGATCAGTGTGCTTGAGACAGTATCATTCAAAAGCCCATCATTAAGTGCATATGTGGACGGACACCAGAGAATTCTGTAAACACAGATCTGAACACTAACTGTGGGGTCAATTTCGCCGTCATCTTCCTCTTCACCCTCCTCATCAAGGTCCTGAGACACACAAAAGATTCAAACCATAGTCACTCAAAATCATCTCTACTGTATTTCATAGATGAACATTTAATACAGATTTATATAACTAACCTCCTCTTCGCCTTCTTCAACATCCTCCTCTTCGAACTACACAAACAAACAAAAAGTGCAAGGCACAAGTCAGCAAGGAAATCAATACAATTCTTATTACATAAAGTCAGGTCCATAAACATTTGGATGCTGAAAAATTATTGTTTTTACAGCTGTCTACCACAGTGTATTGGTAGATAATGAATATGAGCTTAAAGACTTTAATTTAATAGTATTACAAGAATTACAGCACTTTTTACATGCAGGTCCCCCCACTTTTTAATGGACCAAAAGTAATTGGACAATTGGATGCCCAGCTATTGGATGTCCAGCCCCTGGCTAGCTTTGTGTGTTATTTCTTTGTTAATTCAATTAAGTAAAGTAAACCGATAAAATGCCTAGAGCTGATTTCAGTTGTGGCATTTGCATTTGGAATCTGCTGCTGTTAACTCTCAATATGAAGTCCTGTGAAGAGCTGTCAATGCCAGTGAAGTAAGCCATCATTAGCCTGAAAAATCTAAATAAATCCATCAGACACATAGCAAAAACATTAGGTGTGGCCAAAACAACTATCTGGTAAAAAGAAAGAAGGCCCTGGTGAGCTTAGGAACACCAAAAGGCTCTGAAGACCATGGAAAACAACTGTGGTGGATGACAGAAGAATTCTTTCCCTGGTGAAGAAAAAAAAAAAAAAAAACCTTCACAACAGGTGGCCAGATGAGGAACACCCTTCAGGAGGTAGGTGTATCTGTGTCAAAGTGAACAATGTAGAGAATGTATACAAAGAATGAATATAGAGGGTTTACCACAAGATGTAAACCATTGGTAAGCCTCAAAAGCAGGAAGACCAGATTAGAGTTTGCCAAAAACAAGCCTAAACAATCTAAAAAAAAAAAAAAGCCTGTACAGTTCTGCAACAATATAAAAAGTACTGTAATTCCTTCACTGTTCACCTCAAATTAAAGCTGAAAGACTGGCGCTCATGTTCATTATTTAATTTCAAGTCCAACACACTGTGGTAGACAGCTAACTATTTTTGGTTCATTCATGACCATCACATTTCCAAATTCTTTGTTCCAAGTATGAGCCTCTGAGGAAGAAAGGAAACAAAAAAAAAAAAATAATAAAAAATAACTAGAATGACACTAGAAGAGTGCTGACGTACGCTTTCATCATCTTCCAAAGCCTCTCCTGTGAAATACAGCACTGCTCTGGGGATGATCCGCTCTCTGAAAAAATGACCAATCTCAAAATCTGTGGCAAGAGTGAAGTCTAGGTCCTCATCCTGAAATACACACAAAAAAAAAAAACCTAAACATTGCATAGAATAAACAAATACTGCATAGAAGTACAGCATCATTTCAGTTTGGATAAATTATAAATCGCTAACATTTAGAAAAATTGCCAAAATGTCAACATTTCAAGTAAATGCACAAGGATTTCTTATTTAAAAAGGTCTTATTTGTGGACTGTGGTCAGACTAACTTGAATGGAGCTCAGCTTATTTACTCACTACAGGAAGTGCTGACAGGAAAACTGCAGTGACGCACAACACTTTGTTAGAAATGTTGGAACGTAAGGGATGCACATGCTGCGACAGCTTGGCTTAGTACGTGGGACGAAAAGACGCAATTAAAGTGTCTTTGCGGTAATAATTGCACAATACTTGGTTAGTCTGCTGAGCTAATCACCAAAATGTTTACAAACAGTGGAGGATGAACACTCAACCAGGACAACTTCAGGGCCAACTCACCATTCCATCTGGAGATGCTGGAAGAAACAAAAGGAAAAAAATATATATATTAACATCTACTATAATACTATATTGACATTTTAAAGGAAAGTTCACAGAAAAAAACAAAAACAAAATTACAGAAATAAAAGGAAAATCAGCTAAAATATAACAAAAGAAGAAAAATGTCATCTACATATTTTCATCTACAGTCTTTTAGCTGCCCTTATGAACAGAAAATGACATCATTCAGTTTATCAGTTTCTGCTATGGTGACTGTTCATGCTCCACCATCACTTAAGGGCAAATGCCACACCTATGAAGAATTCGAAGGAAATCAGTTTTCCCTCACCAACAGTCAAAAACTCAACACACACACACACACACACATCCTGCGGGTTTCATCAGAAACATCAAACATCTTTTTCTACAGGCAGGACTGCATTCTTTCACAGAAAATGGCACTTGAAGTGACGAGACAAATGAAAATGACACCAGTTAGCTGAGGTGAAAAAGGAGGTGGCACAGTAGGAAGCATGTCATGTGTTTCTATTAACTAATTACACCAGGTATGAACATTATCCGCAGGTAATGAATGACTACACTAATCCAGTGAGAGTTCAAAAGGAAAAAATTTATCACATGACTACACACCTGACGACAGAGTTCTCCAGTGAAAGCTCAGCAAATGAATTATTAATCATCCCCCCACTCAGTTCCATCAGCTTTTCTTTACAATTTTTTTTTTTTTTTTTTGCAGTTATACATCACTTCCATCCACGTTTCTGGACTACACAATATCTGCTATGTCTAAGTATCTGCTATTTTTATCACAGATGTATTATTTAATATAAATAAACCTAAATGTAGTGTATCCACAAAGAAATGTCACATGCAGCACAATCACGCTGCTAAAAGCAATACATAAAGATACAAAAATATCCAAAGTTCAAAATGCCAGAAGCAAACAACAGATTTTCCATGTTTGGCAAGCAGCCACTTAGAACTAACGGGTGCTTATTTTAAGCAAGACTAAAATATAGCTTGTGGTAATATTTACTGTAACAAAGGAGCATTCTTGCTTGTCTGTTTATAGACTCCTAATAACTTACACAGCTATTTGCTTTCAAAGTCATTTAAAAATTACAAAAAAAATCTAATCCATTAAGCCTTGAAGAGAAAAATGTAGCATAACATGGGATTCATTTTTCACTATATTAGAAGCATGTTATGTCCTCATTTTTATTTTCAGTTCGCAAAGTGGTGTCCAAGGACACCCAGGGGCCTGTGAAGCATAGCCAGAGGTCTATGATTTTTTTATTTTTTATTTTATTACAGCTGTGGAAATCATAGCCCAACATTATCATAGTTATTATCTTAATAAGCCTGTTTGACTGGTCACTTGAATTGAATGAGTTTAATCCAAAATGCAATAACTCAGAAACAAGTAGGCCTATAAATAATGTCAAATTAGATTTAATGTCTTCTATTATTTGAAATGACGAGAACAAAAGCTCTATGGCTCCAATATCTAGCCAAAATATTACTGTACACATTTAAATAATGAGCCTAATATTGGAATAGTTGGATGATCATAATCCAGGGTCAATGAAATTTATTTTGCAAATGATTTAAAGTGTTTTATCTGTAATGCTTCAAACAAAGACCTTCATCTACATCAGTGATACAGCTAAAACTAAATCTCAGATGGATGTGTGCTGCCACCTGCTGTACATCAGAAACACTAACAAAATGGAAGTGTCTAATGTAGGAAGTGAGCTTCTACATTATTCACAGAAACATGCTGAATAGACTGAAAAACAAACTTATAGCGTAATCTTACCTTTGACAGGGTTAAAGAAATTAAAGAAGGAATCCTGCGGCACTTCCTTGGTGATGGTCCTCACTGTTCCTCTACCTTTGTGCTTCTGCTTTTTCTTAATAGTTTTCACAGTTACGTCCTTGCCTTTCTGCCAGTCTATCTTGCAGCTGGATAAAAATCAAGCAAAACCCATTTCACACTGTCAGTTTTCAGCTTGTAAACATATATAATGGCGACAATTACAACCAGCAGGTCATTCTCTCCTGCATATTTCAGTCTGTGTGTAAGCAGTGTGTGTAATGTGACTGTTTCTCACCCCTCACAGTCCACTATTTCTGGCCCCTCAAATGAGAAAGGGTCAGCTGAATCTGGCTCTGATTTCATCTTGTATGTTTTAGTGAGGATGGTATTGCTGAAGTAGCTGTTGGGCTCGAAATGGAACTCCAAAGTGAAGCTCTGGTTTAGGACAGAAAATAAAATGGTGTCAGAAATGGCGTCAAACCTTTACACTACAAATTGTGATTAAAAACATTAGCGGAGCATTCAGTACACACCATTGGCTCTCCTGGGGGAGAGAATTTCACCGTGATGTCCTGCAAGTGTTTCAGGATGGGCTCATCATACTCCTAAAAGAAAAAAAATTTAAAAGCTGATCAAGTGATGGCCTGATAATGCATTGTCCTGGTCAGGGTCGCAATGGATCTCAGAGCACCATGCATACACACAATCACACACTCATTCAGGGAGGTGAAAAGAAACCCGAATGGAAACCTGGAGAACTTGCAAAACTCCACAGATAATAACCAAAGCTCAGGATTGAACCGGGGACCCTGGAGCTATGAGGGAGTAACATTACCCTCTGCACCAGCATATTTGGTTAATGTATACTGGAAATCATTGGGGTCAAAGATTCAATGAAAATGCACATTATCTTAAGGTGCTGATATAAATAAAAAATTTTCACACTGTTGACGCCAGGAAAATGTCTGTGCATAGGGTCAGGTGCTGTCAGTTCTCTTTAACAATGAGAAATATAAAATTATTCGAGTAACTGCTCCCCTAGTGGTGCAAGTGAGTTAGGTGGTCATGTCCATCTAAAATACATGAATTAAAAAAAAAAAGAAGAAAGAAAGTGCCTCAGTCTGTTGTGCATTTACACCTACTCTTTGTAATTGTGTAAATCCTGGCTGCTGACTCTGCTCATGAAGATCTATTGTTCTGCAGAGTTCCAGCTCTTATCCTGATCAAGCACTGATAAAAGCATTCAGATTAAACTGCATACCAGAGCCAGAGGTGTTAGAGCCAAGCTCTACAGCCAGTGTGTCAAATTCAGGTCATTCTAAGACACCAAATTTATCCCATGAATGCCTTGGGAATAAGCTGATGAGCTGAGGCATGTTAAATAAGAGAAAGGAAAAACACTGCAGGATTTACAACTTTGCTTTGGAGGGTAGTCACTCTCTAAGAAGGACATTTGGATGTAAATAAAGTGGCCTACAGTTTCTTCCAGCTGATCTTTTTACCGCAGTTCATCAGAGGCACACTCGCTTTTAGTCTATCTAAAGAAGCACACAGGGTCTCTAGGGATAAATGTTTACACTTACTTTTCCTACATTTTTGCATACTCTTCCTAACTACCTCTAGTTCTGGCTGATTTGCTTAGTTATTTGCATTGGTTGAGACATTGGTCTGTCCACTCACAAAAATAAATGCACTATTCAGAATTGCATCCCAAGACTTAAAAAGGTATGACATAAAAGGTCTGATTTAAATAAACAATCCAACTTCAAAATAAATCCAAGATATCCTGTTCTATGTAACCAGCTAAAGACTGTTTATCAGCCAGATATGAAATGAAATATCAGCTGAGAATGTCCCTTTTTAAAAACTTCTTCCTGTCTAAATATTCGTGTCTAGACCTAAGCGTGAAATGGTTGTGCTGAGGGTTTTCTAATTCAACTGCTACAGAAAGAGCTATATAGTGCCAGGGTTTCTGTCATGCTGTCATCAAACAACAGTTTTTTGTTTTTTTTTTTTAAATATGGGTGGACTGAATAAGAAGTTTCACCTGTAGCATTTCCCCCAGCATGTCCACATGTTTGAAGATGGTGAGCCAGAACTCTGGGATGCCTTTAGGGTCTTCAGCAGTGGCTGAATCTTCTTTCTTCTCTTCCAGAGCAGCCTTCTTCTTCATATCCTCCTGTCAGAGCAAAACACATCAGCACTCAGTGCTTCTTTCTAATAACAGTGACAACAAGTATAGATGACTGATCACCATTATATTTTGCCATTACATTTATTTTCAGTGCATATCTGCGTTTCTAAACTAGGTCTTAAATCAAGTGAGCTAAATTCTTGGACCCAAATTAAAGTCCTACTGGATGTTCATGAACGATCACGTCTCTGTACTTTATATTACAGGCACATTTTAATTACATTCACTTAGTCATTGTTCAGGAAATGCGAATTTATTATTCAGTACATAAAATTCACTCACAGATTATTTTTACAATGTTTGTTTCTCCATTTTTCCTTCTATAAACTCATAGTGCACTTGAGGTCATGTGACCTCAATGGTCACCGGTCACAGCCAATAAGGGTAGTGACAGTGTTTTATATAACTGTTGCACAAACACAAATGCAGAATTGATGCCTTTCTTCAATCAAACTACACTATGAAAAAAAAAATCTCCATTTGTTAATACAAGTGTTACACACTACTGAGTAAAGTAGTATACAATTCAGGACATCTGCTTTTTTCTGCAGTAGACTTTCTTCAAAACAGAAATAACTAAGGAGAGTTATTTCCTACATGTGCATATTGGCCGTCAGCTGTCCGCTCTGCAGTGTATTCAAGTGCAACTTTGTACAGAACACGTGGCCAGTTAGTTCTTTGTTATCAGTTTGGTGTGTCAAGACCTCTAGATCCATACATCATCCCAAGATGCAAATTTCACCCAAATCCCAGCCGATACTCACAGACAGCTCTTCCTCCTCGCCTTCACTGTGCCACTCGCATTCTTCATCTGTGGGTTCCACTGCTCCAGACACCACTGCCCGCCTCTGAAACAACACACACTAGATTAGTTCATGCGCTCATATAAAGCAGGTTTCTGGAAGTCCATGTTCACTTACGATGAAATTTCTCAGTGCTCACTGAGCTACAATGCCCTCCACTGCATGTTTTACACCAAGGAAAACCCAACAGCTAATAATAAAGTCTTCTAAATGTTGTGACAGGGCAGCAGAACATAACACCCTTCAGTGCAGGTTGAGTCCTGCACTGGCTGAGTAAACCTCTCTGAACTCATCTTAGCACCACATTCATGTAGAAGGAAATATAACATTTAATTCACAAGAGGAAAATGATTTAAACTTACAGATAAGATTTTAAATGTCATTCAGCTGTCCCCAGCCTTGGAAACAGCCAGACATGGGCAAGATCAGTTGGCTACTCGTTTGGGTGGGGTATCAATGTAGCACTGGGACAGTGAGCTCACAAGCCACCAATACAAGCCTGAGCTGCAACCATCGTGTGTGCACATGGGACGAGATGCACCACTGGTATAACCTGCCGTTTTTGCCAATGGCCAAAAATTACAGAAACAACAGCACACACCCTTTAGTGTGTACTCCTCTAGAGATTTTGTTGATCTAAATGGCATAGCATAGTTATGTTCCTGCATCTAATAAAGACTGCGATGCTATATGTAGCTTGATTTTTCCATAAATTATCAGATATAATAGGAAGAAATGTTAACCTTGACAAAGATGGGCTGGTAGAGACCGGCATATTTCCTCTCCAGCTCATGGACTTCCTCATAGAACTTGGCCTCTATATGAGCGCTCTGGACCTGCAGTCTCTTCAGAGCGTACACTCTCCTCTTCACTGCTTTGGGCAGGGCACTGACATTCGGTATCCTGCAGAGAATTGGTTTGTTATTTACTGTAATGCAGATGTCCGAATGAAAAGTGGAGAAGCTGCCAAGAGTTGGTAATCATGTTACTGCAAACAATATGCAAAGCTATGCAGGACGATAATCTAATAAACATCTCCCAGAACAAGGCAGTGTCATCTACCCATTTTCTTCCTGTTTACCTGAAGTTATTCAAACTACTTTCTAAATTTATTTTTTATTATACAGGCACTCAATCATCTGAATAGCTCTCCAGGGCTCATACCTTTCTACTTGAGAGATAATCTCTGGTCTGTCACCCTGTGAGCCTTTGCTTCCTCCCTTACCTGTGGAAATTGAAAAAAAAAAAAAGTTTGATTTTAGTACTGCTCCAAGATTCTATCAAATCAATGTTTATTATAACCACAAAATCTGAAAAGCACTAGCATATTCCAAAAACAGCACTGTTTTAGTCCCTTCACCACAGAAAACCTTGTTAATACACTAATATCATATATTATCACTATACTATACATGATGTGAATAGAACATGCATAAATATGCCATTTAAGTGCTAATAAAAAAATACAAAAATTTACTGCATGACTTGCACTACATGCCATCCCGCCAGAAAAAATGATGCCCATGACACTATTAAAATCATCTGCATACCTCTGGCTTCATTCTTTTCATTTTTTCGTGCCTCCATCACAGATGTCCTTTAGCTGTTAGGAAAATAATAAGCAGGTATTCAGTTTATGTTTAGAAGCTTGTTTTCAATTCATTTCAACCAGCAGATTAAATCAGAGCTGTAATTATCCATGCTGATAGTTTAAAGTCATTTAAAAGATAACAGTTTCTATCTGTTTCATACTTGCAACAGCATAAACGCGAGAGGGCAAATGCCTGCGCTCACACACCCGACTGTGAATCCTGACACCACGATATGAACACCAACTTATCTACTAGTGCAGCAGGTTTGGCCAGCATCTCAACAGGTTTGCCTGGGAAACATTCTTCACTTTCTAACATGGAATCTGGCGTACTTGTTAGCACATGGAATAAAGAATAAACAGGAAATCCATTTTAATTGCAGGCACCAGTTCATGAAACTGTCAGAATGCCCGTACGTTTACAATCAAACGCATCACTGACAAATAGGTCTGTAAACGAACCGTGTGCAGACGATGTTACTTAGTGGGATTAGCCTTCAGATTCACCAATCAGTCCTCAGTATACCTGAGAGGCAGATCTAGAAAGTTACACACTTTTTGATTTCATGTATCACAGGCTTGGTCAGTAGAAAGGCAATAGAAAATAATGTTCATTATTGCACCACTACCTGCGAACCACCATTTATAATACCTGATTACCACTTAAAATGTTATTGAATGACAATCTAGTAATTTCTCCTTTAGGCATGTACTACATACACAACACTGGTAATATAACACTTTTGCTATGAACAGAAGTACATACTACACAACTACTGCACTGTAAGTAAAAAAAATAATACACAGAGTACAGTGATAAATATGATAGATGCACACACAAGTCACTGATCCCAAGCTTTTTTTGTAAAATAGATCAGAAAGGATTTTGCTTTTAAGCTAAAGCATAACAATATTAAGATCATTTGCTCTTTACAGACTGGCCAACAAGATCAAAGGCACCGGCGCCAAAAGGAGCTGTCAATCAAACCCGCAGGCTACTTTCTAGCACGTGGGATTCCATCATCTATAATTCAGCACAACTGACAGAGCCACACTCTATACAGTAATCCCCTCACTAGCTACACAACTACAAGTAATGATTAATAACATCATTAGTGATAATACATCATGGCGAGGCTCATGACAGAGCAGCGTCCGGGCTAAATAGCTGCGTGGACTGGTTTAGTTTATTCACTAGGAACATGAAGGAAAGTTTACTAGAGTGAAGATATTTCAGCAAGATAGATACACCAGTGTCTTCACTCTCTTTGTGTGTGTATGAGTGTGTGTGTGTGTGTTTGTATGTGTGTGTGAGAGAGAGAGGGAGTCCCACATGGAGCACACCGACCGCCTGAGCGTGTGACAGCGTGTGAAAGACAGACCGTGTTCTCCCTCCACCCTGAAACCCAACAGCTTCACACTTTAAATAACACACACTTTACACACAACATGCAGAACCTCAGGAACCTACAGGCTAAAAAAAAATAACGGACTTTGACTTACCTCAGGCTTCAGGCCGTCCTCACGCTCTTAACAAACTGAGAAGGTGCAAAAACGGGCCTCACAACATCCCCGTCTCTCATTGGAGGAATAGTCGTCACGCTCTCCGACAGCCAGCAAATCAGCGACGAGCTTCTGTGCTGCTGAAGCTTATTGGTTGTGGGCGTGTCCGAATCACAAACAGCTCCCTACTCCCTGTAATAGTGCACTCTGTCAGGCATGAAATAATTGTTTACACACCCTATATAGTGCACAACTTATCCAACACGGGACTATTTGGGATTCAGGCAGTATTGGAAAGTGAAAAGTTCACAGTTTGTGAATGTAGTCATAGACATATAAAATACCTAGACGCCTCATTGGCCGCTTCGGTCTGTTGCTGCGATACGTCAACGCGTCCGCCATATTGGTGCGGGCAAGAGTTCCCTGTAAACAAATGCAAGAAAAAGGGAGAGCTGCGGTTTTTCTGGATGAAAATATGACACCGTTTGTTTTTATCAACTGATATCAGTGGTTTATGATCTACGTGGTGTACAAAAAATCTCCAGTTACTTAAAATCTCGATGGTTAAACTAGATAGTTAAATTTATTTAATAAGGAATTGCAAAAGCTCACACTTGTGTAAATTAAATCTTCTCAAAAAGTCTTTTCTGTGTTTAACCTCACCATTTTAGCTTTTCTTGTGCTTCAGGTTAGAACATACCTCGTTCCCTTTGAAATACTGGGGGAAAACAAATGCCCATCTTAAGTAATAATTTAACAAAATTGAGAAATGGAACAAACTGACAAATAAAAATCACACTGGCAGGCTCCTTTCTGTATTTTTATAGCACTAAAATGATGCAATTATTTACAGGTGCATACTCCAAAACAGACAATAACAAAGATAACTGATGGCTTCTTTCTGAAAATACATATGTGATTTTTCAGCAAATATATTTGTAATATAGTATAAAGTAAGATGTAATAGTAAATAATATATGTACAGTAGTATAACTATAAGAATAATTAAGAATAACATTCAATAAAAAAATAATAAATAGTACAATACAGTAATAGCAAATTGTATAATAATAATAATAATAATAATAATAATGATAATACATTAGAATGTAATATCAAATAGTATGTAATGTCAATTACAAAATGATATAGACAATAAAAAGGGGCATTTTCTCGAGTCCACTTATGAGAATGATGGAAAAGTTGCCCGCACCAAGACGGCGGCGACGTTGACGTACGATCCTGAGGCCAATGAGGCGTCTAGGTATTTTATATGTCTATGAGTGTAGAAGCAGTTAAACCGCAGTTAGTCCCAAATATTATGGATGTTGAATTTGCATTTGGGAAAAAGGAAGATAATCCTTCGTCTTTTTTTTTTCCAGACTATGTTGTTTAGTATGTTAAAAATGTATTTTTTTTACTTATTGTTTACTTGTTAGTTGTCTCCCATATATTTCAATCTAATGTAACATTCCTTTAATACATATATATATATATATATATATAGGCATATGTATATATTTAATAAATATATGTATAGGCACACACACACACACACACACACACACACATATATATATATATATATATATATATATATATATATATATATATATATATATATATATATACATATATATATATATATATATATATATATATATATATATATATATATATATATATATATATGTGTGTGTGTGTGTGTGTGTGTGTGTGTGTGTGTAGTTTGTGGTAAAATACTGTAGTTTGTGGTAAAAAGGTTTTCTCCAAAAGGTAAAACCGGTCCAATTATGTACCTTAAATCTTTTTAAAGGTACAGTATAATCCACATTTCCAAGTGAACAATATATTTTAAAGGTACAAATGATAAGTGCAACACCCTAGCAACAGGGAAAAGTACAGTTTAGTACCCTTTTCTGAGAGTGTATCTAATCAAAGCCAGGACTGAACAGTGGCCGAGAGATCTATAACACTACAAACCACAAAACAACATACCATAACATAAAACGAAATCCAACAACAATGAAGGAAATGCAATAACACAGCATTAACACAAAAACCACACGCACACCAAAATTGAAGTGGTGGTTGTAGATCCATCAAATCATACGGGCATCTTAAAAGTGAGCTGACTATATATAATGCAGTGTTCAGCTCACTTTTATATATATATATATATATATGTACAGTCAGGTCCGGAAGTATTTGGACAATGACGGAGTTCTTGTGACTTTGCCTTTATACACCACCACAATGGATTTGAAATAAAACAATCAAGATGTGATTGAAGTGTAGACTTTCAGCTTTATTTTAAGAGGTTCCACAAAAATATGGCATTTACCATTTAGGAATTACAGCCATTTTTAAGTACCTCCATTTTTGAATATATATATATATATATATATATATATATATATATATATATATATATATATATATATATGTGTGTGTGTATGTATATATGTGTGTATGTATGTATGTATATGTGTGTCTGTGTGTGTGTGTGTGTGTGTGTGTGTGTGTATGTGTGTGGCTGAACACTGCACTATAGGGAAAGTATGTGATGCAAGAGAGTGGGCGGTGTCTTATTCTGTTGTACTTCACTTTCATTCATCAGAGTGTTGGAGTAAAGCGCTGAGTCCTTCTCCTGAGACAGACACTCCAGCAGAGCACAGGCAAGGTGAGATTACTGATCAATTTCTAATAAAACAAGGGCACAGTTGAGCACAGAGTTACAGCTGCTGTGGTCTGTGTGGTGTAGACTAAGCTGAAGTGAGGTTCATGTACTGGTACAGAAAGTAGGTGAATGTGCATGGCTCTGTGCAACACAGTTGTAAAGAATGTCTTTATATGTTGTAGCATTACAATTTCCCTTCACTGGAACTAAGAGGCCCAAACTTTTTCCAGCATAACAATGCCCCTGTGCACAAAGCGAGGACGTGGTGTGCCAAGGTTGGAGTAGAAGAACTCAAGTGTCCTGCACAGAGCCCTGACCTCAACCCCACTGAACACCTTTGGGATGAACTGGAACTCTGACTGCTCCCCAGACCTCCTCACCTAACATCAATGCCCGACATCACTAATGCTCTTGTGACAGCTCTTACAATTCAGCTTGCATTTAGAAGGATGTTCTATTACTACTAGCTCGACAGTGAAAGACCTGGGCGTAATATTAGACAGCGACTTGTCTTTTGAAAATCATATTTCCAATATTACTAAAACAGCCTTCTTCCACCTTAGAAACATTGCCAAGCTTAGGAACATTTTATCTGTATCTAATGCAGAAAAGCTAGCTCATGCATTCATGACCTCCAGACTGGACTATTGTAATGTATTGCTAGGTGGTTGTCCTGCATCTTCAATAAACAAGCTACAGTTAGTCCAGAATGCAGCCGTCAGAGTTCTTACTAGGTCAAGAAAAAATGATCACATAACCCCAATATTATCATCCCTGCACTGGTTACCTGTTAAGTTTAGAATTGATTATAAACTAGCACTACTTACGTACAAGGCTCTAAATGGTTTAGCTCCCACGTATCTAGCCAGTCTTCTAACACGTCACAATCCACCACGCTCCTTAAGATCTCAGAACTCCGGAATTCTGGTAGTTCCCAGAATATCAAAGTCTACAAAAGGAGGTGGAGCGTTTTCGTATTTAGCTTCTAAACTTTGGAATAGCCTTCCTGACAGTGTTCGGGGCTCAGACACAATCTCCCAGTTCAAAAGTAGATTAAAGACATATATCTTTAGCCAGGGATACACTTAACACACACTTAACACATAATGCAAATTATGACTTAGGGCTTACTAATATTTGAACAGCAGCTACGCTAATTCCTTTTCCACTTGTTTCCCTTCTTCTACCCATCCCCGAGGCACATAGAGATTGTGCCAGCTCCAGTAGACGAGGCCAACCCTATGAGGATCCTGAGGCAGGACCTGCTCCAGCCGGTTTCTGCCTCGTGAGGATTTGGGTGTTCAAAGCAACGCTGCCAACCCTATGTGGACTTTGAGGACTTTGAGGAAGACAACAACCTACATGACTATAAATAAATACAGAAAGGACATTGTTCATACCACACTCTCCAGTGTCACCCAAATGAGGATGGGTTCCCTTTTGAGTCTGGTTCCTCTCAAGGTTTCTTCCTCATATCATCTATGGGAGTTTTTCCTTGCCACAGTCGCCTCAGTCGCCTCGGGCTTGCTCACTAGGGATAATTCTGTCTAACATCTAGGACTGTTTGCATGTTTTTGTTTCTGTTTGCATGCTTTTTGTCTTTTATGTTCTGTAAAGCTGCTTTGAGACAATGTTCATTGTTAAAAGCGCTATACAAATAAAATTGAATTGAATTGAACTGAATGAACACAAATCCCCACAGCCACGCTCCAAAATCTAGTGGAAAGCCTTCCCAGAAGAGTGGAGGTTATTATAACTGCAAAGAGGGACTAAATCTATAATGGGACATTCATCGAGCACATATAGGTGTGATTGGACAGGTATCCACAAACTTTTGGCCATATAGTCTATCTATCTATCTATCTATCTATCTGTATAGTAAATACTATAGTTATCATTTTAAAGCTCATATAATCCAGTGTGCAGAATGAATGATAGAGACATGCAGCAACTTCTTTTCAGAAGCCTCATATTAAAACACTATTAAAAGTGAGCTGACTTACAGTACCAGTTAAAAGTTTGGACACACCTTCTTATTCAATGTTTTTTCTTTATTTTTATTGTTTTCAACTTTGTATATTAATACTGAAGACATCCAAACAATGAAAGAACAAGTATGGAATTATGTAGTAAACAAAAACATGTTAAATAAACCAGAATATGTTTTATATTTTTGATTCTTCAAAGTAGCCACCTTTTGCTTTGATGACAGCTTTGCACACTCTTGGCATTCTCTCAGTCAGACGTAGTCACCTGAAATGGTTTTCCAACAATCTTGAAGGAGTTCTCAGAGGTGTTGAGTACTTGTTGACTGCTTTTCCCTCACTCTCCGGTCCAACTTATCCCAAACCATCTCAACTGGATTTAGATCGGGTGATTGTGGAGGCCAGGTCATCTGATACAGCACTCCATCACTCTCCTTCTTGGACAAATAGCTCTTACATAACCTAGAGGTGTGTTTGGGGTCATTGTCCTGTTGGAAAACAAATGATGGCCCCACTAAGTGCAAACCAGATGGCATGTCTCTGCAAAATGCTGTGGTAGCCATGCTGGTTAAATGTGCCCTCAGTTTTGACTAAGTCACCAACAGTGTCACCAGCAAAGCACCCCACACCATCACACCTCCTCCTCCATGCTTCGCAGTGGGAACCATACATTCAGGATGCATCCGTTCACCCTCTCTACGTCTAACAAAGACATGGCAATTAGAACCAAAAATCTCAAATTTGGACTCATCAAGCCAAAGGACACTGATCTAATGTCCATTCCTTGTGTTTCTTGGCCCAAGCAAGTCTCTTCTGCTTGTTGTTCTTCCGAAATAATGGTTTCTTTGCCTCAATTCGACCATGAAGGCCTGACTCACGCAGTCTCCTCTGAACAGTGGATGTTGAAATATGTCTGCCACTTGAACTCTGAGAAGCATTTATGCAGGCTGTAATCTGAGGTGCTGTAAATCAGTGGTTTCTGAGGCTGGTAATTTTAATAAACTTATCCTCTGCAGCAGAGGTTGCTCTTGGTCATCATAGCGTTTGATGGTTTTGGCGACTGCACTTGGGGATACATTCAAAGTTCTTGAGATTTTTCGGATTGATTGACCTTCGTTTCTTAAAGTAATGATGGACTGTCTTTTCTCTTTACTTAACTGAGTGTTTCTTGCCATAATATGGATTTGTACAGTAGTTGTAGTAGCACTAATAGGGCTATTGGCTCTTTACCCACCCTTCCTCTGCACAAAACAACTGATGGTCTAAAGCACATTAAGAAGGCAAGAAATGTCACAGATTAACTCTTGACAAGGCATACCTGTGAAATGAAAACCATTCCAGGTGACTACCTCGTGAATCTGATGAGAGAATACCATGAGTGTGCCAAGCTGTCATCAAAGCTAAATGGAGCTACTTTGGACAATCTAAAATATAAAATATATTCTGTGTTGTTTAACACTTTTTTGTTTACTACATAATTCCATATGTGTTCTTTCATAGTGTGGATGTCTTCAGCATTAATGTACAATATTGAAAATATTAAAAATAAAGAAAAACCACTGAAGGAGAAGGTATATCCAAACTTTTGACTGGTACTGTATGTTTGTGTGTGTGTCTGTGTGTGTCTGTATGTCTGTGTGTGTGTGTGTGTATGTGGCTGAGCACTGCACTATAGGGACAGTATGTGACGTAAGAGAGTGGGCGGTGTCTTATTCTGTTGTACTTCACTTTCATTCATCAGAGTGTTGGAGTAAAGTGCGAGTCCTTCTCCTGAGACAGACACTCCAGCAGAGCACAGGCAAGGTGAGATTACTGATCAATTTCTAATAAAACAAGGGCACAGTTGAGCACGGAGTTACAGCTGCTGTGGTCTGTGTGGTGTAGACTAAGCTGAAGTGAGGCTCATATACTGGTACAGAAAGTAGGTGAAAGTGCATGGCTCTGTGCAAAGCCTCACTACATGTCAGACTGTAGACACTTTTAGCAGACTTCAGGACGTTTAAAAGCGGCAGTAAGCTACATCAGTGTTAAGAAAGTTTGTGTTTGTGTATGTCAGGGAAATGTCATGTGACTTGATATGTCAGTTGCCCCAGTTATGTCATTTTTTTAATGATGTAAATGCATTTCCAGCAGTTTGTTGTGGGATTACAGGTTATAGATCCTGCAGGCGGTGACATTGTCATTGTTTTGGCAACATGGCTACAAGCACACCGGTGTTATGTTGCACAACAGGGTCACTAGGTGCCCGGCTTGATTCCAAGCAGAGGTCATTTGTAAATCACATTATGGCTGTATGATCCATTAAACCCAAGGCAAGTGCATCCTGGTGTTCTGAGAAAGAAACAGTCTCCTTGTTAGTATTCAGTTTTTCCCAAATCAAAGCCATGGCAGTTCTGCCAGCTTTGCATTCAGTACATAGCGGTAATAAACACACACGTGTGCAGCCTGGATGTGGAGCAGTTTACAGCAAGGTACTGATCATCTGGTTTGTGATGACTTCCTCCCTCTCTAACCTAACAGACAAAGTCTACAGGTTAAAAAATGTTTAAAGTAGATATAAACATGCGTTATAGTGAGTGTCACGTACGTATTCATGCAACATTTTCTATTTTGGACCACAAAACCCACATGATCAGACTGCACAACGCTGGAGTGGGTTTCCACATGATACAACGCGGTGACCTTTCCCCTAGTTTCCAGTGGCAGCGGCATGTCACGTGACGCAGAAGCGCGGGCGCGCGCGCGGCTGGGGGATGGGGGATGGGGGAAGAAGGGGTGAGACATGTGCCTTTACTAGGACCGGCGTCCTCATGTGTCCTTCATACGACTTCTGATGCCTTTACGTCTCATGCCAGTGACATAAACTTGACCGAAATTTAAAGTGTAACTACATTTCGCAGTCTTCACATGCTAGTGCCGGAAGAGCTTTCAAAAGTGCATCCCAAAACCAAATAACAGAGTACAATGTACACACAACATCAAAACAGAGTTATATTTCCATATTTACAGTAATGGTTTTTTAATTCAAACATGCCTTGTGATTACCCTGGGCACGGGCAGCCTGTGTTTTTCACGTGACAGAGAGCGACCGGTTTCCATGGTCACGGTGCAGTTATCACATGACACTATGGCCAGGTTAACCAAGGTGTGCTAAAAGTATGTGCTCTGTTAAATTACACTTTACAGACAACACTGCTGCAAGATAAGACAAAACTGCATGCATTAAAGTATGCATATATATATATATATATATATATATATATATATATATATATATATATATATATATATATATTAATATATTACTAAATTATTAGACTGCATAATTTTGTGCATACTATCTGCACAGTTGTTGTGACCCAAAATATGATAACTCCCTGCTGAATAAGCAGTTTGGGCTGACCAGCTGGTCAAACATGTAGAAGGAAACAATTCTGAATTAGTGTTACTAATGCAACATTAGTAGACAAGTTGTTTTTAAGAACATACCACAACAGTAAGGCAATTAGAAAATCCCAAACATTCACCAGTTTGGGTGAAAAATCCAGCTGGTTAGATCAAGCTGGATTTTTCAGCAGAAAAGTTCTTTAAGCCAGTTAAATACTGTTTTAATCATTACAGATTTATGGATAGGAGGGTTAAGCATTTACTTGGAGTGGGGGCGGTTCTGTGGGTCTGTTCATCATGATTTTTTAAATAGTAGCAATAGGCATAAATCGATCAAAAATATCTGACTATTTGGTCAAGTTGGCACACAGTAGCTCTGTTTCTTACTAGTCTGTATGTGACATCTATCTGCACTTACAGCAAGCACAGATCAAGAAGGTATTGAAGTTGAGCCTCTCTCTTAGAGAAGTTGCACGTCCTAAATATGTTAAACGAAAAACTGACTAGAGATAGGGACAATCTCTGTGAAATGATAAAGTATGATTTTGTGCTGTAGTTGTGCTTACACTTTTAATAACATAGGTGACAAAAATTTTAAGGTCATTGTGCCATTTGACAGCTCATATATTAACTTTTGTCAATTAATTTTTATTTATTTATTCTGAGAAATTAGGATTAGATTAAAGGAATAAAACTTCTAAAAAAAGGGAAGAAACCAAAATCCCCTCCATCCACTGCAAGTGGTCAGTAGAGCTGTTAGGCATAAAATCATTTAGTTTATGCCTTGTATGAATAGTACACCAATGTAATCAAATAGAAAATTCATTAGCTCACTCATTAATTAGCTCACTCATTTTATTCTTGATCACTAACATACATCAGACGTGCTCCTTCAGCTGTGTCTGTCTCCTTCAGCTTCTTTTTCTCACTCTCCCTGCCTATATTTACTAACAGGTTATTTTTTAAACTCAATTACAAAATTTCAAGCTCAATCAAAACAAAATCTTCTCACCTGACTGTCCTTTGGCTCTCTTAAATAAATTTTGCATATCTTACAGGTTGAGAAATTGGGTCATATAAAACTGTGCACCTATTTGTGTTAATAACAATCAGTATAGCTACTGATATAATTGTTAAGAAATGCTGAAGAGGTATATAAAAGCAACGAAGATAATGAGTTGTCAATAAAGCTACTCCTATGCTTTTTTTTTTTTTTTTTTTTTGCTTTGCTTATTCACACGTTCACTATCGCTGGAATTTCTTAAAATTCCCAGTGAGGCAAAATTAGTTTGTCTAGTTTGTCTCAGTTTGTTTAACAAGTCAGATGGCACTAATAACATTAGTGTTATTCATACCACAGCACTGTTGAATTCTCAAATCTGATTGGTCAGAAGGCATTGATTAATTTTCTAGAACAGCATAGCTCTGACAGTAGCTCTGGCTGCAGGGTAAATCACAGGTTTGTACTAATGCGCTCGTTCTAATACATTATCATATACAAAGTAACAGCTCATATACAGGGATTTGTATGGGGGGCACTTCACATCAGCTAAGCCAAAGATTAAGAAGAATTAAAAACGTTATTCTTTAAAATATAGCTGTTGATATGGTGAAGTGTTTGGCACGGAGATGTTTATTTAACATTTATGGAAGTTTATGGAATATGAGTGCTTTGTAACAGTTTTCTGCAGTGGAAGACTCTTCAGGACAGGGAATGTTGCACTTTGCGGTTTCTCTGTAACACGACAAGCAGTAATTTTTGGCTTGTTTGCGTCAAGGGAGAGGGGAAAAAAGGAGAGGCTGGTGAACAAATAACTGTTTATATGTGTCATAAATTAAGTCATAAACGGAACTAACCTATCTATATCGGATATTCCACCATATTAAATGATAAAGCTGTTTAAAAAGTATGTGTAGTGCTTTACTAAGAAATGTAGAGGGCAAAATTTTTGGTGCATAGAAACACTTTGGGATTTGTTGTTATTGGAAAATAATATAACAGTAACAGTAACTCTATAATCAATATTGGCCATAATTTGCCACAAATTCATATTGCAGATAGATATCTTCTCTCTATAACTACTGTATTTGATGTATTTTGAAGAAGTCCTGGTTAGATAATGAATATGGAGTCAGTGAAGATGTCTTTGATGTTCCTGAGCTTCTGTGAGTCCCTACTGACAATCCTGCAATAGGAATTCACAGTCAATGCTGTGTCAGGGTTCTTGTGTGGGAATTGGCAGGAAATGTGTATGCATATGTTATACGCCTGCTAAAATACATCAAACATCATCCCAGCCCAGCAGAAGGATGACTGGCAGGAGCTACAGGAGCTAGAGAGAGAGAGTAAGAGCACGTGAAAGTGTAGAGAGGGTGAAAGAGTCCGAGATTACACTATAAGAGGAAAATGTATATAGGTGTGATAGTTCGGCTTTTTTGCTGAACTGGTAAGGCATTTATTTGTTCTGTACTTCGATGGGAAGCTAGTAAATAATAGCCGATTTGTATATTTTATTGTTAGCCAGTTGTTAAGCTGTTTTATTTATTTGGGTAGTGTGATGATTTATGTGTGTGTTTGCATTTCAGACTCTATTAAAGTGGTCAAGGGCAAATCAGTCACTATGTCAGTTTGTCTTTGGTGTGTGTCATTGTGACAGATCTGATCTTAAAGTAGCCAGCTTGTGGTTAACTGGTAGCTTCTCTGTATTTGATGCATTTCAAATTCTCATATTGGATGAGTTATTGGATGTTGTAATGAACATTTCAACATATAGTTAAATGTATAACATATAGAATGAACATGTCATTTCAAATGTAACTTTCACTAAAAGGCATGTATTGATGCTGATGCTAATTATTTAATTTTACAGGGTATGATGTGCAGATCACAGAATGAGTAGACAAAAGTTCTGATCAATATGAGTAAGTGAATTATAGATGCTTTCTCTTCCTCAGGCAGTGAGGGTTCGGAAGCAGGATGGCAGAAGCTCACCAGGCGGTGGCCTTTCAGTTCACTGTCACTCCAGATGGCATTGACCTGCACCTGTGCCATGAGGCCTTACGGCAGATCTATCTTTCTGCCTTACACTCCTGGAAAAAGAGGTTCATTAGATTCAAGGTAATTTTATAGAATCTCCTCTGATAAAGGGAATTCATAGAATCTCCTCTGATAAAGGGAATTCATAGAATCTCCTCTGATAAAGGGAATGTTGGTATTACAATGTTTATTGCTTTATAGTCAATGTTTATTGCTCATAGTCAATTGATATAATGGCAATAAATCAACTTTTACATTACTATCTTTTTATTTTCTCTTTGTGTTGTTGTTTATGTTGTTGTGTTTAATTATATAAAAGTGTTTGTTTTGTGGTGAATAATTGACACTCTTATGACTGTAAGTACATGATAATGTCTTTCGGCAGAATGGTGTTATGACCGGAGTTTATCCTGGAAGTCCTTCTGGGCTCCTAGTTGTGGTTGGGGGATATATGACCTATACAAAGTATGCTAAGATAGACCCAACTTTAGGACTCTTCACTAAACTGGCCACTCATTTACCAGTCAGGTAAGTAACTGATATGAATTCATTTGACATACTATATAAGAAATAGATTTTTTATAACTGAGCATCAACAGGTTTTTACTTTACATCCATTGCAAACAAAGCTGTAAAGACATTTACTAATAGTTGCTCAGCAGCCTGTGTTACGAAGTAAAATATTAGCAGATTTGGAAGGACAGCATTCTGCTGAATACGTAGGGAAAAAAAATGTAAAGAGCTTTTAAAAGAGGATAGGAAAACACGTCCAGTTGATTGGTTGACATCCAGATGTTTGGAGATGATTGCTTAAACTCCGTAATAACCCCCATCTGTTAAAAAGCTTGCAAAATATGACAAAACAGATTCTCCTTTGAGATGAACTAGCTATGTAGTTTTGTTTGGTTTGTACAAAAATGGTGAAGAATTTGACATGACACCTGTTTCCAGATAGATTCCTGCTCTTAGTACAAATTAAGTATGCGCCCAGCTGGTGTAACAGTCTTGTACATCCTGTAAAGGTGGAAGATCTGTGGGTGCATTCATGCATTCAGACCTTGGAGGAGTTGACACAAGCCAAAAATGAAACTTTCTTCTATTCTACCCTGATTTCATGGTTACTTATTAGAGACTATTGCTACTGAATGTGTTTAGTTTATTTTCTTTTAGCATTGAATACAAATGGTTTTGAGATGGAATATAAATGGTTAAAACCTATCCAGAACATTCTCAGAAGATTTGAAAGAAAATGAAAGAGGTGATTTTAGTTGACTTGCAAATGTAAAGCTGCTTGTATCAACAGTTGCATTACAGCTTAAGGGAAGAAGCTCTAAGTTGCACATTTTAAACAATTAAACCCTTAGAAATAATAAATGTTGTGTCTCTCTGTAGATATTGACAGGTAACACAGATTTACTAACTGCTAGGATGGAACGTGAGAACAAGCAGGTAAAAGCCTAGTGATGTTCAGACAGAGAAGGGCCTGTTCTGCTTTGATAACCCAAACACAACGCAAACCTCAAAGGCTCATCCTGTTTATACATTTGTTAAATGGGTTGTATGAAGATAGAAATCTTGAGGTGAACTGTGCTATTATGTGAACTCAAAAAGGGTCAAAGCTTTCTCTCTGGTAGCAGTCTGAAGAGGTCTGTCACTACTTGCAGGTCTGAAATTTTGGAGAGGCCACATTTGTAAACGGTTCTGTTTCTCTGCAGTAAGTACATAACAGAGGACACCCAGCGTATCGTTGGCGGAATGCTGATTGGTACAGGGGTTTGGGTCACCATCATCTTTATCATGAGGAACATCCTGAAGTCTCTGCTGTCCTGGCATGGCTGGATGTACAATCGCCATGGGTCCACATCCATAAGCACTAAAATTTGGCTGGTGAGTTCACTTTGCCAGTGTAAGCATGAATGAATGTCTCACTAAGAGCTTTTACAAAATATTTTTGCATCCATTGAAAATGTTTGTCCATTGCTGTGCCCTTGTTGCTCGTGTTGCAGCACTGTTGCATGTAGTGTGTATCTGGAAAAGCTATGTACTGTATTTGTCCTTCAGAGCTCATTAGTAGGTTTTATGACATGTAGTTGTGTTTCCATTCCACTTGTTTGATGCCTGTTATCACTGCAGGTACTGGTGAAGTTGTTCTCTGGACCTAAGCCAATGCTGTACAGTTTCCAGAGCTCATTGCCACGCCTACCCGTGCCCCCTGTGAAGGACACAGTGAAAAGAGTGAGTCTCGGGGTGTTTAACAATAGACAAGAATGAAGCCTTTTCAAAATCAAAATATGAATTTTCTTTCTTTATACAATGGTTAATTTTTTGCAAACTTTGTTTTGAGGTGGATTTTATGAAAGTGTTACTGAACTGAATTGTATTACTAGATCTCAGTGACTGAAACACTCAAGTAATTTTTTACTTAGATTTTACTTGTAAGATTGTTTTCAATTGTAATGACAGGGAAGACATAATTTCCATCCCTTTTTATCTGTCTCTATTCACTCTTTAAAGTAAGGTAAGATTTACGCTTCCCTAGAAGATCTGGTCCAAAACACACTGAGACTTCAGCACATTTTTCCACCAGCAATGTTATTTTGATTAAATAAGTTTGTGTGGAAAAAAAAAAAAAATGGAGACCTTTATATAGTACATGACTCTTGTTTGTCTAGTACCTTGAATCAGTGCGTCCTCTAATGGACGATGAGCAGTACAAACGTATGGAAGGACTGGCGAAGGACTTTGAGAAGAACTTAGGCCCCAAACTCCAGTGGTACCTGAAGCTCAAGGCCTTTTGGGCCTCCAATTATGTAAGTTGTCACTATTTTACACTGACTACCTTTGAGGTCAGTGTAATATGACATTGAATTCATGTTTAAACACTGCTGTTGCTCTCTTATGGCAGGTCAGTGACTGGTGGGAGGAGTACATTTACCTGCGAGGACGTGGACCCCTCATGGTCAACAGCAACTACTATGCAATGGTAAAGATTGTAGTTTTTCATTGGAACACAGTTTTATGCCCTTTTGTCTGTGGTAACTGATTTTGTGTAACAGTCTTAGGGCACCATGTGACAGAGAGAGAAAGAGAGAGAGAGAGAGGTTTCATCATTGTTCCTTAGGGTCTCATTATTATATCCATGACACTGTTGTTTACAGTTGATTTCAGTAGGGCTGTTTTCAACATGCTTAGTAAGTTAGTTTTCTCTGCTTAGTGGTATATCAGAAATTAATTTAAATCTATTTATAACTAAAATGTTGTTGGCTATCATTGACTTTATTTTAACTAGGAAGTATGAATATATACAGTGGGGTCCAAAAGTCTGAAACTACTAGTGCAAATGCTTCTATTAGTCATCCTTTTCTATTTTAATAAAAAATCTGTCATTACAAATTTATTAGCAATAACAAGTGAAATGTAGAATCCTAGAGATATATTTATATGAATTTCAGTTTCTTAGAATTTTTTTTTACCCCTTTTTTGCCCTAATGACAGTGTGTACTTGAGCTGGCATGGACTCCACAAGTTTGTGTAAAACCTGATGATCCATGTTAGATCAAATCCATCAGAGTGTCATCAGAGCACATGCTTTAAAACAAGAGAAGTTTCAAGGAGTCTCAATGAGTTTGCTTAAATTTAAATAGTGACTTTGAAATCGTGCGGGGTCATGAATAGTGAACATTTATTTTCCTTTGTTTTCCTTTTTCAAAATTCTAAAACTGTTTAATTTCAGGTTTAAATGTTAAATACAAGATTTCAATGTTGTCTCAGACCTTTGAACCTCACTGTATAATATATGTTTGTTTTGGGTTTTAATTCAAGAAAATGCTCATAATTTTGTCACTGTTACTCAGAAATGATGGAACAGTATGTGTCAGAGCAGAACGGGAAACTCCTCGTGGCTTTACAGCAAGCGGACGATCAACTAGCCTTGACATTGCACATTTAATCAGAGTGTCTGAAGGTCTTTACAAAGTCTTAAATCATATAATATTATATTTTAGGAATATAAGGCATAATATGTAAATTGTCTTAAATTCACATTAGATTTTAACTATTTATTGTTTTCACACTAGCAGGCAACAAAGGCAGAGGTGGCTTTTCTAATGAAATCTAATGTCTTATCAGAAATGAAAAAAGTGAGCTAGTAGCAGTTGGGACACGGCCACAAGAGACAAAGCATAAACCTGGTACTTGCTAGTGTGAACTCAGGGTTAATTTGTTAGTGTTTGATTTTTTTTTTCAAACAAAACAAAATATTTGGCATCACATCACACACAGGATAACATGAAGTCACTTGCACAAGTCGGGGTGTGTGTTAAACTGTCTATGAGTTTACTAGTCAGGCTAATACACACATAAAGTCCACTTTATTTTGGCATGTCATCACTGTAAAAAATATTCAGAATAACTATGCACAGATGAATTTTCTTAATTTTACCCCTGCAGGACTTTCTGTATGTCTTCCCTACTCATCTGCAAGCTGCCAGGGCAGGAAATGCCATCCACGCCATCATGCTTTACAGGAGGAAGCTGGACCGAGCTCAGATCAAACCTGTGAGTCCTTCATCTCTCACCACAAACACAAACTCACTTCCTTGTTCTCCAGTGTGCATATCACACAGACTTTTTAACCAGTACTTAGGTAGAACTTAGAGAACTTATCTACTGTATACACATACTGTTTGCTAAATAGGTAATAGAGCACTCTGGATATTTCCACATTCTTTCAGTTATCTAGTTATCTTAGTTGCAGGGCTTGTAAAACGAAATGCCCTTCGTGTTAATAAAATGCACAGACTCATGGCATTGGGGTAAAGTTCACACACGAAGAATACTCAGGAACTGGTTAGATATCAGAATCTTAACCCCTTAAAGTCCAAGGTTCTTATTAAGTTATTCATCATAAGCATATTACTGAGTAACTACTATGAGGCATTCAGTATCTACAGTGACCTAACAGGAAATGTTAGTAGTTGTAGAGTGAGGAATGTAAGTGTGGAACAATCTTGAAGCTAAATATTAGGCTACTGACTTTAGATACATGCTCTTTCTTTTCAGACAGAAAATGAAATGATTACAAGTGCTAGATGTGCAGCATGTGCATTGATCTGTCATTCCTCTCCTACAAAACTTCCCTCTCTCATTCTCATTCTTTCTCATTCTCTTTCCCTCTCTCTCTCTCTCTCTCTTTCACCCTATCTATCTCTCTATCTCATTCCCTGTTCTCTCACCCTGTTTATCTCTCTCTCATTCCCTGTTCTCTCACAATATTTATCTCTCTATCTCATTCCCTGTTCTCTCACCCTATCTCTCTATCATTCTGTTCTCTCACCCTGTTTGTCTCTCTGTCATTCTGTTCTCTCACCCTGTCTGTCTCTCTGTCATTCTGTTCTCTCACCCTGTCTGTCTCTCTCTCACATTCTCTGTTCTCTCACCCTATCTATCTCTCTATCTCATTGTGTTCTCTCACCCTAACTATCTCTCTCTCATTCTCTGTCCTCTCACCGTATCTATCTCTCTATCTCAGTCTCTATTCTCTCACCCTCTCTCTATCACCCTCCGTCTGTCACAGTCCCTCACCGCTGCTCTCTATCTATTTCACTCGTCTCAGTCTCTATTTCTTTTTCTCTCACATTCTCTCTCTTACTCTTTCTCTTGCTCATTCTCTCATTCTTATTCTCTCACCCTCTCTATCTCTCTTTTTCTGTTTATCTCTCTACCTTTCTGTACCTCTCTGCCCCCTCTCTTTCTTATTCTCTCCCCCTTCTCACCCTCATCCCTCAGTCTCTCTCCACTAACCTTAACTGTGCATGATTATTAAAGAGAACCCCTAAACAGTGCTGTGTTTTGTTCCTTGCTCGCGGACGCGGCTGTGTTAAACGTGCGCAGGTTTACTTGCTGGAGAACAGAGTGCCGTTGTGTTCGGCACAGTGGGAGCGGATGTTTAACACGTCCCGCATCCCAGGCCTGGAGACAGGTAAGAGATAGGGCCATCTACAACCAGTGCTTAAAAAACCCTGCAACAGTTTAACCAATAAAAAGCCACCTCTCGTCACTAGCAGTCAGCACATTTTAGCAATTGGCAATTGTTTTAGTAGTCCTAAGATATATGCATTATTTTATTTGGCTGCATAGTAGAATAACGACCACCATTTAAAATGAAAGCCATATTTTGATTCATAGTCTTACCAATCTAATGTTTTGCTCACATTCTGTAAGTGTCTTGCTGGTGACTAGAGGCTGCATCTCCATAATCCTGAATGCGCTTCTCATTTCCTCTCACATAAACCTCAACCTTCTATCCATTTTCCTCCATCATTTTTTCCCCTGTTTTTTTATCACTCTTCCTTTTCATTCTCTCCAGGTGGCCCTGTGGTCGAGCTGGTCTTTGGGTTTGCCCTTGTGTCATATGTTAGTATCTGACTCTCCCTCTTGCTTTACAGCTCATGGTTCAAAACACTATTCCCATGTGCTCATCCCAGTATGAGCGTATATTCAACACCACTCGAGTCCCAGGTGTAGAAGAAGGTAGAGCTCTCTTCTGTCCTTTGCTTGTGCATCTTAACCTCCAATCTGCCATTTCGTCAAGCAGTGCATGTGGATCCGGATTATAATGCATGTACTTGCACGGGTGTGATCTTGTGATCTGTGTATGTGTGTGTGGGGTTTAATCTGAGGGTTGTCACCCTGGCTGATTTTCTTACAGTGAAATGTGTATCAGGTCAGAGAAAGTAGGATTTGATACAAATAAAGCATGAATTGATGTAGCAAGGTTAGAATTTTGCCCTTGTCAACTAAAATACAATTAATGTTAATTTGTTGTTCATATTTTTATGTGAATAATATGAGTGGAAGAGAAGAAAAGATGAGTTTTAAAGCAGCAAGATGCAGGCATGATGATTCTTTTATTGTTTTTACTACCACTAAATATTCCACCTACAGTGGGTTCATACCTGCAGGTTTTTTTTTTTTTTTGCTTTGATTGGACATCATTTAACAACCATTAAATTGAGCTTCATGAATAGGCTTAAACTAATACTTGCATGAAATATATTAACACACTGGCTGCTGTAAAATTGATACGATTGCTATAAATTAGATGTTAACATGAATTGCTATAAATTAGATGTTGGCTTTGGATAATTAAATGTGATATCAGATATCAAATGTATTTGATGCACTATCCAGATCATTGTATTATTTACTGTGTGTGTGTGGTAGTCTGAGAAAAGCTGACAAACAACCTAAAGAGATGAAAATTCAAATTTTTCTGCCAATAATATACGTTGACATCTCTAGAAACTATATGTTTTCATATACTTTTTAACCTTGACTTGCAAAGATCATGTTGGCTAAGGAGCCAGTTTGTAAAACACAGCAGTAAAAACAGTCAGCTTGTCCAAAAGATGCCTTAAACCTTGTTAGTTAACTGTGATTTCCTCACTTCAGAATACACACACACATATATATATATATATATATATATATATATATATATATATATATATATATATATAGAGAGAGAGAGAGAGAGAGAGAGAGAGAGAGAGAGAGAGTGAGAATATCAAAATGAGGAATAATCTAAAGTAAAATAGAAATCTGATTATTTCACAATGGTCACTTTCCAGTAATGTAGAGAAGTTGCACAGTTTTCTAGTCGGATTAAATTGAAGTGGTCAGGCACAGTCCTTTCCTCTGGTAGTTAAGAAGTATAATTAAATATGACGCTGGATTCACAGTGCTCTGAGAACGCCACACTTCTCCATATATCTCCACGTGTAGATATCATCCAGCACGTGAACGAGAGCAAGCACATTGTGGTTTTCCACAAGGGCCGCTATTTCAAAGTGTGGATGTTTTACGACGGCCGCTTGCTGTTGCCCAGGGAGATTGAGCAACAGATGGAGAGGATTCTGGCCGATACGTCCAAGCCTCAGGCTGGAGAGGAGACGCTGGCTGCACTTACTGCAGGAGACAGGTGAGGCAGGGCTGCACAGTGATGGCTCAAATGGTTATCAGGATTGTTTTGAGCAGTATGGAAATTATTTTATATTATTATTCAGCCAGTTTGGTGACAAAATAGCTTAATGGCACTTTATCAACAGCAAAGAGGCTTTTCTTTTTTATGCAAGCCTAAATTGTCTAAATCTTTCAATCAGAATAAGACTGTTCTTTAATCACATTAGCTAATTGGACATTGGACACGCTAAATCTAACCACACTTAGACTTTAAATAAATAAGTCAGCACAATATGCAAAGAAATGGACAGTAGCATGTGAACAGGGAGTTTGTAATTTAAAGCAACAGAGTAAACAAAGAGTAACCAATTCAATGAGCTCAGATAATGGCCTTCACATGTTCACGTTTGTCCCATGCTTGTCCCATGTGGGTTTTCTCTGGGTTCTGTTTTCCTCCCACTTCCCAAGAACAAGCTGGTAGGTGAATTAGCTAAAATAAATGACACCCTAGATATTCAACGTGTATTCCAGGAATGGGCTCCGGATCCACTGTGTCCCTCACAGGGATAAAGCATTCACTGAAGATGAATGATGAATTCATCTCGTTGGATAACTTTACCTAACTCACCAATATTGCGATTCAACTAATCAATGAAGCCAAAAGTCACAATTGTACTTTAAAATATGATTTATTGTGCAGCGCTAGGTGAGGGCAGTGAAGGTATTGTACACGCAAAGCCTTGAGTGAAGGTTTCTGTGCAACTTTGGCTTATTTGATCTGTGCTTAATTATTTGATCACTACCTAGTGGAAGGCTAAACATACTGATATGAACTGAAAAAAGTCTCAGTATTTCCAGAATTGTTGTATATGCATTTTTATTATGAACATAAATGACTTGCTTTGTGTGTGCATCTTCCTCTTTCTCTCCGCAGAGTGCCGTGGGCGAAGGCCCGCACTGAGTTTTTCAGTAGGGGGAAGAACAAGCAGTCTCTGGACGCAGTGGAGAAGGCTGCGTTCTTCGTCACGCTGGATGACACAGAGCAGCGTTACGAGCTTGATAACCCTGTGCAGTCCCTTGACAGCTACGCTAAATCTCTGCTTCATGGAAAATGCTATGACAGGTCAGGATTTCACTAAATTCTTATCAGTACAAATTCAAAGAAGTTGAAGGAATTCAAGTGATGGTTTTAGTCCTAATGTTGGTAATGAGACTCCAAGTCTGAAGAATTGGAGTGTGTTGCATATGAAAATAAAAAGCCTAATGTAAGTTTTTTTTTTTCTCTCCAGATGGTTTGACAAGTCCTTTAACCTGATCGTGTACAAGAATGGCACAATGGGTCTGAATGCTGAGCATACCTGGGCTGATGCCCCCATTGTGGGCCATCTCTGGGAGGTGACTCCCTCAAAATCACCCATACATGGATTTTATGTATTATTACAGGGGTGGACAAATCATAAAATTATTAGCTAGCTTGCCACTCAGCTGGAAGCTCCACTGTGCTGCCCAGTCCCATGTTTCTGTTGCCCAGAAACTGACTAGGCTAAAAAAAGAGTGTAACGTAATGTATTAACGTATAGTGAGCTATTCATTTAGCGCATCATGTTTGAAACTTTGACAAAATTTAAGCAAGTTGTTGAACAGTGTTTTGGCTGTGACGTATGGTGTTCTGTCCTCACATCACACATTTTTTTTCTTTATTTTTTTCTTAAACATTTTCAAAGTATATCATGCTACCTGAAGTGTTATAGGTGGCTTTGCACTGAAATTTATTTTGCTTGGTTTCATCAGTTTTTCCACTTACCTGTTCCTGATTCTGATAGATGAGCATCACATCATTGTGAAGTGTGATTTATTATTTTTTTCTAAAGTAAATGAGTAGGTTTTTTTTTCTTTGTATGGTTGTTGAAGCTATTTGTTGAAGCTATTTTTGAACTACAAAAAAAAAAAAAAAAAAAAAGAAAAGCCTGTCCACCCATGCTAGTGATTTGTCCATCCATGTTATCATCAACATGTTTGCAAATGAAAGGATTAATGATTAATCATGTTGATTAACGGCTGGTGTGTGTGCTGCAGCAAGTGTTGTCTATGGATCCTGTCAAGTTGGGCTACACTAAAGATGGCCACTGCCAGGGCAAACCACATCCCAGTATGCCTGGACCCCAACGCCTGCAGTGGGATATTTCAGAGGAGGTATACAGCCACTCACTTGTCAGCACCCGTATCTGTATTTATTTAAACTCTAACCATGGTTAATTTTGTGCTAAGCATTTTCACGTTTAAGTTCATATACTTCTGACATACAGACACCATTAATGTGCTTATTTGCATTCTTTCATTAACAGCTTGTTGTGTCTAGTTAAAGGACAGGGTGGGTCAGTTGTTTAGGTATTTTTTGTTCCTTTTCCCTTTTCTCCAGTGTCAGTCTGTGATCAGCAGCTCTCTGAAGGTGGCTAATGCCTTAGCAGATGACGTAGACATGCACATCATCCCCTTCAACGACTTTGGCAAAGGTTTAATCAAGAAGTGCAGGACCAGCCCAGATGCCTTTATTCAGATCGCACTCCAGCTCGCTCACTTTAGGGTAAGTAAACTAGCCACTATTCATAGCACTCACAATTCAGATTCTGTGCTTCAGCCACTTAGGATCAGAGTGTTGATGTGACAGGACCTCTTTCTTACCTCAGGATAAGGGCAAGTTCTGCTTGACATATGAGGCCTCCATGACACGGCTGTTCCGTGAAGGCCGCACTGAAACCGTTCGCTCCTGCACCACGCAGACTTGCGAGTTTGTTCGTGCCATGATGGATGAAAAACAGACCGTAAGACTGACTGCTCATCTTTGCACTGTTATTTGTTTTACCAGACTGGGATGACTTTTGGTTTTACAGGTGTTCTCAATATTTTGAAATTTATACTCACCAGCCATTTTAATAGGAACATTTGTACACCTGCTCATTCAGCCAATTATCCAATCAATCAATCAATCAATCATATGGCAGCAGTGCAATGCATAAAATCATCAGCTGGTCTTTCTACAATATTCAACTGTTCAGTTTCAATGAGCCTGTGCCCACTGTAGCCACAAATTCCCATCCGCCTCAAGGTTAGATGCTTTGTGCATTCTAAGATGCTTTTCTGCTCACCACGATTGTAAAGAGTGTTTTTTTTTTTTTTTTTAGTTGCTTAGTCTTTTAGTAGCCTTCCTGTCAGCTTAACCAGTCTGTATTATATAAATAATACAGTATTTGATATTCTGTCAGTATAAAAACTTGGTCTCATTCTTCTTTTCTCATTCTTCATTCAGAGAGATGAGAGGATGCGACTGCTGAAGTTGGCAGCAGAAAAGCACCAGGACCTCTATAGAAAGGCCATGATTGGTAAAGGCATCGATCGTCATCTTTTCTGCCTCTATGTGGTGTCCAAGTACCTGGGAGTTGACTCAGCCTTTCTCAGAGAGGTGAGATCCCTTTACAATGAACCTTCTATAAACAGGCAATTTGGACTGCTGACGTTAGATAGTTTGCAAGACAAAATGATAGAAAATGCTACATAGCATATTGTCTCCAAATACATGGACTGAAATAGTCCTTGTGCTTTGTTTGTGTGTAGGTGCTGTCTGAGCCATGGAGACTGTCCACCAGTCAGACTCCTCTACAGCAGGCCGACCTCTTTGATTTGAAGAAGCACCCAGAGTATGTCACCAGTGGAGGTGGCTTTGGCCCGGTAAGTCCACATGCACAAACTAATACTGAGTACAACTGAGTACATTGTAATTTGATACTTGGAAGGATGATTTCCAATTGGTACAACATGGCAATCATCAGCAGAAGCCCTAGTAATTTAACTTAAACTGAAATAAAAATAACTGAAATTTAAAATGTGTATATAAAGAACTGCTAACACATAATTAATATATAGAGGGTCATATTTATAAAGACTTATGTCCTACTTCCAAAACAGCATCTTTAAGGTAAGTCTTAGGCATATACCAAGTCGAACCAAGGCATATAGCAAATAAAGCAGAGGTGCCAGCATTTATGGTTTAGCTGTACAATTTCCAATTTTTATTCAGCAAATATGAATAGAATTCACTTGGCAGAAAAGTCAAATCATATTTTGCTCCTGGTAATGGTTATTTTTTTGTGCTCACTTCTAAGTGAAACCTGAAGCATGGCAGTAACATCTATCCTAATGACTTTTTGCGTAGAAGTGTACTATAAGAAATACTGATATTCCGTTTACATCCTTTCTTTCACTGGCATTATGTAATGCTTACTAAGCCATTAACTGATGAAAATAGATGTTTAATATTCATGGCTTGGTCTTCACAAGGTGTTCAGATTAAAACATGCCATTAGAGGGCTTCTGTAGGAAATTTGTTGACCATATGGATGGTTTTCTCATCATAGGTTGCAGATGATGGTTATGGCGTGTCCTACATCATTGTTGGAGAAGATCTCATCAACTTCCACATATCCAGCAAGCGTTCCAGTCCAGAGACTGTGAGTATCACACTTTTTACTGTTACCAAATGAATGCATGTTGAATTTGCAGTGTTCACTGACTGTCTGTCTTCATAGGACTCTCACCGCTTCGGCTGCCACATTAAACAGGCCATGCTCGATATTCTCGATCTCTTCAAGTTGGACAAGAAGGCTGTCAACTGAACTGTTCTTCTCTCTCCGTATATAAAAGGGGTTTCATTTCAGCGAAATGTTTTACGGGTTAGAAGATTGTAAATGTATTGTTGATTTGTAATTTATGATCGATAAAACGAGATGGGAACGTTAAATATCATAAATAATGCATGGAAGAGGAGATTATATTCATGTCGTGTTCAGGTTTTAAGTGTGTAAACTGAAAGTAACTATTCAGTGGGCCTTCTTTTATAATGGATTGCACCAGCTTTTTTTGTCTTCTACTAAACATGCTGAATTTCTCAGCTTGCAGAGCCCACGTTTCTCATTTTATATTGAACTGAATGGCAGTTGCCACTCCAAAACCCAGATAACACTCTGGGGGAAAAAAAAACCCCACTGCCTTTTTGTGCTGTGTCAATGCAAAGCAAATTCAATGCAATGTTTTTAGCAGGTATTTTACTTACACTGCTGATCCTGTGGGACATGTGATGGTGGCTGTTGTGCAGGACAGTCACTAGGGGGAGTCCTTAGAGAACTTACGCTCTGAGCCTTTACTTGAAGGAAATTATTTTAAAGATATCACTGGCATGAGATTTCTTACTTCTATCTTTTATCTTACTTCTAAGTTTTTTTCAGTTACACCTATGAAAGTTTCAACTAATTTTTGCATCAATTCTAAATGGCTCAAGATTTTCTCCATAGCAAATTATATTTCATATACATATCCATTACAAGTGTCCATTAAAACCAATTCCTGTGAGCACAACTCATAAGCAATAAAGTGTTTCTGATTCTGATTCTGAAAAAGTGGCTTAAATTTACATTGAGTAGCATCATGAGGGAAAAAAACAACTAACTCTGGATACAAGAAGTGAAAGCACATGACTGCTTTGTGAACGGTTAAAAAGTCTCCAAAAGTAAACTTTTCAGGTTACTAGAGCTCTTTTCAAATGAGTCTACAAACAAGGGATAAAAAAATGTGTGTATGTTGTTCATTCTGAAAACATGCTATATATTTATCTATTTTTTCTTTAATTCATGAAAAGGTTGTACCCATGAGAATGGAAAGTGTAACTGAAATATGTCGTAATGGTAACTAATGTATTTATATGGCATTATCCACAGAAGCAGCTGTTATACCAAAAAAACAATAAAACATGTCAATGTCAAAGAAGAACTGTCTGCTGTACATCAACCCCATATTTTAGAACAACACATAAAGGCTTCCTGAAATCTCCAAAATATTAGTTAATCATATCAGTAAGAAAAATGTAGATATACTCACTGAAGTAATTGGACAAATCCTAAATATGTCCATTAAAATCGATTAAATCTGTTTTCTTCCCGAAACTGAATGTAAATATACTGCATGTTTAAATCTTTTAATTTCCATGTTTAATTCTTTAGGTGTTCTTTAGATATTGCTCCATATAATCTAATACTACTAATAAACATATTTTATTGTTATTTAACAAAGAAAAATATAATTGTTGATGTGCTGAAGCTGTCTGTAAAAGACATTTATTAAACATTATGGAAGTAGTCTACAGTGTCAGTACAACGGTCAGGATTTCTGCCACAGGAGAATCTTCAGCACATTACATATAGTGTAGTAAGCTCTTGGTGTATGCAAATACATATGATCCCTAAAAATCATCTCTCTTCCATTTGAAGGTCCTATAGAATTTTTTCTTGATGACCTGTTATGTGCTTTCTTCAAATTTTGATGTTTTAAAGCACCTTAAAGGTACAGCGTACAGCACATTTATTTTTTAAATATTTTTATTATTTTTAAAAAAATCTGATTGATTTATAGCCTTACGTTTCAAGTAAAACAAAATCCCTTGTCTTTCACCTTACCTTG
This sequence comes from Pangasianodon hypophthalmus, assembly GCF_027358585.1. Classification (NCBI taxonomy): domain Eukaryota; kingdom Metazoa; phylum Chordata; class Actinopteri; order Siluriformes; family Pangasiidae; genus Pangasianodon; species Pangasianodon hypophthalmus. The sequence goes on along the minus strand of NC_069718.1, from coordinate 13,667,186 downwards.
CACTTGGTCTAGAGAGCTACCTTTTTGTAACTTTTTGGTTTGCCTCCATCTGTGACTTCTCATTTATGATGTCATGTAAAACCCTACAGGGCATGCTGTTGTGAGAAAATAATCGATTAGTGCCACTACCACCCCAAAGGTGATTATCAAAAACAGCATGTCCCAAAGTGACATTTTGCAGGGGTTATGTCTATGTTGTGGAACATTCAAGATCCCAAGTTAGTTATCATTTATATTTTAACAGCTATAAACATTCATTCCTTCTCTTTCTTTTTTCTTCTTCTTGAAGTTAATAAAAATGCAGCTTGTCATGTTACTGAGAAACTGGAAAGCACAAAGTCCTCCGTCCTGAAGCCTCTCTTAGGTGTCTCTTACAGCTTTACCTCTGACTGTTACAAAGGACTGACACTGGAGACTCCTTCCAAAGAAGCTAAATAAATATCTCCTAACAGAAAACCTCACCACACGCTGCACCCCTCACACAAACTCTTCACCCTCCTGCCATCTGGCCAAAGGTACCAAAACATTCGGGCCGTCATGGCCAGATTGTGTAACAGTTTCTTCCTCCAAGCCATCAGACTCCTCAATACTCAGAAACTGGACTGACACCAACCCACGCACACACACTCATACTCAACTGAACACCGTTCCACTCCCTTTGCAATTTTTTGCCAGATTTCTTTCTTAAACTGCTGCTAAAATTCTGTAATCAAAATATTGTACTGACTACCTGCATTTATGCTGCTAACTAGTGTGTTATGTTTACAACATTTATTATTATTATATTGTAATATCTATCTGTACTTTATCCCACACGGTGTAATGGTTGGCACTGCACTGTCCTTTACTGTGCCTATTGTCTTGTTTTACTAATTATTGTAGTGTCTTGTGCTGTTTGCAGATGTTTGCTCACGTTTGCACACGTGTACTTTATGTAGTCCTGTGTATGTCTTTGTAGTCTTATTTAGTTCTGTGTAGTCTCATATAGCTCTGTGTTGTTTATATAGCACCATGGTCCTGGCGGAGCGTTGTTTCGTTTCACTGTGTACTCTACCAGCTGTATATGGTTGAAATGACAATAAAGCCACTTGTACTTGCACTTGAACTTGAGCATATCAACTATTACATACATTTTTGAATCTGTTTGTGTGGAGCATCTGTCATAGGGCCTGTGTAAGTTGTTACTATAAAAACAATAATGAATTAGAACTAGAAGTGCACTAGAAGTGCATTAATTTAAATCTACAGCTGCTGTTATAGAAAATTAATCAACACCATTCTGATCAGAATCAGAATCAAGTATTCAACAATGCTGTGGTATAAATAATGTTATCACATGGCATCACAACTGTATGGTAGCACAGTAATAACAACATGACTAGTTCTTGTTAGAGCAGGAAATAAACACAACAAAGCTTATTTACACCATCTGTCTTGTCCTCATCTATGTGCAACCTATTACATACACTCCGCTGCCAATATATTAAGTTCATCTACTTTATACCTACAGTCATTACTCATTTTATCAGGTATGTAGATACTGTTTGAAAACATTGTGAAAGAGGAGATATAACATATTAAGCGAGACCAGTAGAGCTTGTAGAGCCTGTATGAAGAATGCATTCCGTAGTCAGAAAACTTCATTTTTCTAATGTTGTGTGAAATCTGCATTTAATTTGATGTGATCGGAGATGGTGAGGGCATCACGGAAAATCACAGAGAAATTTGTAGCTGTGTGTTGCATGGACAGTGATTGAGAGGTCCAGTACTGAGAATTCTTAACCAGTAGGAAGATCAGGTGTACTTTGTAGAGGTTAATTTTTAGATGATAGGTCTTTATCAAGGACATGATTTCAGAACGGTGGACATGGAGTAATGAATGGAGGAAAGAGAAGTTGTGTGGGCAATCCGTGTATCAGTGATAGGACAAGCCATGAGATCTGATCGCTCTACCCAGACATTTAATATGTAAAGAAAACAACAACGGACCAAAACCTGACCTCTGGGGAACTCCAGTATTGAGGCTGTGAGGAGATGAAACTGAATCTCTCCATGCTCCATGGTAGTTTAGGAAAGACATATCAAAAACCCAGTCATGGTTTAGCTCCCAATGATCTGGTGATTAGTATCAAAGGCTGCAGACAAGTTGAGAAGGATGAAGATTGAGGGCATAGAGTATTTTTGGCTTTCTGAAGAGCTTTCAAGGAGGGCAGTTTCAGTATCGAGACTTGTTGGCATTCAGGAGGTCAGTCATGAACATGAGACATGAAAATACAACACACTTAAGGGTCTCTGAGAGGTGTGGAAGGAAAAAAAAACTGTCTGTAGGGACTTAAGTGCATTAAATCTCCATTAAATTTGCTGCCTGTAGTGTACAGTGTACAGTAGTATTTGCCTGCCCCCTTGAATATAAACCATGCTGACCGTAGCTTATAATAATACAATAATATAATATTAATTTCAGTTATAATTTCAAAAAACTTACCTGCTAGTTACCAAGTACCATTAGCTAAATATACCCTACTTGTGAGTTAAAGGGATACTGCTGAGAGCCCAGTTTAAACTGGTGATGATAAGGAGATGCTTAAAGCTATCACGGGGTGACAGATTTCTCAGCAGGGAGCAACAGGAAGTTGCTATATGATTCTGACCACAATGGTACACCCAAATTACCCAGCAGTGTTTCCGCTGGCCGGCTTTGATTTCAAAGCAGCATTCCTGGTCAGCCCAGGCCCTCTAACGGCACTCAGAACCGCAAATGTTTTATTATCTTCAGATCTTTAAGTAGGTGGTTATGTTTAATAACTCTCCCAGTATCATCACTGGCAAATAATCAGTTTTACCCTTCACGATTTTACCCATCAGTTTTATTCATTACATGCCTACACAGTACGTATAGGTGATAAATGGAAGTTTACCTGTTTACGAGCACAATTTTGCCACTTTCTACATATCAGCTAGATATGCAACGCATATGGACTTTTTAGTTGTTTTTCTGACTGGCGAGCTGGGAAACCTATTCACTCTACCATGCAGTGAAATATTACACCTTGACTTGCACTTTCTAAAAGTAGCCCAGCGAGCAGTGGCTCATCCCACAACATGTCACCAGTTAAATTCATCTTCTAGAGAAGCCCCTGCTCCACCAGGCAAGCAGACAGAAAATACCATTCTACTTCATTTGTGATAGCTTTGGTGTTGTGTTATGTGTTCTACATCCACATATGCACCAACAATATGAAGTTTAGTGGTTTTGCTTAGCATAAAACAAAAAGTGCCGTTTTATAAATAAATACTATATTATCCAGTCTTGGGCTAAATGGAGCCTAGAGATACAGTATTTACTATTTAGGAGCGGATATTCCTCGGTTACAGAGCTGAGGAGTGGCATGGTAAGCATAGCCTATACTGGAATAGGGCCAGCTTAAGGTGAGAGAGGGTCCCTCAGTGGGTGTTCCATATGATTCCCTTTGCATGCAGACTGTAGCTATAAATACCTTTCATTGGGTTTAAGTAGAATTAGTGGAGATATTTGCCGTCAGCATAGCTACTGATATACTGTGATGGAGTAAGGTCACACACACCCACACATCCACATATATACACACAAATATTAACATCAATGCATTTTCATTCAGCAACTCAGTACAGTACATCTTTTCTCTCACAGTAAGTATGACACACGAACCTTCTGTCTATTTCTATAGCATGAAAGTGTAAACTTTATTGTATATTGACATTTCTAGTTTTCTAATTCACAGATCAAAAAATGCATTGAATGGCACAGTCAGATATCTGCTACATTGCTGATTTGTTTTGTTTGAGGCACTTCTGGCCCTCAGACGGGCTCAAAATGAGTCAAAACTTATTTAGCAGACATGAAATAAAGTAAAGCTTTTAGACAGACATTAGCAAAACCTACTAAATATATATATATATATATAAAAACAGAATATATGCTCCTTGAATACAGGTTTGATTAAAAAAACATCACAGTTTGTCTTGTTTGAAAACTATGTGTTTATATAAGAAAAAAAAGAGATTAAGACATTTCAACACAGGGCCTCAATAAGACATTCTTTGATTGCATTTGATATCTTTGACCCGAGAGCCCTGTAGTTACAGTAAACATTGACTACTCTATCAGGATTAATTAAGGTTGCAGAAGGCTATATGCCATGCTGATCAAGTTCTCTCTGTACTGGAACATCATTTGACAGTGATTCAGGTTTCATAAACTCATAAATTGATGTGCTGATGACTCACTTGCGCTGAATTGTGAGTACTGAGGAGGCACAGCACCCTTAATGCACTGTCGTTTTGCACTAAATGGAGTCTTGTGTTCCCCTGTATTACTGGTGGTGCTTCTGTAATATCTGTCAGTTTAGTAATTTAAAAAATAATATCAATTCTATTTCTATCAGCATGATATTCTCTTAAAAATCCACTAATTTTATACTGAAAATGTTACAAATCGCTTTGAATAAATAAAATAATGGATTGATGTGTATTAATACTGAAAAGCTAATGAATAGAAAAAAGCTGAAATAAAATGCATATGAGAATCTTTCAAAATGATGTGATTTCACCAGTACTCCACGATAAGACTTGCAGCTGTAAATATAATGATGGTGGACCATTTCATTGCATAGAAGGTGATCACCATTTCTTAGCACTTTGCTCACAGTGGGTCAAATCATTGCACTTGAACTGCAGATAGTTGCTGTGCATCAGCTTCTGTGTTATGCTGGTTGAAATTTTTTTCACATTTAACAAAGATAACAATAAACTTGAGGTACAGGTAGAATAGCAGAATAACCAGCAATGTCTGAGTGAAAAGCCTGCTCAGTGAAATTAAGAGATGTTCAACGACGTGTCCACTCTGGTGTCAGGCCTTCCTTCTTTACAGTTTATTCCTCGGCAAGAAGTATCTTTTCACTGATTGTTTGGTCTTCTTAAGAAAAAAAAAAAGGTTACTTTAAGTGAATTAAGCACTTGATGCTGTACTCCACATTATGACCAGTGGAAGCAGATCAACTTTTAAGGCTGTGAGTATTTATCAAATGTAAACCACAGTTCTACCAAAAAAAAAAAAAAAAAAAGGTAGGTAGAAAACATTGAATTACCACAAATAAATCTAGCAGATAAATGAAACCACATGATTTCAAAATATTATAGATAATATAAATATCTTTCATTTATAAAGTGCAAATAGAAATGATCTTGTACATAATCTTAAGACTGTGCCTTAGAACACAGAAAATGGTCTTTGTGGAAAGTGCAACTTGAGATCAGCACAACTGAAAAATAAAAAGTCAAAAATAGAAAATCGGCCTTGTGATAGTCAGACAGTTGACCTCAGGAGGTCTTTCGGATGAATACAGGCACCTCCTCAAGCCCAGCATGGTAACTTTGTAGGAGCGTCCCGCCATCAAACACTTTAGCATTGTTGGTGTCTTGCCACTGAAAGTTACTCCCTGGCAGATATATGTCTCTCTGCAAAGCTCCTTTTTCTGTCACTGGTGCAACAAGTACCTGAAAAGTACATGGCATCATAACTTGGTGCTTACTATGGGATATTTTATGAATTTGCTTCTCATGAGCTCCATTATTGCTTCATTGTTAAATAAATACATAAATAAATAAATAAGCATGTTCTACTTTGTACTTCACTTAAAACGATTTACTGGACTTTAGTACCATTTTCTTATATGTGTTGGTTTCTTAGATGTCTTGGTAAGATTTTTGAGTTTCTAAGCAACCTGAGACATCTAATCAGTACATTATTTTCTCATGGCTTGCTGCCTATGTAGTGAAAACTCACCTCATCTCCAATGAGAAATTCATCATCAATGGTGAATGTGGCTGGGTCATCAGGACTGATCCACCACAGCGGGCGGTAGATGGGGTTTCCAGTGGCATGCCACTCCTGTGCATATTTCTCTATCAGAGGCACTACAAAGTCCTGGCGCTTAGTGATGTAGATTCTGGTTAGGTTAAGGACCTGTAGAAATTGGGAAAGAGCAAGCAATCAGCATCCCAAGATATGGCAAAAGATATTAGCCAATCAGGAATCACCTTCAGCTGTGTGGATGTGAGCTCCCACCCACTCATCCCTTATTTACATGTCATATGAATACAACACGCCCCAACTTGCCTTCATATACATCTAATTTACATAAAACAAGCCTTACTTCATGCAAGTGATGTGGCAATGAGCCAATAAAAGGAAGATCAGGGGAAAGAAAGGGCCACCCAGGGGCCTTAATTCATCAAAGCTCTGAAACGAGCACACATTTGAGTGCATGGAATAATAGACAAACAAATCTGTGCATGATTCAATCAATAATAAAATACTGTATGACATCAAAACAAGCACAACTGATGAATCAGCTTCAGCTGTGTGGACACAAGCTCCTGTCCACTAGTCCCTTATTTACATGTCATAAAAAAGCATCCAGCCAGCTAAATTTGAGAACTGAATAGAGAATTAATGAGCACTCAATTTTTACCTGCATTCTGACCAGACCAGAGTTTGGCTTACAGGTACACTAAAGATGAAATGAATAAGTAAACTGGAATTTGTGTATACTTGTTTCATGATCAGATTTGATCCATCTTTGATGGATAAGGGGCATTATTCTGATGACAGCGGTATGGAGTATCCAGTATCTATAAATTACATTGTAAATGAATAGAGGAACCACACTGTATTTTCCAAATTTAACAAATTACAAGGATCATTGCTGGTATTCATGGTAGGGGAAGCCTAAAAAATGTGAATTATGATGGTAAAATGTCTCATAAATGATTCTTATTGTTGCAGCTCCCATATACATACACACTTTAACTTACAAAATGCTTAAAATGCCAAGACTTTTGCTCTTTCCATTTTAGACAGAAAATAGATGTGAATCCTTTTGTATTGTGGTTTGACACTATCCAAATGTCCTTCAGATGTACATTCCTAGAAGGGTCACATTCTTAAGCTAACATCCCACCCGTGTCTGAAACAAAGTAAAACCACATTTATTAAAAATCCATTGTGAGAAAGTGAAAAGGTTTCGTGCAGTGAATTTTGAATCACTGCCTGGGTTCAACTTAATTTCAAATTGAGAAAACAGATCTGTGGTTTGCGTTTTGGTTATATTTCTATTCAGACTCAATATGCTCATTGATTTAACAACCTCTAATGGAGGCTAGATGCCTAGACACACACACACACACACAGTTAATGACTCATCACACAGAGCAGAGAAAAATGCCAAAAATTTAAATCGGACTAAATGTTGTTCAATATAACTTTAACAGCTATGAATAGAACGCAGTTTAATATGCACCAAAACAACACAGGCCATAAAAGGATTGTCCACCTATGTTTTATTATCCCACAATCCCACAGAAATAAACAACATACTTGTTTCTCATGACAATCAAAATGGAAACTGTTAGTTGTCTCTGCATAATCTCTACATCTTTCAATTCATTGTCATTCCTGAGTGTTGCAGCGACTGTCATTATGGTCAAGACTGAGGGCCACAAATTCGAAAAGAAATTTAATGCGAACCAGATGGACCCTTAACCACAGGTAATGTTGGGAAAAGGCCAAGCAATTATTCCGCCAAATGCAAGAAAAATAGTCGCCTGCAGGATCCTCTACACTTGTCCGAAACTTGAACTGTTCTCCACAGGCTCAGACATACCAATACCTGTGAGTAAAAACGCTGAAAAGAGAGGCGCAGATATTTTTCTAACCATGCTTGAGATGTGGTTCTCATAGTCCCACACAGAGAGAGTGAATATTATATTCCAGCTCTATGTAAGGAGGAAGAAGCAATCAGTTAAACCAACCTTTACTATGGGCACTACCCTGGCGTAGTCATGTAAGTACCAACTTACACTGCTTTCCATCCTTTAGTGAGGATATTGTGTTAGTATACAAAAAAAACCTGGATGTCTTTAGCATATACAGTAAGAAATGGGTGGACAAATCAGCAACCCTGGTACCTGGGACAAGCAGATTTCATGTCCGGGTTATTAGCTTTTAAATGCTAGTTTTAAAAGTAGGTTCAACAACCAGAGAAAAACCTCTCACTACTGACTTTTGGAAAACATTAGTTTTCATTTGGTAAACACACTTCATGGAGATATAACGCACCTTTGATGCTGTAATTATAGTGCCATTGAACTCTGCCACCTGCTGCACTACACACATTGTCTGAGACACAATTTGCTGTTGGTAAAACAATTTTTATGTCATGTGAGTGAAGGACAGTCAGTCACCTTGTCTACCCCAGATGCCCATGGAGGTGTCTGAAAACTGAGCACAGGAAGAAAGGCCACAATCTCCAGCCAGCGAATGAAGAGTTCATCATCTGTGAAAGGCTCAGTGGATAAAGAGCCTCCTGTAACCCAGAGGAACAGAAAGTACATTTCAAATGCCTTATTGCTATCAAGGTTGCCCAATGAATGAGTTTTCTTTTTCTGTATAAACTCTGTGCTGACTCAGTAGCAGGACGAAAGGATAAAAAGAATGGGTGGGGTTGGGGGGTGGGGGTGGGGGTAAGGGGCTGGAAGTGATATTAAAGATGTACAGAAGTCTATTACCTACTGCATCGGGAATGAAGAAATTATAGCCCAGCAGGCTGTAATGCAGCAGGGATGGAATGATACCCTTGAGGCCAGCATAGCTCCAGTCAGACTGCAGTGCACTCATACGGATGAACAAAGGCTTATGGCTGGACCTAAAGCCAGAAACCCAGGCATAAAAAGATAACATTAGCAACAACTCCTTGTAATGAATGATGATTATATCTGTTTAGATGGGAAGAGGTTCAGCATGGGTGAAGTGAATCTGACAGGAAAGCTTGGTTGGTTGTGACTGTTCAAAAATATGAACAAAATAGGGGAACATTCATATTTCGCAAATGCAAAGAAGCACTGTAGTTGAAGAATTACAGTTAACTAACCTTGTTCCTGCGCTAACAATAGTATTGTCCCCAATACTCTCAGCGAGGTCTGCCAGGAGCCTGATGTATTCATCTCCTGTGAGGACAGGAGAGTGTCGCATAGTCTTCTCTTCAAATGGGTTTCCCTCCCCACCCTCTAGCATCACATACTCCATGCCCAAGTGACTGTGTAAGCTGCTCACTCTTTCCAAGAACCAGTTGGTGGCTTCTGGATTTGTGATGTTCAATTTGACACAGTATTTTCCTCTCCACTGAGTTAATAAAGGAACCTATTGAGGGACAAAGACAATGAGAGAGACAGACAATGGATAAATGGCGTCCAGATGGCTGAATGGGTTTGTCAATATATCAGGGACATGCAGAACAGATAAACATGTACCAATTGAGCCCGTGGGCCGGTGGGCAGGCTGAGCCAGTAATCCTGCATTCTCTCTTGTATGGAGGTCTGAAACTGCCGTGAGTCCACACTTATATATGGGGAAAGGGTTACGGAAATGTTCAGAAACTTCACGAAAGGCAGGTCTCTGCTCTGTCTCTTAGAAGTCCTTCTTCTTCCATTGTGGTACTCATGGACCTGAAGACAGGACAGGATAAGGAACAAAAATTTTTTTAAAGGATTTGAAGGATAAAATGGTTTGGGTTGTTAATAAATGCATGAAGGAATTCAATTAATTACTGAATATGTGTGGTGGCTTGGGAAAACCCTTCATGAAATATCATTTGGCTGAACTGAAATATCTTTCACTTTTGCATGTACCTCAACCAGAGGTGAAGTTCTAGTATTTTAAAGTCTTGTTTCCCCAAAAAGGCAAATAAATAAATAAATAAATAAATAAATAAGGGAGAAAAGTACATTTAAAGATTCCATGTTGACTGTTGCCCAGGAGCATCAATGACATTTTGACAGTCAGCATTGGATTACAAAATGAAGTCATCAGGCTTATGTCAGTTTTAGACAGACTGACTATGTTTACCACCACGTCTGTTAAACTAGCTCTTTACCCAACATGATCTTTGTAAAGAAAGAAAGAAAAAAATAAATAAAACAATTCCATATAATTTTGGTAAAATATATTTTCTTAAAGATGACGTGGAAAATCTGTTATTGCCAGAAAAACCTATTTTGGCCAGAACCTGATTTTTTATGTCTTTTTTGTCTGTTTGCCAGAATTTAGCCACATTGACATCTAATGGGTTTTCCCCAAACCCCCCACATTTAGAAACACACCATTTTCTTTATTGCAATTTAGTCCAATGGTTAATAAGCAGAGAACCATCAGATACAGTATTAATCAGCTATCCTTAAAAAAGATGAACCATGTTATTTGGTGCAAAAGACCTATGCTACGTCAGCCATAGTTTTACTTATAGTTAACATAATCACTACAGTAAAACCATGGTAATGTCATGCCCAAGAGCATAATAACCATTTACTATAAGATAGCACAGTAAAACTGTAGCAGTGTCACACTCAATGCACTGTAAATATGTTAAGTTACCATAATGCACCATGTAAAAAACATGGTGTACCACAGAAAAAAATCACGATAGTATCATGGTTTGTAGTTTGATAGCCACAGTTATTACCAAAGTAAGTAGCAAACTATAGTGGACTTTCATAAGGGTATAAAAGTATTAATTTAAGCAATGTAAAAATGGCATAAGTGCTCATATTGACCTTGCAAATAACTGCTAAAATGTATTTCTTTTGTTTCATTCAAGCATGTTGCTTATTGCTCTGGTTTCCAACCCAAACTAAATCTGGATGAAGGTATAGGTTACTGTGTGAGCCTATAGAGTATCACAGGTTACTATGTTAGTGTTATGGTGATATGTGACACTATGCTTGGAATTACAGCTTTACCTCAGTATATGAATTTCAGTTTAATGTCTGAATTATACCTATGGTCAAAAGTCTGTGATAGAGAATACATGGGATTAGACATGATGTAATGCTAAGCTATCTGGAGTTACTTATACTTAAATAATTTTAAATAGCAAACTTAGCCCGCATTCTCTACATACTATGTGCTACACATTTCTGAGCTTGACATATCAACATTTTAACACCTCAACAGATGATAATTTAAATGCCATCACATGACCAAAAGATGCCTTGTCATCTGAGCATCCATAGAATATAGGATAGATACGAACATGAGTACCCAGCTGTGGACCTAACCCCAGAAACAGTGCTTGTTCCCTTTACATTGTTGAAAAATTCTGTATAACAACATAGTTGTACTGCTGTTCTAGGTGCTAGGGACGTCAGACATCACACATCGCCTTGGAAATCATATTTTGCAGTGTTGGGCAAGCTACGTTAAAGCTAAAGTTATCTAGCCTACAGTGCTGTATCTACTACATTCAAGCTATCCTGAAGAGGAAGGCATGACCTAAGTTACATGGCAGAAGTGCTTTAGCTAGATTAATGCTGCATGCATAATAACATCTCACTTAAAAAAAAAAACAAAATTTAATTTTGGGGAAAAAAACATATATAAACATATAAAAAAACCATATAAAGCAGTGTTGCACCGACTTACAATAAACCCAAAAGAGAACAGTGGTGAGTTACCACCTCCATTTATCATTACCCAGTCTATCTGTGACAGTTTGTATGTGTTTATTTTTCATGGGGATGATGAGAAAAAACAGTTTTTTTACACTGCATACTATTGAAGACAAAAACATTAATTTGCTTTCAAAGTATTAATTACTAGTCCAATTTTTAGCCAATAGCCTTGACTTACTTGTTCTTCCAACCAGCAACCCACTCTCTCACACTCATTGGGCATGAGGTGGGAATAGACCCTGGATGAAACACCAGTCCATCACAGGGCACTACGCATACCCATTTACTCACTCATTCATAAATATGGGCAAGAGGGAGGAAACTGGAGAACCCAGAGGAAAACTCCGACAGACACTAGAAGAACATGCACAGAAGCTCCACATAAACAACTTGGGTACAAATAGCTCAGGTTTAAGCTAAGGATCAAACCTGGGGACCCTGGAGCTGTGAGGCAGCAAATCAACCCATTGTGCCTCCCTCCAACCTACAAGAAATACATAATTTAACTGGTTAAAAATATATATTGTTTGTCATGAAAAAGAAATTATGTAGCATTTATCAACACTACTCTATTTGCCAGCCACTTGAATCTAAAAGTATCATTGCTACCATTTCCCTGCTGGTGAGTCTTGTTCAACTAATAGCTTTGCCACCTGAAGTGATACTGCATCCCATCACTGACTGCTATGATTAATGCATCACTATGAAGCTGTCTAATTCCTTCTATCTTTAAGTCTGCTTGAGTTGTACTCTGTTTGAGAAGCCCTAATTTACCCAACTAATGTCACCAACTACAGACTTATTTCCCTCCTGGAAGACCCTGGAACATACTGTTCTGATAAAACTAATTTCAGACTAAACGACCTTCTGGATATATACATACATGAATAGATTCAGGTTCATCTCCTCAAAAGTAAATCTGGAGTTCCCCGGGGTCCATTCTTGTTCTCCTTATATACTAAATATATGGGCTCAGTGACTAGATCTAATAGCTTCTCCTATTACTGCTATGCTCATCACATACAACTTCTTTTCCTCCATCCACTCACCATGTCTGTAGAAGGTATAAGACTGCCTTTCTGACATCTCTTTCTGGATGAAGACCCACAAGCTGAAACTCAATCCTAATAAAACAGAGCTGATATGCTTGCTGGAAGTATTTGCTGGACCTCCTAATCAAAATCTCAGATCAGACTTCTCAAAACACATCACATCTACTAGATCTTGCATCACAGCTTCCAGATCCTGCATATTTGTTCTTTGCAACTTTAGTGTGACTCTATCTGTTATATCTCCTCTGTAGAACATTTAAAATGCTGCTGTTTACCTGGTAACATCTCTCATGTGACTCCCCTACTGAGGCTGAATAGTGACTACACTGGCTTCCTGTTGCAGCAAGAATCAAATTCAAAGCTCTTGTCCTTGCATTCCAGGAATCAAAGGGGTCTGGACCAAACTATATACAAACCCTGGTGCAAAACCATACACATGCATGCCAGCTCAGGTATTCAGCCTTAGGGCTGACTGACATGTCCTTTTCTAAGATCTAAGCGTGTTCATATGAAAGATCTCACTGCTTCAGTGTCCTAGTACCTCCGTGGTTGAATGGGCTTCCCTCTTCACGTAAGTTAACCCCATGTCTCTATTCCTTCCAAAAAAGGACCAACCTCCTCAGACAATATCATTATTTTTTGACTGTTACTTTTGCAGTATGGAAAACAATATCTTAATAGGTCCATTAATGGATTCACCATGACTCAATCTATAACTGCAGCACAGTGCCTGTGACAATAAAAGAATAGAGTAAGCTTAGAGCAATCATTCTGCCATGCTAAAATCTATGGTGTGCTATGAAGGATGTGGGAAATAAAAAGAGAATACTGGCAAACAAGTTTATAACCAGATTCATTCCAAGTCAAGCTGTTGGTTGTGCTTATGAATGTTATTTTAAGCTAACATGGAAAGTAGAAAAGACAAATAAAACTTAGTACTAGGACTGTAGCTTTCTTGAAATCTCATAAAACTATCACACAATGAAAAACTTTCCTCAGTGTAACAGATTTGCTCAGATGAAACTTCTGCTTATTGAAAAGGACCTAAAGAAAGTCTGCATTCACACATGGGTTGCAGAAACTAAACCAATTCCCAAGTATTACATTTTCAGATATAGCAGTCGGTTTGATCTTTCGGAGCTGTAGGAGCATAAACCAGTAATTAGTTAGGCTCAGTCTTCAGTCAGTGAAGTGAAGATCAGTCAGATCTTCAAACAGTCAATTTTGCAATACAAAAAAAAAAAAAAGAAAAATAAGGGCTAAAATGGGAAAACTAAATCCATTTGTGATTAGCTAAGATAACTTGATTTTATCAAGTTAATTGTAGGTCTAGTTACTGTAACAGTAGGCCTGTAAATTACCTGACAAACCTCTGAAGTATTTCTACATTAAGTATATCAGACTTAGAGAACATTCTCTTTCTGGGAAAGAGTAGGTCCTCGGCTCTTTTCCCCTTCTTTTCACCTCCTATTTACCACTTTTAAACTTTCTGGGGGATTCAGGAGCATGGAAAGAAATCTAAGCCAAGTGAGGTGACAGGCATGTGTTTCTGGAACCCCAGCCAGCGAACTTCAGATTCCTCTACTCGTATATGACTAGCTTACTATTTTAATACTTTAATATCACATTTGCGCAATGAATTTGGTATTGAATTGTTGCCATTTTGTCAACCTTTGTTTTAATTTGAATACATCTGATTGAATATAAACCTGACTAATCAATTAGGTAATATGTTTATCTATTTGGTTACAATGGTAATAAAGCTGTAAACAGGGCTAATCGATTTGTCCATATTTGCAGGAGCAAAAGTACACAATTTCTACCCCATAATGTGTACACTCTGACATTAAATCCATAAAGCAAAAGAGGATTTACCATTTATAACTTTATATATAAATAGAATATGATCAATATTAGTGTTGAACAAAAACAATTTATTACAGCAGCCGTAGTGAAGCCACATTAAAATGGCACGCATGTTCACAGCCCTCCTCAGCATAGCAAACTCAGTGGAAACCATTTCCCCTCCTGCTGACATTTCAGTGAACCTGAGAGCTGTCTCTCCATCTCAAGAGAACCAGTCCTGCACCTCACTGATCTCTGCTCGGCTGCTGAAGATCCGCTTAGAAAAATAATGCCTTTCAAGTTCATACACCCTAACTAGCACAAAACCATTTTTCTGTCAGGCTGAAGTTAACAGCCTAGCTGGTGGCTTTTTATATCAGAGGCTTATACTCTGACACCCCATGCTCTGACACTTCCTACTGTGAAAGCAGAATGCCTCTTGTCAGGACCCAGCCTGTGGCATTGATTAAGATCAGGAACTTCATAAACTTTATAACTGACCACACGGAATCTCAAGACTGCTTCACACATTCCTGTTTTCTCATGTAAAACTGCCAGACTGACCAAGTGCAGGCTTAACATTTCTCCCAGACCAAACAAAGATTTATGTACTAAAAACTCCTCTTAAATCTTAAAAAAAAAAATCCCATTAAATCAAGCAGGCAACATCCATTCCACTGCAGTACAAAATGTAACACATACGGCTCATCAAACTATAAAATCTTATGAACTGTAAACATATATATATATATATATATATATATATATATATAACATATATATTCATTCATACATACATCTCCAGTAAATATATTCTAAACTGAAAATAAAATAAATGGAAATAAATTGTGACTTGTCCCTCCCACTTTGCGGCCAGTGTTGCTGGGATTAGCTCAGGATCCACCGTAACTGTGACCAGGATAAAGAGTTTCCTGAAGATGAATGGATTAATTAATGAGGAAACAAACTGTCACCTAAGAAATGCTCTTAGTCTACTGGGACACTTGAATATTTCTCCATTTCTGTTTCCTATTTTTAGTCTGAGACTTCTGTTTTTGCGCAGTAAAAACCCACCACATGTAAAATCTCTTTTTCATCCATCATCATGTGGAAAAACAACACAAATTTAATGCACAAGTAACAGGTAATGGATACGCACACACACATGCACAAACACACATGCATATATACATTCTGCTCATTTTCATGAAGGATGCTAATAATTCTTCTGTTGACTATATGGTGAATTTGACCAGACAACTGAGAGTTTGCCAACATTAAAAGCTTTACATTTTCAAGCTTTAACAAATTCCATTCTGATCTGCCTCTTTTGACATTTTTACTAAAAGTGTAACAAAAAACCTATGAATATAAAAGATTAGAATCGCAAAACAAAATATTTTTTGATAAGACACATTAAAAAACAATGTATAACTAGTGTAATATCATTAAAATATTGACTATAAATAGTGACCAGTGTTGCCATTAGAAAACTATTAATAAGAATGCCTAGAAATGGAATTATGTATATTTAGCAAGATAAAAGTCCCAGAAATAGTAAGATTAGTTAAACAAGTTAAACAAGTACATTTTGCCCCACCAAGGTCTTTAACTGTATCTTTTGGTTTTACATAATAGTCATCAAGCTCTACAGTGAAATCAGGATCCTCATAGAGGAATTTAGTCGAAAGGTGTTTTGATTTACTCAAGCATTTAAACACTCTCCATAGCTGTGCTGCTGAATCAGGCCAAACTGCTAATTATCTAACATCAGCACAGAAATGAAAACCAACATTATGTTTGCAAATTACATGTCTAAGTGGCTTTGTTTTAAAGGGAGAATAATCTGGAGCCTGAAACAGAACCTTGCGGGACAATATACTGCACTTTTTAAGCTCTGAAGAATCTCGTTTTATGCTTACAGTCTGCTGATCTGTCATGTAAGATCTATACAAGGCAAGAAGTTTTAACCATTTAAAAGTTCTTCCATTTATATTGACTGTGTTTTCAAACCTGTTCATTAAAATATCATAGTGCCAAATGCTGCACTCAAATCCAACAGCACCAAAGCAGAAAAATATTCACATTCTGAAGCAAGCAATAGATCACTGACCACTTTAGCCAGCACTGAGTCTGTACTATGAGAGCAGAAAAGCATTTTTCTGCATCAAGCTGTTTTTAATTTTACTGGTGTTGGTTGTGTGTTAATTTGTTTCACTTGTTAAACCACATGCTCTTTTTTATTCAGGGTTATCTAAAAATGGTTCACAGAAACTAAAACTAACCATTGTCTCATTCTGTCCACTGTCTATCTAGCAGTATGAAGATTCGTCATTGGCTAATGAAAGCACCACTCACCATGTTGGAGAGGAGAGATGTGGAATGTTCATCCAGGCTGATGACCCCTTCACCTAGGTGGTGCCTCTTCAGCCGGTTAGAGAAGGTTCTCAGCTCCCTTTCGATCTTTGCCCCTGAGTCCACACTTGCTGGAAGTTTCCAGAAAGGCAGCCTTGACAAGGAAAAAGGAGAGCGCATGACTAGTTAAGGTGCTGCTGCCATATAATGCACCAGGGAAACCACAATTCTAACAAAATCTACCAAAAATATAATTATCATTATCATTAAGCATATGACTTTGTGATTAATCCATACCGTAAGACATTCATGCCGGGCAGTTCTCGATAGGGCATGGAGAGCTTCTGTATTGACTCTTGGTAAACGGCTTTGACGTTCTCTCCCACACAGACAGTGTACTGCAGGGGCAGACGCGCCATACTGGGTGATGTCTGAAGACAGAACTGCCGCCTGCTTTCTACCCCTACATGCAGTGGGATGTGTGGGGCCACCAGTACTGCCACACCTGCAAAAGACCAAAAAACCCCAATTCCTTGTAAATGTGCAATGTTTCAGTATTGATCATGCACTACTATCATTTTTAATGTAGCATACATTGATGATTGAACAGCATTCTAAGGGGTTCTAAGAGGGGAGTCTCAAATGATTGGCCCAACTATGCATTAGGGGTGTAACACAATTATATTATCTGTATCTGTTTAGTGTATCAGTATCTGTATTCAGATAAAGTGGGTGTGGCTTAAACCAGAAAGCGTTTTTTTTTTTCCTTTCAATTAAATATAAACCCTAGGAAAGGCAAGGAAAGGCAAGTTTATTCTATAGCGCATTTCATACACAGAGGGCATTAAAAGTACATTATATAGCAGAAAAGATATATAAATTGAAATTAAAAGATATATCATTATTCCCCCGGAAACACTGGGGAAAAAAATCCAGAGGTAATGAATCATGGTCTGAATTTTGGCTCTGACAGTTCAGAAAATATAAACAAACTTTATGTTAAGTTTGGCTAATTTATACCACTGCAACCTTGACCAGGCAGTTACTAAGGATGAATGAATGCTGTTTTTTGTTTGTCCTGTATGCTTCATATCTGAGTGCTTGCTTGTACCTGCATGAAAGTAAAAACTTCCCACTCCCGCTACCACTTGTGACCCACAGTATTGCAGTTGCAATGCACACCTCTGGTCTTAACCAGATGCCCTGTGAACCTTTCTGGCAATCATTCTAAAAAACAAAAAATAGAGCACCTCCTATTCATATCTGTATTTATATTGGTTTATTTCTGCTGATTCTGAATCATGTGTTCACAGTTGGTTACATCCTTAAGACACATATATTAAATATGCAAGCCAACACATATCTTTTTACCATTTTAAATATTGCCACCATAAATCATCCTGTCAGATTCCAGGTCAGTGATGTTGGGACAGACACCCTGAATCTGCATCAGCACATCTCCTGCTAGTTAAATGTGGCACAAACACCTGTGGTACTGCTGTATGGCATGATCAGTTGTCATGGCCAGAAATGAATGTACTATGCTGACATGGAAGGAGTGGCGCAGCATGCGGTATGACATTCAAAAACATTCAAACCCACTTCAGCCGAAAGTTTTGTGGATGTTCACTATTTTATCAGCCCATCTAACCCTTAGGGATTCATGGTGGCTAAGAATAAATAAGAATATATATTTTTTACAAGTAAAAAACTAAATTAATAAGTAAAAAGTGATAGAAGTTGACTGAATTACTCATAGTTCATGCTATGTGATAATACAGGGTGTCCCAAAAGTCTCCATACATAAGGAAAATTAACACTTTTTAGCAAAATGTCTTCCAAAGACACTTAGATTATATTGTACTTAGATTATATTGTATTTTTTTTTCTGTTAGTCGTTAAGAATGCCTTTGACAAAAGAAGAATGCATTGAAAAGCATTCACATGGATGGATCAGGAAGCAGTCACAAGGTTGCGATGGACTTTAACAGACAACATGGCAAGAACATCACACACAACACTGCTGCTAAACTTATTAACGAATTCAAAAAGACTGGAAGTGTTGCGGACCAGCCAAGAAGTGGACGTCCACAAACATCCACTGACGAGGACACAACCAACGTAGTGCTGGCATGCATAGTTCCCTACGTACAGACACTTTTAGGACACCCTGTAATTCTTAGAGACTTACAATGTACACTGTTGATAGAAATTAAATGTTAGTTAGCTAATTCATTCTTTGCGGCTGAAAACGTCTTCATCACTTCAAATGGACAGATATGTTGTTGGTAAAAGAAAATCACAAGGGGCAGAACATCCAGGCACAGACAACTAACATTCCAAAGTGGGAAGCATTTTGTAAGTACAGCAAGGATTTAAGTGCATGGACAGTAACAATGCCAAACCCCTCCCCAAGTGTGTGATATGTTTGGAGCAACCTTCTAATGAATACAGGAAGCCAGCTTTCTTAAAAAGTCATTTGAAAACAAAACATGAAAAATTAGCCAAAAAAACGTCAAATGTTTCAAAGTAAGTTTGCATAGTTTAAAACAGCTATAAAAGCTGATGAGTAAAAAAAAGCCAACTGCATTTTTACTATTTTTTTACTACTCTTTGCCAAGTTGCAACCTGGGCCAATGGTCACAAAGATACCAAAAATACATAAATTACCTGCTTGCCACACACACACACACACACACACACACACACACATACACTAGTACTGTGATCTTTTGCCTTATCTTTTTGCTTGAGTTATGATCAAAATTTTGGCTACTCAAAATTAGATTTTTTAACTGCTAAAGAATAATAATCCAAGATATCCAAGATAATAATCGTTTACATTCACAGTCTATGATTAATAGTTATGCATAAGAGGCATGATCAACGAATTTCTACAGTAAGTGTGTGGAAGTAACACAGACTTAACAAACACGCTGAGGGGAAAAGGCCAACACAGTTTTGTTCAAAAGACTGCTTCCAATTACAAAGGCTGCAGTTAAGTAATTGAAATGCCAAGTATAATATAGTTTAAATAGTTAAAATAACATAGTTTAAATATAGTTTACATAGAGCAGCAGGAAAATTAATCCAAGGCTTCTCTGGACTGTTTGAATTGTGTAACCCTGCAGACACCAAAATCACACAGTTCTTATAAACGTGCAATGTGCCAATATTGATCAGTCACCAGTTGTCTTTTTAATAGCAATTTTAGACCACTACAATAACTGTGTAAATAAAATGATCTTAAAGTCTATCTAAAACATCCACCCATTTTAAGAAAGATTTGTTAACTCATTAATTGGCCCTGTGTTTAAGGTATTTGAAGTCTTAACTGCCCATATACACACTACTCCCATATTCTGTTCTGTTCATCTTAAGAATTTTGTCTGGGCCACATGATAAGAAGAGTGGTTCCAGGTCAGTGATGTTGGGCGAGGCACTCTGAAACTGGATCAGCACATTACTTATAGATGTCATTTTTTATTGTTCTCACCCAGTTGCTATTTTAATGGCCAGAAATGAACATGCTATGCTGACATTGGTAGAACGGTGTAGCAGGGGTGTGGCAAATGTATTTTCAAACCCACTTCGATCCAAAGTTACACAAATTATACCATCTTTCAAGACCCCTCTTTGCACAGAAGCCTATACCCTTTTTTTTTTTTTTACAACACAGTATTGTGGATGTTCCCTATTTATGACTTAAATAAACAGGCTACTTCACTCAAATGCTAACTAAATACAACTAAATGCATTATTAGAAAACATTTGAACAAACAACTCAGTTTTTGCTAGTAAATATGAATCAGAGGTGATGCAGGATATTGGCTGGAGGGATAATCAGTGAACGTTATTAGCAAATCATAATTTTAAAAAATCAGAATGGCCAAATTTATTGCATTCACAGGGATGAGAACTTTGCTGATATACACGCTGCAGGCTCACACATGTAAGTGAACCCCTGAAATATGCACAAAAAGGCACAAGACACACTTTCTGTAAGCTATGCTAGCCATCCAGTTCTATTCTATCATGCAAATATTGGTGCAAAATTGATAAAGAAATTTAATTGTCCCTAGGTCATGAAATATGATCTTGAAAATAGATCTGATCCACATGGTTACTCAAAGCATTTCATTGTTAAAGTGTAATAAGTATAATAATAAATCTAGTTAGATTAGTCAGACACAACTCAGTTAGTTAGACACATCCACTAAGTTTTTTTTAACCTTATTTTCTGTTTACTACACTATTCAAGGGTCCCTTAGGGGTTTCTTCATGTTTAGAGTTTTCTTCTGAGTCAGAAACAATCCAGGGACAGCCAATAAACCCTTTAAGGATTTCTAAATGGGGGCACGGTGGCTTGGTGGTTAGCATATTTGCCTCCCACCTCCCCTCTGTGTGCGCGGAGCTTGTTTTCCCACACCCTGGGGGTTTCCTCTGGGTACTCTGGTTTCCTCCCCCAGCACAAAGACATGTTTTAAGCTGACTGGCATTTCCAAACTGTCCATAGTGTGTGCAGTTGTGCCCTGTGATGGGTTGGCACCCTGTCCAGGGTGTCCCCTGCCTCGTGCCCTGAGGTCCCCACGCTCCCCTGCAACCCAGTGTAGGATAAGCAGTATGGAAAATGGATGGATTTCTTGATTTGACCATTTTTTTCATAGGATACTTATCAATGGTTGACATATTGTCCCATGTCATCTATTTGTTGACATATTGTCCCATGTCAGCACTACAAATGTAGAATTGAATTTCTATCATTTAAAAATACACATTTTGTCTTATCACTATTAGGCATGATATACCCAATATAAACACAGTACTGATGGAAACGTCGGATGTTAGGTGATCCCTGTTAGGTGAGCCCTTTGGTGGCATCTTTTTACCCCTCAGTCCACTCATTTTATTTTAACTTTTATTTTATCTTGTGACCCTCAGGACAAAATTAGCTGAACATAATCTCTAATCTCTGTTTTATATATATAATATGAAAATTAATTCAAGCATATAAAGTTTCATAGTGGAAACGTTGGATAGGTGTCATTTAGTCATCTAATATTAGGCCACTTTTAGTAAGACTTCAAAATGGGTCATTTTGACTTGAAAACAAGTGTTTAAGAGTTCTTAAACCTGACATAAACAAAACACAAAGTTTGACTTTACATAATTTATGAACATAAAATTGATTTAAAGAGAGCAGTTTGAGAAAAGCAACCTGAAGGCTAGCTTGGACGTTTTGGGTGGTGCAGCTCTACGCCCATGTGAAATGATGAGATGATGTGAACCAGATAATCGCGTCCGCAGATGTGGCTGCCCTCCCAGGAATTCCCGCTGCCTCTCAGATTTCTCCACCATGTCAGAGTACCCCCTCATGCAAACACACCCCAAACACCCCAAACACACACACACACAAACCAAAAACCTTTTGCTCCTTTAGTTTTTGTTTTCAGTTCTAACTGTGAAAAAAACAAAATGGCCACTGATGTAAAAACTGCATGTATTTCAATCAACATGGGGTCCCCACAAATTCCTAAAAACACGTAATCCCCTACCCTTATTCCATTACACTCACACACACACACACACACACACACACACACACACACACAGACACTGCTGAACATCTCACACACTACTCAATACTCAATACTGTGAATATCTTCTGTACACTCATGCCTGGATTCTCCTCACTCACAGCAGTACTCTCTCCCACTCAAAGATAGAAAAAACATAAATTTCTATCCTTTTTCTCCCCAAAAAACTAGACCTTAAAAAACAATTTTCATGCCTTAAGCCTTAACAGTACATGCATTACATCCAAATAGAGTTCATGATATTGTCTGCATAAGCAGTTGCTTTTATTTGTGCCTTCAACATGTTAAGGAAACCACATTTTGGGACACACAGTGGTTCTTAAAGTGGGTCCTGGGACCCCCAGGGGTCCATGAAGCATAGCCTTTTAATTCAGCTACAGTGG
This sequence comes from Pangasianodon hypophthalmus, assembly GCF_027358585.1. Lineage (NCBI taxonomy): Eukaryota > Metazoa > Chordata > Actinopteri > Siluriformes > Pangasiidae > Pangasianodon > Pangasianodon hypophthalmus. The sequence goes on along the minus strand of NC_069718.1, from coordinate 13,644,410 downwards.
TGGAAATAGTATCTTGTCATTATCAAAGTTATTATATATATATTAGTGATCAATAACTCAAAAACATGAAAGCCTATAAATACTATCAGCTTGGACCAAATGTGTTCTTTAAAGGAGATTAACGGATAGAACTTTTTTTGCTTTAATAAATATATAAAACATTAATTTAATATTATTATTGTATACATGAAATAAATCTGTACTGAGGGGGTCTGGAATTTATTTTACAGTTAAAAGGTTCCCAGGCTACAAAACATTTGCGAACTTCTGCTGTACATAATTGAATCTGCCAAGCAAAATTTACAAAAGGTCCCTAAAATGAAGAACGCATTATTATAGAGAAGCTATGCTTGGCTGGATGATTTTCCTCAGGTACAGAAGAAAGTCTACGCTGTAGCCAATGGCAAGATCAAGTACTCTGATAAGATTAAGTAGACTAACAGACATCTCACTCTAGTCTCACTCTTTCTGGGTTGATTAGATTTTTTTTTTAACTGAGAAATGAGAACAAATGACATTTACAGGTTGGAAACTATAAATACAAGTTATTAGAGAAAGTCTGAAATCCCTCAAATACCCAGTGAGTTTGCCAGATTTTTTTTTTTTAAATAGCAAATTCAATTTCATACACTTCAAATTGAAAAGAAAAAAAATGGGAAGGAGATCAAGTGGAAAACTTAGAGCTGCAGAATGTACATGTGTGAAGTTGTGTAGACCTGCGTATGGTTCTATTTTTGGTATCAATTGCGCCCTTAGTCTCTATCTCTTTTATTTTTTTTTAACTAGGAGCCTTCAAAAGCTCTGAGGCACTTTCTCAAGGTGCGTGCAACATACAGGAATTTGCACAGGAGGGAATCAATAACTGTCATTTGGGGAAATTTAAGAGACTTTTAGTCTGAGTTATGGCCAAGGTGGGTTCTTAAGTTAGCAGCATCTTATTTTTAGAACAATTCTCCTCAGTAAATACTACCAGCTTTCCTGAAATATTTTCCACTAGGGCTTTATGGGAAAGATAAATGCCTAATGGTGTTGTCCTTTCTCTTTTCCCTAAAAGACATCCAAAGACTTCCAAAAGACATAAAAGAAATTTGTTACAATTAATGAAACGATTAATTAACAAAATGCTTTATGCTGTCTGTCCATTAGATAAGCACTTCAAACAATCGGAGACCATAAAGACTTAAAGGATTTTTTAAACTGTTTGTCTTCCAGTCCTGCACTGTGTGAGGTCAGAAGTACACCTCTGTAGATCCGCTATGGGCTGTGAAGATGAGACGGTGAATTAAAGGAAACGGTGTGGGCAGACATCCTGCTGTCTGCCACATGGCTCAGCCTCCACACCTGCCATCTTCGCACACTTATTTATGACTCGAGTGCATGCACAGGAGTGCTGAAGGTGTGATTTGTGGAGGCTAAATATGCTGGGAAGCTTCGAGAGGGCTCAATGAACTGTGAAGATGATATTCAGTTATCAAATTCATCATATTAACTGTCTGTGATTCAAAAAGTGTAATCGTTATAAGAAAAAGAGTAAAAATGAAAGAAATGGAAAGCAATAAGAATATAAACATGCTGGTTCTCTGAGGATAGCTTGATCTAAACGTATTGCTATGTTGGTTAATTAGTAAACAAGAAACAGGATAAATTAAGGTTCAATTATTTTCAAATCCAGCCATAGCTTTCCTACAAATAAGTAATAAGTGAAAATTAAGGCAGCTGACACTGTAATAGTGTAGTAAAGTGGATACTGACTGGTATTTAAAGTGGCAAAAATGTTTGCCCTCTGTCATGTCTTTACATCAGTTCTAGATAATAATTCATCTTTAGTAAGTGCTTTATCCTGGTCAGGGTCATGTCAGATCTCAAACCAGTCCCAGCAACACTGGGCATGAGGTGAGAACATACCCTGGATGGGATGCCAGTCGATTGAAGGGGCAAAATTTGAAAAATGTTCATGCATTTTTTGCAAAATACAGCAAAATATTATTCCGTATGAAGGGCAACTTGTGCCACTTTCACAGTAACTTGAGGAGCAATATATCACATAGAAATAAACCTCAAGCCATAGGCACTCAGAAAAAAAGCCAAAACCTACAGATGGGTGACAAAAGAAAAAACATGGTGCTGTTATGCTGTGTGAGGCATTTTACTAACACGCTTCTGGTCCACTTGTCCCCTTAGAGCGGAGTTACTGCACATCAATACAAAGTTCTTCTGACTAAATACCTTTATCCTGTAATGAAACATTTCTATCCTGATGGGAGTGGTCTCATCCAGGATGACTCCACCCCAATCCACAGGGCACGAGATCTAACTGAACCGGAGTGTGAGAATGATTATACTGTACCGTATGACCTTCATAGTCACCAGATCTCAACCCAACTGAACACCTATGGAAGATTTTGGAGTGATGTTTCAGACTGCGCTCTCTATCACCATTATCAAACGTCGATTGAGGGAATATCTTTTGGAAGAATGGTGCTCATCTCTCCAGTGCACTTCCAGAGCCTTCCAGAGTAGAACCTATGCCAAGCTGTTCTGGTGGCTCGTGGTGGTCAGACGTTGAGTTGTCCTTTAATATGTCACCCATTTGTATATCAACCCCAACGCAAGTAATGACGTGGTCATCGATTACATGAAATTCTACTTGTTTCTCCATGATAATCTTCTTTAGAGTTTCACAAAAGGTTTCTATTAAGATTACGATATTAGCAAGAAGAACTTTTTGTTACTTGTGCAAAAATCTGTACTTTGGCCATAGTGGATTATTTTATCTAAAATCCCATTCCTAGGCTTGAGAAAGCACATTTAGGCAAGACAGCGAGACAGTCTGATTTTTTTTCATGTAGCCTGGCTGGTTTAGTGGCAGGTGCACTACTTAGTGGACCCTGCACACCATCATTCATACACACTAGCAATGATAACAAACTTCAGTTATCTCATCCAAGTCTAATCTGCTATGATAAATTGAGGAAACTTCAAAGTATGCCAAAGAATTCACCTTATTTAAGAAAGGCTTCTTTGTGAGCCTCATATCTTTTATTAAAGGAAAATGGAAAATAATAGGATACTAATGTTAGATGGAGAACAAAAGGTTACTGTGGTTACCAAACTCAAATATAAACAGATAAAAACAAATGAAAAAAATGACATTGCTGTTATTACAGTCCAAATGAGAGCAACCTGCGTTAAATCAGGTATACACTAGACTTTGGGACACACTTATATTTAGAATATGGCAGCTTATGGTGGTATAATAGGGTCACATATCAAAAAAGTTTTTCTTTACATACTTCCTCTAAAGTCAATGAAATACTATTAGCAAGAAAAATCTCAAGAAAGCAGATTATCACCGACGTAAATAAACTGAAAAGATTCATATTTTGCCTCTGGTTCACAGATGTGTGTAGCTTACCAGATTTACTATTATTGGGTGTGTAAAGAAAATGTGAAAAATGTTTATCATCCAGTCATCTGCTCAACAGAAACAGAGGAAAATACAATCATCACTGATGTAAATAGCAGTCTTAGGCAGAAGCTGGGTTATAAAGTCACATCCATTTTTATGGCACAAATCTTCTGAAGTGATTGAACTTCTGAAGTGATTCTAACATTAGTTAGGATTTATTTATTTTTTGCTCTGAACATCATGAAATTTGAAATTAACAATAGCTATGAAATTAAGAGGTCACCATTTAATTCAAATGTATGCATAAGTACTCATGTCCATATTGTATGAAGAAGATAGTAACTGTAGAACTTTTTATAAATAGTCCTTCCAGTTCAGAGAATAGTGAGTTCATTAGTTCAAGCACAAGAACTCGAACAAAGATGTTTGAAGACAAAGTTGATTGAAGTAAAAGAATGTCAGAGCAAGTGAACCATCCCGCCATGAGGATGAAAAATGAGAATCAATTAATCACAGACGCAGCGAAGATAACGTAATGAAAACACTTGACGTGCCAAAATCAACTACTTGGTGAATTAATATGAAGCAAGAATCAGCTGATTGTCTTATTCAAGACATTATCTCATGGAAAATGTGATAAAGGTGAACCTGTTCCAGTGTAATCACGTTCTCTGTGAAACATGGCTGCATGGGCATGTGTGTCTGCCAGGGGAACTGTTTCAACTGACGTTAAATCTACAACATTAAAACCACTGACTGCACCGAACACTAACCTGAGACACTGAGGCACTTCTGGAGAGTTATCTCCAGGGCTAAAAAGTGAAATGTTCTTGACTGATTAAAACAGTCTCCCAGCAGGAACCATGCTAAGCATGAGTTTCACTTATTGAAGACAAGACAAAAACTTAAAAAAGCCCTGATACAACATGAAAATAGTTGCATGACACAACATCAGGTAAGACACTCTGTGTCCAGTGACGCATGGGCAGTCAAACAGTCATTGATTACAACTGACAGGTACTAAACACGAGAGGTATATTTAAGATGATCTTAAACTGTTCACTTTCTCCTGGTCCTCTGAAATAACAGTAATTCCTGACAGTAATTTAAGTCAGATATAGATGGACATAACCTCAAATTAAAGCTAACAATCTCCACCTTAACCTTATAGTTATCTTCATTTCAAATCCTCAATGCTGGAGTACAAAGCCATAATAACTAGAATAGACTGCACTACATGCACATCTATTGTCTGTGTGCGGGTTTTGTTTGGGTTTTTTCGGCCACTGCTCTGGCCAACAGCTCAACATTTTTCTTTTTTCAAGTGGGACAATTAAAGAGGCTTTTAGGCAGCTCACTAATCCAGCATGTCCTTTAGCATGCTGGGATTAAAATCAGGCGACCCTTTCAGCTTGTAGCACTGTTACATAAAGTTGGAAACCCCAGTCATAATAGGCTGTTGGTAGTATCACATGATATTAATGATGTCCTTTAGTTAATGTTGTGTCCTTTGTTGTAATCTAATTCTCTTCAGCTGTGTGGAACACAAATTAACACGTTCACCTTTTAGCTGCTGATGTTTATCTCACTTGGACACACACACACGGGCACGTAAACGGAAATAAACACACAAAAGAAAAAAATCAAAAATAAAGATGCGTTTTGTGTGCATGTGAGAGAGAGAGTGTTTGTGTGCATTACATTTGGACTTCAGCTGCTCTGCCATACATGCCTTTCATAGTCAGCCTAGTAGTCCGGAGCCCCATGGGTCTCTACAATAGCCCTTCAATGAATAACGTTAACCATTTGCATCTATCTGCATGGCATCTGTCCACCCGATCGAGCTCACACCCGAAAATAAACGCACAAAGTATTATAATCACTGTGATTCTGGCCCTGTCTCATTTTTAATAGCATCAGAAGACAAATGTTAAGGAATTCTGACGGACTCTAGGTGCACTGATGTCTGCTGATCTTTATTTTCTATCTAATAATCAGAACTGGACCTTGAGTATTGAGTTATAAGACATTGTGCATCATTGGTTTATTTACTACAGGACACACTTGAGAAATAGAGATGAAGGGTGACGTGCATATGTAATATGAACAGTGTTGACGTTGATGTGGAACCCCTCTTTATCATTTCTCACCTGACGAGCCCAGGAAATAGCGCTCTAGGACTGAACCAAAGCCAGAGGGGTTGTCCCGCAGGTCACTGACGGTGAAGGGCTGCATTGAAATATCCACATCGTTTATTGGCCACCGCAGTGCTTGGACACTGGCCCCACCGTACCACGATACATTATCCATGGAGAAGCAGTCCTGGGAAAGAGAGATACAAACACAGTGTCAGAGACAAAGAGAAAGTTAAAAACTCAACATCAATTTGAAGATTTTTTTAATATATTTTGAAAACTGATATTTGAAATTTTTTTTCTGAGTTTTATTGTAAAAGGTGGCATTAATAATTAGAGGTATAAAGCCTGGGCACATGATAGGGCATTATGCGGGTAGGGAATGTACAAACGGAAGGGATTAAGCTCTGAAAACATTTGAACTGCTTTAGGATTTAGTTATTGCATGACAAAGAGAGATGTGGATCCTCTGGCATGGGAATCCTAATGTGAATGAAAGCTTGTGTCCTTGTCCTGTAAACAATACCATGTTTGGTTAAAAAAATGAATTAATTAATATGTATAATAATGTATGACAATATGACATTGATATTGTGATATATTATCATGATACATCATGATACATTCTTCACTTTTCATGTGTCAGTATTTCTGTATAGGCCTGTTCAGTGTTATTAAATAGAATGGAGAGAATGGGCATTTGTGCTGCTTGTGGCTGACCAATTAAAACGCATATTAAATTGATCATCAGTTCTGCTATATCAGAGGTTCTTGGCTCCAAGATAGTCATCAACTGGGAAAGATGTGTTAGAAAAAATGTGCAGAAATGTGCTACACGCACGCCGTTTCTACCTTGAGCTCCACATGGCAGTGCACCGGGGTCCAGGTCACGGTGTAGCACTCGGTCCCGGCCTCGTCGCCGGCGTCCAGAGAAATCCTCACGTCGGCTACGGAGTCCCACGTGTAGCAGAACTCGGTCTTGTTAAGCCAACAAAGGTTGCGCACGAACGGCACATCAGCCTCAGAGCCGCCCGCGTGTCCCAGGTCGATCTGCACGAACGTCTTGTCCTCAGAGAGCGTCTGCACCACAAGCGAATGCGCCCTGCGCTCCCACACCAGCCCGCTGAAGCTGCCCTTCAGGATCCAGTTCTTGTTGGGCTGGTCCACCACTTGCCAGTAAATGATGCCGATGGTCATCACAAAGAACACGGCCACGCCGAGACACGCCACTGCCCCCTTCCACGTCTCGTTCATCTCCTTGTGCCCTGCGTCCCACGTTACCTCCGGGATGGGGCTCGGGTTCCTGGCTCGCGCGTGCGGCATGTCGGTCGCTCTCGGGCGGATAGACAAATCTAATCAGTCGTGGAGTCGTGGAGAAATCCTCACACGCCTCATCGTGTCATTGCAAGGATCACAGAGAAAGCGTGCCGTCTCAGTGTGCACTGGATATTGTCCTTGGTTGCGTATTCGTCACACCATGGAAAATCAGTTTCCAAAGCGCGCATAAGAAAAAACAGAGAGAGAGAGAGAGAAAGAGAGAGAGAGAAGCCCCTGACTTACAGCATTGCTTTTAGCAGTGGTCTTTAGTGACAGGACTGATCACAGAGGAGTGAGCAGGCTGTGCTTTTGGGAGCAGAGTCTGCGAGCGGCTCCTTAGCCGCGTTATTTGCTTGCCCTGCACTTTTCGCTCCGGAGTCTGACGTAACCGCCAAGCACTTCTTCACATTCAGAAAGGTGGAGAAGAGAGAGGGGGATGAGGGTGCCGGGAGAGTTGGAAGCCTCATATTCCCAGCAGACCGCTTTGGGGAACAGGAATGAGTCTCCCATACGTGAAGCCCGAAATGCGCTCTCTCCAAAACGCATTTGGTTAAAGCGCGCGTGGCTGTTTCCCACACGTCTTTTTAACACGTTTATTAATTTAAACTGCTTTCTAATATTAGAAAGCCTGTCACTCTGGACTCTAAGTGACTGAAGGCATGCTGTGAGTTCACTGATGGATCCTCCAGATGCGTTTTCTGCGCGACGACTGTTTTAACCTTGGCACTTTTAATGTGGACTTTTTCTGTAACCCTGCACTACGGAATTTCAGCACCAATCAACTGCTTTAACGTGGTTCATTAAAGCCAGTGGATACGTTAGATGGATTTATATGCAAAAGTGGCTCTATAAAGCGTACTAAAACTAGTTTGCTACAGAATTAACTATGGCTTAAAGTCTAGAAAAGTCTGGCTTCATGCAACAGTTTCCGCGTAGGCCTGCTCTTGTTTATGGAAATGCACTGATGAAGTTGTAAGACTCTCTTAAACTAAGCACCAAACCATACATTTCAATTAAACACACCCAGAGGAGACTTTCTCTTCTGTTGAGGATAATATAGCTATTTATATCCCCTTCTAATACAGGACTATTGGGTTTATATTACACACACACACACACTCACACACACATGCACCAGTCCACTTTATTTGGAACACATGTACACACACATTTTCATGCATTTATCTAATCAGCCAATCATGCGGCAGCAGCGCAATGCATAAAATCATACAGATCTTCTGTCAAGAGCTTCAGTTGATGTTCACACAAACATCAGAATGCAGTAAAATGTTATCGCAGCCATTCTGACCGCTGCATGGTTACTGGTGCCAGACTGGCTGGTTTGGCTATTTCAGAAACTGCTGATCTACTGAGATTTTCACAAGAATTACATGGTGCAAAAAACAAAAAACATGTATGTTAATGATAAATAAAATCGATAAGCAAATTATTACAATGCCACAGAGAGCAGAACTCAGACATCATCAGCGGTAGGCATGGCTGGCCACTGGATAAGGTTGTAAAGCCTATAAAAGCATAAAATTAGTTGGAAGAACTCTGGAGAGTAAGGAGTCAACATGTGTTACGGATTTGTTATCATTTTTACATCATGCTTAAATCAGTGCGCGTGTGTGTGTGTGTGTGTGTGTGTGAGTGCATACGCAGAGGTCAGCAAGTGGTGCTAAAGTCAAGTTCAACTTTGCAAATGCAGCGATGGTCCGGTGTCAACGTTGCTCTGGGGCCACGTCCACTGACCAGGTGTCAATTTACAGGTGTCAACTATATGACTCCATTGAGCAATAGACTACTATAAATAAAAGCTTGACTGATTGCTGCCATGCCCTACTTTCCATAACCTGAGGAGAGTGTCAAAAAAAGTGAAATATGCCTAGAATCGGTCCAGTAATAAATTATCTTAGAAGAAAGCCTGACTAATTTCACAATGCCTGTATAATTCATACTATAAGTTTAATTTTAATTGAAACACAAGGATATCTGTTTAATCAGTACCTAATGAATACCAGTCAACTGTTTAGTGGCCACTTCTGGTATCATCATACCTTGAATGCAAAATTCACATGTAATGATATGGACCACCGACCATGACACAGATGGCTCCAGATCTTTTTTCCAGATCTTTTACGTATTCATGTAAACCGATACCCCAATCAGTGCAGTGTGGGAGAACGTAAATGTCATAGACTTACCTTGAGGGATTGTAAAATGGTGTTTGAGAAAAGTAATAAAACTGCAGACCTTAACAAGCAAAAATATTCGTTTCAGCTAAAGAGGTTTTCCATCTTCCTGTCTGGATCTTCAATTTACAATTTCCCCTTCCTTTTGGACATTTAATATGAGCCTAGTCAGAAAAGTTTCCATAGCTTTTTCTTTGCTTCTGCAACCGGAATCTTAGCCACAGTTCAAACCAAAGTGAGAGTCTTTTTCTCGCAGACTTTTTTTTTTTTTTACAATCTATTTTTATCCTTCTAAATTATTATGTGCTTCACAGACAATAGCATTATTTAAATGTCAGGATAATTACACAATCTAAAAGTCATGATTTATAAATTATGACCGAGACACTGTTTACACAGCAAGTCTGGAGAAAGTGCACACAGAATATATTCAGTGTCACTAAAGGAACTGTACATGATAAATTAAGCATTGAAGGTCTATTTTTACATAAGCAAACAATCAGAAATAATGTCATAATAGGAGCTCACCATAATTTTTCAGTGAATGCTGTGCATAAGTATCAGTGCCAAATATTAAAAACAAAACAAAAAGAACAAGAAATTGTCCTTGCATTAATATTTGAAGTTCTGTCATTTGGAAAAAAAAATAAAACAATTCTTTGAAAACGCAACAAGCTGTGTGCCATAAGTTTAGAGAAGTATGTTTTTGCGTTAGGGGACAGCTTCGGTCACAAACAAACTGCTTGGTCAAATCTATAATTGGAAGAGTTGGAGAACAGTGTGAGACCAGACCTTTGGATGAAGGTTGAGTGGGGTCGAGTTGCATGCGGACATCTTCTCTTTGCACACCCTTTGCAAATATTGGCAACTTGTCAGGAGACTCATGCACTGTGAATCTACTGCAGGGACCTGATCCAATAACCGCATGGCATCTGAGACCACTGGTGCTCTCTGACTGTCAAACATTTAGCCAAGCTATTGTTTAGGAAACAAGAGATGACTGTGAGACTTGGAAAAAAACAGCAGACACTGTCCTCCAATACAGTAGAAAGAAACACAACATTAAGCTAACATCTTTTGTGATATTATTTTCAATGAATACAACACATTCATACACATAGTTTGAAAACCAGCACTTTACTGGCTCGTTTTAATAAGACTGACATGCTTTAGAGATAATACTGCTTGCAGAGGCAGACTTATTTGACGGACAAACTATCTGCATGACCATAAAGCATTAGAAAGACTTTTTTTCTGTTGTCTGAAAAGTTTTGAGTACCATCAGGACCAACCATCACTACTAATTCCATTTTCAAACTAAATGCAATATACAATACCTTTGTATACACGTCTTTGAGAAAAGAGCATAGATGTCCACTCGAAACCTTTTTCTGAAAGGGAAAAGCTCTACAGATATAGTTTAGTGCCTTAGTTTTTAAGAAACAAACCAAGGAACTTTTTTTGAGTGCTAGATGGAACAGTATTGTATACCAAGACTGTACCATAGTTTACAGAACACCTAGAATGAACAAATTGTGTTTTTCATATGAAAACATGTCTAAAACATTGAAAGCATCTTTAAAGCATCTCTAAAATGTCCATGTGCAGTATATGCATTTTAAAAAAATTATAGAAATTATAATTGCCATTTTGATTTCTCCATTTAATTAGTGCAGAAAAGCCCATTAAAGTTACCTGACAGGAGAAACTAATCACGACTGGGTAGAAAAAGGGAAAATTAATTAACCACATAAACTTCATTACTGGGGTATGCTTTATTGTCCTGTGGTGTTGTTTTTTTTTTTTTTTTTCAATAGATTTTGCTGTAATACATGAAAAAACAGAAATTTTTATTATTTTTTATAAAGTTTGTCTGGAAGTCAGTGATAATTCAGGATAAATAATGGTACATGTCTACTGTAATCACTGCTTCAGAAAGTTTTCAGCTCAGCTGAAAGCTAATGTTGTGCCTAACACCAGAAAACATTAGCAGTAACTGTTAGCTACATATAAGACGGAAGGAGACGTATCTATGGCTGCTACAGTCAGTGATGTCATATTGTGTCACTTTCTCAGGATCTGAACACCTTGTGATCACAATATAATCAAGGTCTATAATACAAAGTGAAGTCAGAGTGCCCTTTACAATACATGACTGATCTGCTTTGGTGATGATTCAAGTTTCATAGTGTTAAATTCTGCTTCATATTAGTCCTATATTCTAGTGTGACCTCACTGGTCCTTACTACAGGTTAATAAGATCACTGATCAGATAGGATTAGTTGGATAGATGAGAATCATTTATAGACCTCAGTTTTAGGATGAGATATTTTCCCTGTGCAGTTTATGCACATGACTGATCACAGGCTGGGAAAGCAGTCCTGCCTACTGAGGCCTGGACTGGATTGAAGCCCTAACAAGTGTTCCTTTCATGAGACAGTTAGTCATTTTTACACCCACTGCAACATCGGATTAAATGTTGGGTCAGATATGTGGATGAGCTCCCAGTATGCGGTATGTGGAAGCGGAAGGATCAAGGTTTCCCTCTACTGTTAAAAGGGTTTTATAAGAAGACTCACTGAAAGAGAGTTGCTTTAAATAGTTAAAGAGGAACTAAGCTCCATGTGGTGTTATGCAATATAATTATATGGGAAATTAGCAATTGTACAATGTCCTTTTCCCAGCCCTCTTCAAGTCATTCCACAGGTTTCTGATAGGATTTAGATCAGGCCTCTGACTGGGCTATTCCAAAATATTGATCTTCTTCTTCTGCAGCAATTCCTTTGTTGACATGGAGTTTTTCTTAAAATTTCTGCTGTTTAACAAAGTCCTGCAGGGTTTGTGCCAAAATAGTTTGATGTTTGCAGCTATCCGTGATTCCTTCTATGTTGACTGGAGCCCTAGTCCCAGCTGAAGAGAAGCAGCCCCATAGCATGATGCTGCCACCACCATGCTTTACCACGGGTATGGTGTTCTTTGAGTGATAAGCTGTCTTGTTTTTGCTCCAAACATGTCTTTTACAATTATGCCCAAAAGGTTCTACCCTGGTCTCATCAGACAATAACATTTTGCCACATGGTTTGGGGTGATTTAGGCGGGCTTGGATCTTTTTTTTTCATGAGAAAGGGCTTCCGTCTAGCCACCCTACCCCATAGCCCACACATGTGAAGAATATGAAAGATTATTGACACATGGGAGTGATCAGTACTTGCCAGATATTGGTGCAGCTCCTCTAATGTTACCTTCTGATACCTTTTCTTCTTGTCCTTTGTCAATTTTGTAGGGACATCCTGTTCTTGGTAATGTCACTGTGATGCCCCATTTACGCCAGTTGTTAGTGACAGCCTTCACAGTGTTCCATGGTACATGTAATGTTTTGGAAATTCTTTTGTACGCCTCTTCTGATCAATACCTTTTGACCTATACATGCTTTGTAAGCTCCTTGAGGACCATGGCTTCAGCAGGGCCTTCTGGGCCTTCTTAGTACAGTCGCATGCCCCATTACAAAAGGGTGTGCCCGCTTATGCATCCAGGTTATTATAAGTGTCTTTTTTTTCTTTTTTTTTTCTAAAACATTTCTATTTGCTTGTCATGTGACTTTGGTTGGTTGCTATATCACATTAAAGGTCAATCTGACATAATTTATTTTCACAAAAACCTCCAATTTTAAAAAGGGTGTGGCAAAGTTTTATTTCCAGTGTATATTCTACCAAGCCATTAGCTTGTGGGAAATACCCACACTTTTTTCTATATTCGCTCATCAGACTTGATATGTGAATTGAGGTTCTGTTGGATAATGAGGAAGTGTTCAAGCATGCCAAAGTACCTGGATATGATTTTTTAACATAAGTTCTGTGGTTTCAAAAGCTGCAGAAAAAGCAGGAAGGGGGAATTAAGCACAGTGATTTGGAAAACTGGTCTATGATTGCTGGAATGGTAGTCATTTGTGTGTGTGTTTGTGTGTGTGTGTGTGTGTGTGTGTGTGGGGGGGGGGTGTTCTGTAATGAAATCAATGGCTAGATGTATGCAGGCCTTGGGCATGGGCATATTGTACCAGTGGGAAAGGGTGAGGAGTAGGATTGTTCTTGATTGATCTATGTCCCATGTAATGGCTTCCACAAAGCATGATTTGGGGAGATTCAGGGAGAATTTCACTCCTCTAGTGCTAGTTTCCTCCTAATACTTCTTTGTTAAAAATCCCATCATGTTATTCAGCTGGGGAGCGCTTATGAGAAAAGAAGGCCAGCAGGTACAGTTTGGGAGGATCTCCCTGTCACTGGGAGGCCATACTACCTACCCCAGTTTCTGAGGCATCCACTTCCACCATGAACGGGAGTAAGATGTCAAAATGCTTCAACATGTGAGCAGTGATGAATGAAGTGATCTTTTTAGGAAAATTTGCTCAGGCTGACCAAAAGCAGGTCCATTAGAGTCTACGTTTGCCGCCATGCAAGTAAGGAGTAAAGTAAGTGGGCTGCAATGGAGCTAAAGTCCCTAATAAATTGCCAACAGAAGTTGAGCAAAACCCACTCTGGCCACTCTGTGACTGAGCATACCTTGAACTCATTAGCTATTATGTATCGTAGGAATGCTATGCTAGAGAAATGGAAGTCCCAATTCTCAGCTTATCTGAGTCTTTGTAGTACACAATTAACACAGTAGGGAACACAGAGAATTTGAACACCAATCATTATCAGTCCTTGAAGACTGAGGGAGTCCTGACCAGGCCATATGATACAACCAAGTATTCATATTGGTGGATTAAGTTATAGGCACTTTTGTGATCAAGCTTGATGAAAATGTGGGCTATGGGATGAATTCTCCCACTATCTGAGAGAGAGAGCACTGACCAGGCAACATGGCTTGGCTGAAGGTGGCGCTAAAGGAGGTCTTCCATTCATTGCCCCTTGAATTCGGATTAAGTTATAGGCACTTCTGAGATCATGCTTGGTGAAGATTCTCCCACCATCCTCTGCACAAGGAAGAAGCCAGCAGATGCTGTTTAGGTGGAGTGTTGTATATACCCCTGTCTAAGGGACTCAAAGATTCTCCATAGCTTTGCTTTCGTCTGCTGATAAGGGATATACATGACATTGAGGTGGTCTAGTTTTGGATAATAAATCAATGGCACAATCACATGGATGGTGTGAGGGAGCATACAGGCTTTATGCTACTTTACTTTACTTTACTAAAGGCTTGGACGTATTCTGAATAATGTGATGGAATCTCAGGTCTTTGCTTAATTTTGTCACCTGGAACTGGACATATGGCTAGCTTTTTCAGACTGCTGGACAGCTTGTCTAGCGTGGAATGGATGGTGGCTAGCTGTTGCTGCTATTCCTCTACTACTCTTCCATGAGTGGAAACCACCTGCCATGACTAAAGCCCTTCTAGTAAAGTATATCCACTCAGTGGACATCTTGGCAATGCTCCCATTCAGTTATTTTCAGTCAGACAATTCTGCTTGGTTAGGGACTCATTAGCCCAAAATGGATTGACAAGCTACAAGAACACAAATGGCTTTTAAAATCTGACAAACTCGGCAAACATAATGTATGGCTCAAAATAACACACACAAAAACCCTAGAGTTTTTCAGGTTTCTCCAGGCACTGTGCATGCTCATTTCTCCATAACTAACAGAGCAAACCCCCCTATACCTGTGCATTAATCAGTGTAAGAATCTGACAGGCCATGTGTTTTTGCTAATGTCTTAACCAACTGGGCGACTGGCACTTTTCACTGAGGGTGTTACTTACATAATACGACTGCCATGTTGAGCACTACTCACTGCTCCATTCATATTTTAAGTGGTGGGGTGTATCTGCTCAAACCACCTCTGCTGTACGTCATTATAACTGGCTACATCCATGATACGACTAACTCTTCTGTCAGAGATGATCAGGCATGGAGGCAGATGCAGGGTTTTATTTCAGCAAACCAGGGTAAACAATCTAAAAGGACATGGCAAAGTTCAAGCTGTGTATAAATTCCCCCAATTCCAAATTATACTGTCTGTTTTTTTTTCCTGTTGACATTGATGGTGCGTCTATCAAATCTGCACAGGTTGTTAGGATTCTCTGTGTTCTTCTTGACTCTTTTATACTTTTTACACTTTGACTTTAGATCTCTTAGCAAATCTGCCTAACATTGCCTATCCTCACCCTTTCCTGAATATCAAGTATGCTAAAATGCTAGTCCATGATTTTATAAGCTCTCATATTGATTACTATAATGCTGTCTGTTTTTGCTTATCTCTGTTTAATTCTGCTGATTTATTTAATTCTAGTCTGATTTATTTGTATTTATTTGAAGTGTGTAATAAATTTAAAAGTGTTAATAGCAGTAAAACACTTGCTCAAGACAGGTCTTATGTGTCTTGGTTATGATTATTTCTGTCCAATAGACTCAATCAAAATATGAACAATGCATATATAGTTTAAATTTACAGCACCTGTAATAAAGTACATTTTGTGAAAAGCGGTTGAACCTAAACTAATTTACAGCTTATTATCAGGATAATACAGTCTTTGGGATGAATCCACATCTCTTCAAAGACTTGAACTGGTTTACAATCAAATCTTGCCCTTTCGAATATGGCGGACGCATGGACCTAACAAGAAACATCAGCCAATGCTAGCCCTCTGTCGCCAAACGCGGACTTGTATTTTGAAATATGTTGTCACTTCCGGTAGTCATAGCGGACGCGACAGAGGACCTTGAGCACATTTGCTGTCAGAATCTGAATAATAAAGCTAAATACAACTTATGTAGCAGCCTCAGAGAGAAGTTCCAAACATGGCGAGACGATTAATGTAAGGAGTGCTACCCTATGTGATTTTTTTTTTTTTTTTAATTTTTAAATATCATTTACTATCATGCTGTTAGGGGTTAGCTTGCTAGCATAGTAAAGCAGTTGAGATGCAGCTAAGTGGAAATATTTGCCAAAACTGTGCGGCTGAAAATTCTTAAATAGGTTTGGAAGTTGATTTTGGCGTCTGAAAAATAGTTTGGACAAAAATAAAATGTGCACAAATTCCTCATTAAGTCGAACAGGCTTGTTCACTGTATGTTTATACCAAGCCTTCTGTATCTTTCAACACATTTAGTACTGTTCCACTTTGCTCTATATGACTGTGTGCTGTAATAATGTATAATCTCACTGTATGATGTACTCTGAAGGTATACACATCCCAAAAACTATTTCTGCCCAAGATTCACCTTTCTGCTTCAATGCATTTATTCTCAATATCATCATTCTGAACACTCAGTATACTTTCAACAAGTTTTCCTTTTCTCTATACACCTGTATACTTTATAATCGCACTGTCCAATGTCAATCTGGTTCTGCTTAAGGGTCCGTCCTCATGCCGTCTCAGAGAGTTTTTCCTTGCCACTCTCTCCTCTGGCTTTCTCTTTATGGATCTAAACCTACATCTGTATTTCTGTAAAGCTGCTTTATGGCAGTGTCTGTTGTTAAAAGTGCTAGACAAATAAAACTGAACTGAATCTTTGGTGTCTGAAGAACAAGGATTGTTCAAACTGCACACCTAAATCTTCACACACTTAAATCTTCACGCAGCTAAATCTTCACACACCTAAATCATCACACATCTAAATCGTCATACACCTAAGTGTTCACACACATGCTTGTCAGTCAGTTGTGTCCAGATCGAAAGATTGCATGCAGTTCATTTTTGGCTGGACTGCTTCTTTTTAAGTAAAAAAAATATAGTGAAACATTTGTGATGTGCTTAGTGATTCTGGTGCTAATTTTGTGGTTGGTGCTGTATTTTCATTACTCCTTGGACAAGATAATGGTTTCCATAAATGGTCAGATTTCACTGTTAGTGCCTAAAAACAAACGAGCAAGAGCTTCTTTTCTCACTCCCCACTTTCCAGTGACACTCAGCATCAGATTAATAAAAAGTCAAAGCAGAAGTAGTGGAAACAGCAAACGATGGTGTTGCAGCTGCACGTTAGCATTAAGCGTGAAGCTTTGGAAGCTGAACTGTTTGAGCAGAGTGTACAGATGAGGAGGTGACAGAGCTGGACAGGTTAAATGACTAAAGCGCTTCTGCATCGCTCTGTTTAGGTAGAGATGAAGCAATATAAGAAACAGTTAACCACATTGAAAATGGACAAACAAGTTGATACAAGAAGTTGTTGAAAAGTTAACTTTGGTTTTCATTATAAAATTAATGCTAAATAATCATGTTCAAGTTGTTCAGAGTGGATTCTTCCTTTAAGCTATTAGTCTGCGTTTAACCTTTAACCAAAGTAGAGTTTCATTTAGAAGGAAACACCCCACTGGGTACTTCATATGCAGTATGAATGATGTAATTATGAGTTAAAAATGATTTTGTTTTCAGTATATGTCTTTCTTGTCTCGTGCAGTTATCCTATTTACCAGTTGGGTAACCCTCAGCTGAGGATATTCCGGCCCACCTTCAGCATGACGCTGGTCAGACCGGGGAAACCTCAGCCACCAGACACTGTGCAGTTTCGCGTATCCATGGAGTAAGTATTGTTCTCACTCAGGTCAGTTTATTAGGCACACCTACTCTGAAGCCACACTCACTGGCCTTTTTCTGTGTACACATACCTATAAAGGCTTTTGACAGCTCTCCTCAGTGGAACATCCATCAAAAAAAGGGACCAGTGCTAGTATTTCTAAGCACGTCTGAAGCACATTCTTGGTTCAAGTACGTTCTTGGTCTTAACTGTCAGAAACAATGCGATAATAGCTGATTGAGGAGCAACCTTTTTTGACACGCTGCTAATGGTAATGGCCACAGTCTAATATGTGGATTGTAAATGTGAAATAATGCACATTTCAGTATGAAATGTTTTCATCACTATGTTTACTCAAATGCCGACTATATAGCGAACAATAATGGCTTATTGGCTTTTAGTTTGAAGAGCTCGGGCCGTCTCTACACCTGTAACGGCTCTGCTGGAGTGACCAGTTACAGAGCAAACAATTTCAGCCAGTCAGTCTTCCTTCTCCTGTGGCAAAATCAGTAGCGATGTAAACTTTATGTATGGGTTTTTTTGTACAAGCATATGGTAGACTATTCCCCTTGTCCATGGTTTCTGGTGATTTTTAATTATTTAAATTGCTATGTACCCAGTATTTTGATAGCATGTACCATCTTTTCACACAGTCATGTGCTCAGAAGAGCTGGGTACGAGACAGTAATCACCTCTACAATCTCATAGCAAACTGTTTTCTTATTCGTACTAGTCAGATTGAACCCAAATAATTGGTGGATCATCCATCCAGTTCATATTCTCTTTAGAAATCAAAAAACAAAAAAAAGATTAATGTACTTGTTTTTTGGCTTGCCATGAATTTACAAAATGTGGCATTTTTTCTATTTTAGGGGACAGTGTAGACTCTGAACATGATATTTCAGGTTGTCATCCACTTGTCCTTTCCTTCTCAAGTTGTGGTCTTGTCAAAACCTGCAGGTGCTCATGGCTGAGCATTTCTCTACATCAGTTTGAGCCAAATTAGCAGACATATCGGTGTATGTCATTCTGTCTTCATTTTAAACATTTTAAATATCAGCACTCCAACAGTGTGATCTTTCTGACCTCTTTTATCTATTTTCCTCACTGTTTACCTGTTCAAATCCTTATACTGTATCCCATCCTGCTGGTGACCTTTGCGTGTGGATGAAAAAAGTGCCTATTGTAGATTTAGGATTTTCACACTTCACATTTTACTGTTTAAAATTGAATATGAGAAGGAGCTGAGAATTCAGAATTTGAATCCTTGTTTTCCGTAAAAAAAGATCAGATTTGTTTTGTGGAAATAAAAAGAAGACTTCAGTTTCGAAATGGATATGGACTGAATGGATGATACACAGATTCCAGATCTTCTCTTTCTTTCCTCGACCTGCTCAACTAAGAATTTGCGATAGGATTTGTGGTTGAACGGAGAACAATTAAATGTAATTTTTATTGACCATGTAGCTTATTAAATGCAGGTTAATAATTTTTTTTTTTTTTTTTTTAATTCCTATGAATTTTTTGTATTATTATTATTATTATTATTATTATTATTATCAATAAAAATATGACTCTTCTTTGTTTATTTATTTATATATATATATTTAAGAGTGGAATTAAGTGTGCAACTATGATACCATTTATACCAGAGCTTTACTCCCTTTTAACTAGATATGCTTTGGTCTTAAGCACATTTTTAAGACTATTTTTAAGAGTAATTCTCAGAAACGTATATATCAGTCCTGATATTATTTGGGTGATGGACAATTCACACACAGCAGTGACACTGATATGCTCAATGGCGATCTCTTTCTGCTGATACACAGGGTAGAGGGTGGTGACAAATTGTTCATAGCAACAGGGACCCTACGGTCAGTAATTATAGACATGCAAAGTTCATCTATGTAGGTTAAGTTCCTGTGAGTGTGTATAGATTGTGGCAACTAGGTGGCAGTCAAGCCTCAGTAAAGAATGCTGGCTCTGCGTGAGTAAGCGGGATTAGCCACAGCACTGGGCAGTTTTTGTTGCTGTTTATTTTTTATTCTTTTTTTGTAGAATATAGAATAAAACATATGTGGTAATGCACCTGAATTATTGAACAAAACCCCAGTCTTCTGTTAAATTCAGTGTTTTTGTTTTTAAAAAAAAAAAAGTCAAAACATACCTGGTTTTAATTAAAGTACATACCCCTGCTGCGTGATAATGGGGATTACAATATTGTCGGTTATATTCTGATGTCTTGAATATTTCAAGTCTTGACCAGAAAACTAAAAAGACGAACACAGCAGAAACGAGTTAAAGATAAACATGTTTTACAGATGTTTGTGTTTTTTTTTTGGTTTTTTTTTTGTGTGTCCTAGGCTAGCCTTTCATTTTATCCAGAGCCCTTGGTGAGACATAGCTTGAAAAGGTTCCCGATCAATGACATTACTTCATTCAGGCTTGTTTACATCTTGCCAACCCTCTAATACAACAAAGCAGAGTCCGCCGATGACGTGTGTTCATCGTCAGTCGTGTCCAAGCATTTGTTATTTCGTTGCAGCGTTGTAATATGAAACAGGCAGTCAAACATTAAATAAGGGCTCTAATAGTGGAGCTCACATGCAAAGAGGACAAAGTCTGCTTTGTTTTCAGTTAAACCTGAGGGCGTACATCTTACTTATCCTGTTGGTAAGCGTTCCAAAGTGCACAAGTTCATAATCATCCTATGTGTTAGTGCTCGCTTAAGCTCTGGGGGGATTTTATTTTTCTTCACCTGGAAGGATTTCAGGGTTTTGTTTTCAGTCTTTTGTGATGTTTGAGTATATTATTGTGCACCGAGCATCCTCCTCACCTGTAGAGCAGTGCCAGTGCCGCCTGTGCTATCTGCGCCGGGATTGAGAGTAATGCAGAGGTGCTTAACTGCACTAAAACTCTTTTGAGTCCTCCAAGTTGGACTGAATGCCATCTGTCCTTATGTACTGAAAGTTGAAGAAGTAAAAACAAGGTTTTGAAAACAGTGTAACCCCCTCTCTTATCTCTGTTTGACCACAGACTTCCTTGCCATTTTATCATTCTGGCTTTATCTGTCTTTGAGACTATAGGCTGTTGCAACAGTCCTGATGTCAATGACTTTTCAATGTTTTGTTCTCTCGCAGCACTCTAGTTTTTTCCCTGCACTCTGTTTTTTTTTATCTCTAGTTTGTTCAAATGCATTGAACATCTGTAGTAATTTTATGCTTTTCATTTGATTCTGGAAAGGTCCATCATTCAGTGCCCTGTTTTTTCACCTCTTTGATGAATCGGCTGCTTGAAAGACTTAAGAGAAGCAGGATGTGTGCACGTGTGTGCATGTGAAAGAGCGAGGGACGAGCTGTGTTGTTTTGAATACCTTTTATGTGTGAAGGGTGGGGTCCTTTTGAAACGCAGAACAGGAGCGAAGATGGAACAACAGGGAGCAGGGCTACTGTGTACATGAAACGATGAGGGAGTTGGATAAATCTGTCCCATGTAACGGCTTGGACTTTGTTGCTTACTCGTATATGTCTGTTGTAGGGGTGTAACCTGTGCGCTGTACTATTTGTACTATCTGTACTATTTGGCCTGAACTTGAAACTGCTTAAATATGAACCCTACCACTATGCCTGTCGGAATCACTGGAAAACCCAGAGGCAGAAATTCCAGCACTGTCAGCATGGTCTATGAAATCTGACTCTTCCTCAACCTCAGCTATATCACTCGAGTTCTTAATTGGTCTCAACTCAAGATGTGCGTCGAACTGTTGTTTAATCACATTCACACAGTTATTGCTTTTGTTTGTACCTGCCTACAATATTTTCTGATGTATTCAACTGGTTCTGTTTCCCAAAATATAAACAAACTAGTAGCACATTTTAAACCAGCACAGCACTGACCAGGCAGTTACTAAGGATGTACGAACACTGTAAATACAGTGAGGGGAAATAAATATTCAAAACTTTTGTTATTTAGTATGCTTTCAGTTTACATATCTACTTCAAATTTACACACATTTTTTTTTTACTTTGTGCTTATAATTATGACTAAAAATTATGAACTCACAAGAATAATAAAGATATGCTTAAAAAACGAAACCAGTCGGGGAAAAAAAATATTCAGACACCACAAATGACCAATATTAGTACTTTGTCGCAAAGCTGTTGTTGGCAGTTATAGCTTCAAGACTTCTATGATAAGAAGTACCTCTTGCCAAATCATCTTCAGTACCCCAAGGTTACGAGAGTCCCTCTGACTGTCTGGACTCACGATTTCAAAATCCCCCCCTAAATTCAAGTCAGGAGATTGGCTAGGCCATGCAAGGCCTTCTTGAGTGATTTTGGCTGCATGTTTAGAGTCAATGTCTTGTTGAAACATCTGTCTTCTCCCCAGCTTTGTTTTCTTGGCTGATGAGATTAAGTTCTCCTCTAACATCTCCTGGTACATCGCACCATTCATGTTTTCATCTTTCGTTTGATGTGTAATGCCTCAGTGCTGTTTGCAGAGAAGTAGCCCTACATCGTGATGTGTATAGTGTTCTTGAGATCATACACACAAGCCTTCTTTTTCCAAGCATGATGAGATGAATTATTGCCATAGAGTTCTATTTTTTTGTTGTTTGACCAGAATATATTGTTCCAAAAGAGTTCTGATTTGTCTAAATGCTTTGCGTGGGGAGTAGGAATGGAGAGTATTTCAGTGCAGTTCATTGCTTATTGTTCTTTATGTAACTGTCATCCTGCAACTCTTTTCAAGTGACTGCTGGCCTCTCTCTTACCTTCCTTATCATTAGTCTGAGAGTGCATTGTGAAATCCTGCATGGCGCACCAGTCCAGGGATGATTATTTGTGGTTCCATGAACTTTCCACCTGCATATTATTGAACCAGGTGTACTGACAGGGATATTTTATTTGAGTGTGGTTTAATAATGTTGTCCCTGAGAACTTTAGGAAGCTCCTTCACCTTCCTCTTGATTGCTATTTGCTGTGTGAAATCTTGGCCACGTCTTTTATAATGACATCAGGTGCAATTTGCACGAGAACATTTTTTTGCAGCATTTATATCTAGAGCTTGATTTATTTTCACATAAGCGTTACATTATCTGTTTATTACAAAAAATGTTATCCCTAGCCTAATGGCATGAGAAGTAATGGACTTCCCCTATGCTGTGAACTCTCGAAACCCTGGACCTTATGTAAAATTACACACGTCTCGCCTGCCATCTTGTATTGTCTGTGCTCTATGAAGCATGGCTGCAAAGTTAGTGGTAATGACCCCCCATGACTGGTGCCACGGTGGTAGTTAAGGATGGCCCCTCTTGCCCCCATTCTAACACACTTTCCTAGAAATTTATGTTCTGTTTGAAGGCTGATGGTAACTACTGTTAAGAAAACACTTACACACATGACATATAATGGGTGGGCAAGCTGAGGGTCAGCCTTTGTGGTGGAGTTTTAGAGATAGTTATGGGCCGGGATCTGAAGTGTATTCCTGCCCTGTAATCAGGCGCAGTTTTTCCACTCAAATGACTCGGAAAGCATTTTGTCCTGATTACCATTCCACTCACTGCCTGCTTTCTAGGAATCATCTCTCTCTCGCTCACTCACTAAATCTCTCTCTCTCTCTCTCTCTCTCTCTCTCTCTCTCACACACACACACACACACAAGCACACACACGTACACAGTTCTTTCCTGTCTCACATAAATTACAGGATCCAGCTTACTGCATTGTCCTCTGATCCTCACACCCTAGACCTGATACTGTGATAAAACAACTTCAAGTCCTAGTTCACATACCGGACTTGGAAAGTTAGATATCCAAGTTATATATATATTTTTTTCACGTTATAGGTGTGTCTTCTTCAATTCCTCAAATTGACATACCACTCAGCTCAACCAAACAAATATCCTTTATCGAAACTGCTGTGTGGTTTAATGTTACATTCTCGCAGATTCCTTGTGTGACCTGAGATGGTTTGTTTCACATTGAATTTGCGTGAATCTTTGTTCTTTCAGTGTGTAGGACAATAGTTACGTCTGTTTTTGCACTACGCTCTAAAGTAACTCAGCGTCTGAAAAGCTGAGTTAGTCTGACTAAGTCGAGTAATCTTAGAAATGTTTGGCTTTGATGATTCATGCACAGGGAACTGTGCCCACGAATATGCCTTTTTGTTCTTTTTTTTTTTTTTTTTTAAAGAATGAAAGAGAAAGAAAGAAATGCATTACATTCTCTACCTGTGACGGTCCAAGAAGTTTCATCTTTCAGTAATTCATTAATTAACCTGATTTAATTACAAGCTGTTTATGGATGTTTCAATAGTCTTTTGCTGAAGGAATCTAGATTTTTGAAATAAACTCACCACTAATGTTTGACATCTCCCATAAACATAATCATGTGTCTTGACAATACCAAGACCAGATCAATCTGTTTACTTGGCACAACTCATTGAACAAAACTTTTTTCTTTGTTCTGTTTGTTCCTTATTTCCCAGAATGACCAAATTTGACGTGAAGAACTACCTGGAGAAGATTTACAACGTTCCAGTTGCCGCAGTGCGCACGAGGATTCAGTATTGTGAGTAGATTCCTGCTACATGTTATATCAGGGCTTCCCTGCCTTCTCTGTGTGGGCTGAATTTCATTAACCTGAATGATATGGTGTTGGTGAACCCCTCAAGACTTTCCCATAACACAATGGGAAACTCTTTTTGCCAGAACCGTTTTGTTCATTTTATGGGTTTCTGTATAAAACGTACTGTTTAACAGTGTAAATATTTTTTTCAGCACAGATACCAGGCTGTTTTAGTTCCATTCCCACTGTTTAGCAGTGATTATTAAAAGAAAACTGTTACACGTGAAAGTGTAAGTGAGTTTCCCGTGCCGCTTTGTATGATGTTTGTGTGGCGCTCTGGGAAAACCATTCACATGGTGAAATTCTGAAAAGTACATGTTTTACTAAGTGAAATACAGGCCCCTCTGAAAGTATTGGAACAGCAAGGCCAATTCCTTTGTTTTTGCTGTACACTGAAGACATTTGGGTTTGAGATCAAAAGATGAATATGAGAGATGAATGATCCAAGATCAGAATGAGAGAGATAGATCAGAATTTCAGCTTTCACTTCCTGATATTTACATCTAGATGTATTAAACTACTTAGAACATGGCACCTTTGGTGGGAGACCACCCAGTGTTTAGGTGAACAAAAGTACAGGAACAGATTGTCTTAAAGTATATAACACTTACTATTTGGTTGCATGTAGTTTACTTGCAAATCACCAAACTGTGGCATTCTTCTTTGGTGATACTTTTCCAGGCTTGAACCACAGCTTCTTTCAGTTGTTGTTTGTTTTACGTGGCGTTCTCCCTTCAGTCTCCTCTTCAGGAGGTGAAATGCATGCTCAATTGGGTTAAGGTCTGGTGATTGACTTGGCCAGTCTGAAACCTTCCACTTTTTCCCCCGATTAAGTCCGTCGTTGTGTTGACAGTGTGTTTTAGGTAATTGTCTTCAAGTTCCTCCCACTTAGATTGGATGCATTTCTCTGTAAATTGGCAGACAGAATGTTTCTGTAGACTTCTGAATTCGTTCTGCTACCATTATGAGTTACATCAGCAATAAAGATTAGTGAGCCTGTTCTAGAAGCAGCCATGCAAGCCCAAGCCATAACACTACCTCCACCGTGCATGACGAATGAGCTTTTATGTTTTGGGTCATGAGCAGAGTCTTTCTTTCTCCACTTTAGTAGAGGTAGAGGTTGGTAGAGGTTAATCTTTGTTCCAGGTTGCCTTCTGATACTTACTGCCGATGAATGGTTTGCATCTTGTGGTGTGGCCTATATATTTCTGTCATTGAAGTCTTCTTTGAACAGTGGATTGTGATACCTTCACCCCCACCCTGTGGAGGTTGTTGGTGATGTCACTGACCGTTGTTTTTGGGTTTCTCTTCACAGCTCTCAGTGTTTCTGTCATCAACTGCTGTTGTTTTCCTTGGCTGACCTCTTCCATGTCTAGTTGTTAGTACACCAGTGGTTTCTTTCTTTTTGAAGACATTCCAAATTGGCTAAGCCCAATGCTTGTGGAATGACTCTGATTGATTTTCCTTCTTTTCTCATCTTCAAAATGGCTTGCTATTCTCCTATAGACAGCTCTCTGGTCTTCATGTTGGTTTATCCTTCTTAACAACAAATGCAGTCTTCACAGGTGAAACCCAGGAATCACACCAACACTAGTCATTCGGAGCTATTAATTATTTAAACAATCAATCTAACAGGACACACCTGAGAACAAGAAACACCTATCAGTCACGTTCCAATATCTCTGATCACTTGAAAAATGGGTGCCTTAACACATCTAGATGTAAATATCAGGAAATGAAATTTGAAATTATCATCTCATATTCATCTTCTGATCTCAAAATAAAATATCTTCAGTATATCAAAAACAAAAGAATTGGCCTTGCTGTTCCAATACTTTAAGAAGGGACTGTATCGTTTTCTTCCTCACATATCTCAACAACATGTAAAGTTAAAGAATTTTTAAATTTGGTTAACCCCCAAAAGTGGTTTAATATGTAAAAAATTCAATATAAAAAAATATATACATATATGACCAGGAAAATCTTGTGAATCATTATATCTATTATATAGCCGTTTCATGTTTAATAATAAGATCCTTCACTTTATTATAAAAAGGGCAAATAACCTTTGTAGATCATTACAATTCATTATATCTACATTATAAACTAGATTTGTAGTTTGCAACAACTCTGTCATCAATTTAATATTATCCTGACCTGACAGGTATGACCCCAAAAAAAAAAAAAAAAACCCACTTACCTCGACATTTATAACCTAATAGGAAAAACATTAGTGACACTTTACAATGGAAAACGCATGCTAATCATTATTCACGTATGCTAATCAATGTTCATTATCATCATCCACATCAGTCTCTAGTCTTATCTCCTAACAACAGTCATGGAATTTGACGAGCTGGATCCTCATCCTCACTGATCATTCTTCACTTTATTTAGTATTTAGGCCATTTACAAACTGAATCTATTAGGCTTAAATAATTATATATTACGTGTCACTATGGCACATAACCAACAACTTGATCAAAGCATGGCATTCACTGCATTAGGAAAGCACACTTAACTAGCAAGCAAGCAATTAAAACAAACAGACTGTTTTTACAGCCGTGTTTGTGATTCTGGCCAATTATTTACCTAATGTGATCTTTGTAGAAATCCAAGGCAACGTTAAACACTTCTATATTATTCTGATAAAATGTTTTCTTAAAGTTGAAGTGTGCAAGGTTTTTCCCAGAAGGCCAGATGTTTCACAGTATACACCAGCTTTACTGCTGTACCAGTCAGAGCACTCATGTTATCTAATTGATTGAACAGTTTGTTATGGTCATTATTAATACATATTCAGAAGTCACAACCTGCATTGTTATCACTGGTGGAGCCTCTGCACTAATGTACTGAGCACCTTTTCATCGTGTGTTGAGGCATTTGTGACCAGGTTAGCTTTAGCTTTTGCCATGCCACCTAAGTAGCAGTATGCAGTGATAGGAGAAGGAAACCAGAGGAGGAAACCAAAAAAAAAAAATTCCATTGACACTCTACACCACTATAAAGCATTGTCTCCATCCTGGTATTTGCTGATCCCTTTTCCTGCCAAAAAATTGCCTAAGCAGCCAAGCAGAACATATTATAGGGTCCTCGAGTCTTCATATTACAGAGAAACCATGTTCTCTGGTAACAGCAGCTGAGGTATAGGGGACAACAATAAGAGTAAAAGACATCAAGCACTAGTTTGCATGATCTGATGTTTTTCCCCCCCACAGCCACTTATCTTTAAATCTGCTGCTGCAGCATTCTGGCCATCAGCTGTCCTGGGATGCCCTGTTAAACACAGCAGCTAAGGAGTTACACAGCTAGTTTTTTTTTTAATTTTATAGCAGTGTTTGGATGGAGGGGGTGAAAGCGAAAGGCTTTTCTGTATGTGAAAGATTTTATGGACGAGCAAATGATGCTTATTACAAGGTTTATCATCCCAGAAAATTGCAACAAGACCGATTTGCTGAATACAAGAGGGAATCACTTTTATGAGTGCCCTGTTGGGTTTTAGCCACCGGGAGTCCCATTTCCCTGCAAGCAGCTCTTTGCGCTAATGTTGTGGGGAGCCGGCAAGCAGGCTGCTGCCTTTTTTACGAGTGCCACATAAAACACAAAAAATAGTGGAACACCAATTAAAATGAAAAAAGAAAAAAAAAATCACCCACAACAACAAAGGCAAAGTGATCCATTTGTGCGTCAGAGCAGGTATCCCAGCCTGCGTCATGGGTTCCACTCCATTGGCGGTGTAAAGGATGTGTGAGTGGGCCGAAGGGTTCGGCCTGCGCCCCAGCGCTCAAGGGATCTATTCTTCACTCCCTGAGTGTGGTGGGGTATTTTGGAAGCAGTTGCCATGGCTACCCCTCTGTCGTGGGATTTGTAATGTTGTAGTAGCCAAACCACAATCCCAAAACAAGGAGAATATGTAGTTTTTTGAAGGGGCTATAGAGTGCAGGGTGGGATTTTGATGGAGTAGAGCACAGTGTGTTGGTACACATGAGCAAAAGAATGTTCTTTCATCTGGTTTATGGGAGTGAACCAGCTGACCCTAAATCGAGGTCTCCACCATCTTTTTTTTTTTCTACCTCTACTGAACTATCACTCATTATCTCTCTGAGGCTGTTCAAGAACCCTACTCTGGTCACATGTCATTGTAATGCACTCCCTGCATAACCAAGCTCTCTTAGGATCATTTTCTTGGTTTTTGGTTCAAAATGATGTCATCACTCATTTTTTATGGTTGTTCCTTTCTTGAAAATGTGGCAGCGGTTGAGAAATTGGAAAGAGTTTTTTTTTTTTGCCTTCTTTTTTTAGATAAATTGTCCAGGCTTTTTAAAATGACATCATGCCCATCTGGTAAAAGGTTAACATGCTATTCACAGTCGATGGACCTGAGCTTTCTTACAGGCAAAACCCACCCCGTTTCTGTCTGTGAAGACATTTATTGTTTTGAAGAAGGCAGAATAATTGCCTTTTTGTGTGTGATTGTGCAAATGCACGAATTCTACCCACAAAATCAGACTCAGGGTCAGAGACACTCTCTTAAAGGGAAAGTCCACCCTGAAACATGTTTAGTTGGTTGCTGCTGTATTTTTGTTATTCACATGAGAAGTTAATGGTTGTCTGCCTCTCTGAAGTCACAGGAGTTAATAAGAGAAAAATGCTGTTCTCAAACATAAATGATAACAGTCAGATTTCGATGTTAGCTCTGGGAAAAAAAAAAGAACAAGTGCTTCTTTTCTTATTTACCATTTTCCACTGACATTCAATGTCATATTAATGAGAAATCCAAAAAAGTAGTGGAGACAGAAAACGCTGGACTCAGAGTTCCAACTGGCATGAAAGCTGAAGCTTTGGAAGCTGATCTGTTTGAGCAGAGTGCACAGATGAGGAGATGAGAGAGATGAACAGACTAAATGACTAAAGTGCTGCTGCATCGCTCTCTTTAGTTGGAGATGAAGTGAGGGCTAATTCCCATTGGAGCCACTATCACCAGATATTTGAATAGCAATCAGAGTAAAGTAGAAAACCATTAACCAAGTGAAAATAACAACATACTGAAAAAGGTCAGTTCAGAATTTCGTTATAAAATAAATGTTGTATGCCATTGAAGATCACATGTTAATTATAAAGTTTAATATGTAAGTTGTTCAGGGTATTTTTTTTTTTTCTTTAGCTCTGCTCGGAGGTGCAAAGTAGCATTTCCTGGTTGTTCGGACACATCTGAAAACTTTATCTTTTACAACTGCTGAGCATTGTTAAATTTTTTTAAGAGACTCATAGGATGGTGGTGATTAGGAAGTGGGCACTTTTTAGCAAAACCATGTTGCCATTCTCATTTGTTAGCAATGAGTAAAACTGTTAAAACCTGGTGACTAACACATTAATGAGCTTTTTCTCCATTTCAGGTACAAACAAGAAAAGGAACCACTTAAACCAGCGAGTGAAGAGGCCAGATTACAAAGTGGCATACGTTCAGCTGGTGAGTGTGATCTTGTGGGGACAATAAAAAGCCTCTTCTTGTCTGGGAAACAACTTGTATCTCGAGTTACTGTCCTTGCTGACCACCTCGATGTTTAGAACCATGAATGTTACATGGTTTAAACCAGAGGGAGTCTTTTGTAAAACAACTTCCAATCATCTGTTCATGAGAATGTTTTATTAAGTTGGCATTCAGCTTTTGTCTCCTTTTTGAGGGCTTGTTACAGCTTATGTTTCTTTAGAGAGCCCTGAGTCAAAGGTGGCCTTTAATGTGAAAACCTTGTCTTATTGTGGTCTACTCCCAGCATCCCTGTGCTGTTTGTTTGCTGCGTGTCTCTCTCACACACTTGGCCCTGCTCTCCTGAGAGAGAAGCCAGATTCTCACTTGGGATGAAGGGGGCAAGAGGTCGTCTTTGGTTACGTGCAAGGCCTGTTGCAGGAAGTATAGTATAAAGTTCCAGGCAAAGTATGGTTATTATCGCAGGCAGCTCAGAGTTTTGTTTCTGTGGGCACCAGAATGTTAACGTTGGTCTTGGTCCAGAGGCAGCGCCAGCTGCAGGGTTCACACCTGCGCTTGGGGTGAATCCAGGGCCATTGTTGGAACCTGGCGTTTTAAGTGCACCGCTTTGAAAGGGAGGAAAATATCTTCAGTGATCTCCTCTGATCTCCCTAGAAAAGGTTCTTTGTTTTCAGAAGTTTTAAAGTTGTCAGAGAGGTATCGGATTGTTTAGACTCCCTTTTAAGCCTCAATCCGAAGATGAATAAATAATTAAAGTTGTTAAAACACAGGCTTCTGTAATGGGATCAGCATATATCAATATTTTAAAGGAGAACTTCCTCTTATGAAAAGCTGAATCACTTCCTTTCCTGCCTTTGTGCAGTCAATTTAATCTTCTCTCAAATCCAGCTTCAAGTTGCTGTTGCTATTGCTTCCCCTGTACTTCATAACTGAAATAAATATACACATTTGCAATTTTTAAAAGTGAAGGTTATTGATGTGAATTGTCACACAAAACTAACTTTTTGTTTGGCATGCTCATTTAGGTTTGAATCAGAGACCTAAAAGCTGGAGCTCCGCTTAGATACGTGTAGATATGAAAACGAATTTCCGATTTTTTTTTTTTTTTTTTTTTTTTTTTTTTAGTCTGGTGGGTTTGCAGAGAGAAAAAACACTGCACAAGAAAAAAAAACTCCTTTCCTTTCAGTGGTGGGTAAAAAAACAAGATTGTTCCTAATTGACACCACATGTGGGGGAGTGTTTTGTGGTCTGATACCCACAGTGGTTCCCCCCGTCCAACTCCTCCTCATACACACTCCATGAGCTAATATTCCAGCTCTATTTCCCTTTCTATCCCCCCGTTTTACAAACTCCAGGATTGGAGTGAGGCACAGGGTTGCAGCTAACAGACGTGAGACGGGACTGTGGGTGTAGAGCTGTTGGAGGCGAGGGAGGAAGAGGGTGGTGAATGGGGTTGATGGGTGAAACCGGGGAGACGACTGAGCGCATAGTGTTGCTGTGCCAGAACAGGGAGGTCCAGAGACGGGGCAGGGAGGTCTTGAGCAAAAGAAAAGAGAATATCTAGGTTCTGCAGTAACTGTTCAAGTCTGTCATGGTGCAGTGAGAAAAGTCCTGATGCATTTGAGTGTTTTCTCAAAAGATCATAACCAAGATGTGGTAGCGGATGAGAAATTAGCAAAGAACAATTTTCTTTTCTTTTCTTTTTTCTTTTTCTTTTTTTTTTTAAGGTCTTACCCTCCATGTTTTAACAGCCTAGCATATTGTGGAAATACTACTATTATAGCTTTAAAGCAGCAATTACAGCTGCTTTAAAGCTATAATAGTAATATTTCCAAAGAATTTGTAACTATACAGTTATGAATGTGCAATTATAACTTACTTAAAACTTGTAACTAGATACTGGTGCTAGAAGAGTGGATACATGGTTAGACAAATGATAAATTCTTTAGCTAGACCACCGGACAAGACAAAGCTCCAATTTGCTGTCCATGTTCTGGATAACCTGGAAACCTGCTGTAATGGATGGCGAGTTAATAAAGTGCCCTAATACAGACTAAGAAAAACAAACAATTATACGAATATCCTCTTCTAACAAAGTTTCTGATGTAGCATTTCATGTTTGCGCCCTTGACAAAAATCCAGCAAGCTGTTGGCCAATGTTGTGGCTATGATGTGCAATTTTATGTCCTTGCATCGCAAATAAAAGTCTGGTGAGTCTGGCTAGTGTTGCTCTTTATATGTTTAACTACAAAGTGACTGTTACTTATCGAAAGAAAGATTAGCATAACAGCTTTGTCTTTATAGTGTACAGTTGTGGATGAGTAATGACTCATAATCGCACTATCCGGTGTCACCCAGAAGAGGATTGGTTTCCTTTGGTGTCTGGTTTCTCTCAAGGTTTCTTCCTCATGTTGTCTCGTGGAGTTTTTCCTTGCCACTGTCGCCTCTGACTTGCCCATTTATTTAAATAAAAAGGTAATCAATTAATAATTAAGCTTTGTTCCGAATTTTATTTTACTAGCTTTCATCAGAGTTACTACATACCTAAATGTTCTTAATTCTGTATCATCTGTCATCTGTGTACACTACTTAATCTAATATGTATATATGAATCTAATAATATTAGTTTATTAATAAATATTATCATATTATATATGCTAGTTAATATCCTTGTAAAAAAACCTGTTCTACTGACAGCTAGATTGTGCCTTGGCTGATGTTTGTAGTGCAGCAGGTGGTAGATGTGCATTGCGTTTAACAGAGCTACATATCAGGTGAAACCTTTGTTTTGCAAAAGTCACTAAGGAGCCTTTTTTTTCCTGATTGATAAACCTACTTGTCCTGGGAAATGATAAATAAAAACAAATAACCTAGAAAAAAATTCTACTTGTCCCAGGCCCCCCGGCTAGTGATGTTTCATGTCTCTATAGTCAATTGATCGATTGAATGACTGTGTGTATGAACCTGACCAACCAACCAACCTGAAGACCTGACAGTTTAATAACATTTTATTAAGCAATAATTAATTTTACAAAATGATTATTCATCTCATTCCTGTTTATTCATAAAGTTCACCTTAAATGCCCAACAGTAAAAAGATCCTTTCAGAGCAATGTTCATTTGAATGGCTGAATGATTGGAGTCTAATGGTCACCATTTACAGTAAAACCAAACTGTTTACTTAAGAATGCTGTATCTGGCCTAGCAAACATTTTTTCCATCTATTTCCTTCTTTTAATTGTGCTTGAATTTTATTGTCGTCCCAGATGTTAATTAGCACGAGTGTCTCCATTTTTTTTTTTTAACCACGCACTGAAAGAGAATGACTGAACACCTACATCAAACTATCCCACCCGTGTGGTTTTATCGTACTGAGTACGGTTAGCTAACCGTGCCAAAAACATCGTGCTGAGTGCGGTTTAAAAGAGTTCTGGGCTTAACTATGTTCATGTGGAAATTTCAGAAACCATTGGAAATGGTTTCTCGCCTACTGTCAATAATTGTATACCTACAAGGTACACTTATATAATTGTTCTACATGGTATAGTGGCCAGAGACTAGACATACAAGGTAGGTATCTAATAAACCAGCAACCTAGTGTACAGTTACCTTGTGAATAGAAAGCAGGGGGGAACTTGGGATTTTTTTTTTTTTTTTTGGTCTAATTAGCCCCTTTTAACCTGGATTGGAAAACACTGAAGGCTGAAATATCCAAACTCGGATGAGCTTTTTGACTTAAAAACAGCCGGTCAGGAATGACCTTTCTCATCACACGAGTGTAACGATCCAGTAGTCCATGGTGTAGCTATACACAAACAGCCCCGTCCCCCATATTGTTGTTCTGCAGGGGTCTTATTGTGCCTGCTAGTATTTGGCAGTACCCATCAGCTGTTGCTGCTGCTAATTGTCGGTTGTTTGTTAGAGATCTCATTGCCTCGTCTCCAGAACCCAGAGTTTTTATTGGGGGAGTGTTTCAGTCTGGCCCAGCTGGTAACCAGGCTACCTTTCGGATCAGATCACGATGTTCTACCTGGGTTTGGAGCAAACCCTGCACAATTGTCAGG
This sequence comes from Pangasianodon hypophthalmus, assembly GCF_027358585.1. Taxonomy (NCBI): domain Eukaryota; kingdom Metazoa; phylum Chordata; class Actinopteri; order Siluriformes; family Pangasiidae; genus Pangasianodon; species Pangasianodon hypophthalmus. The sequence goes on along the minus strand of NC_069718.1, from coordinate 13,610,662 downwards.
GAACAAAACAGCGTGAAACTTAATCTGGATCAGGCACACTGTTATTTTCCTATTCAAATAGTTTCCTTCTTCTTAGTATGTCCCCCTTGACCCAAAGCAAATTAACACCCTTTGAGTGTTCACTGAAAAAAAGGATGTTTGGTGTGAAAATCTCTTGATCCTATCAACACTAGGTGGCAACATTTGGCTTTGCTAATTTTGACATATCACTGGACCCCTGGACCTCACTGATCTGGATTCTTTATGGTTAAGGGTACAGTAAGCTTGAGTTTTCAGCAGCAAAAGGGAAAGGGTGAGGGGCTTTCCCCCGTGTCCAAGACAAATGGCAGGAAAAAAAATCCCCCACCAGTCCACTTCACAGCTGGCTTCCTGTTGAATTCTGAATCTCAACCCTCTTGAATACTAGTTGCTGAATCAACTCAGGGTTGATGCAATTTCTCAACTCAGGGAAATTGTAATCACCTAAAACATTTGAAATATAACTCGTCTGGATCTTCTTTCTGCTCACCATGTCACACAATTCATAAATTTGTGTTTTCTTATGAGCAAGAAGACTGAATTGCTGGATTCCTGGCTTGTGGAGGTGCTCGAAATGTACTTTCTTCATAAATGGCAAGAAAAGATTTTCACTTGATGAATAAAAACTAGTTTTTTAAACCCCAGAAAGAGTCCCATTTATTTCCAAAAGCCAAGTGACAAGAAAACGTCAGAAATATGAATTTTGGATGTTGATTTTGAAATATGCAAAAGTGCACAATTTCCAGCAAGATTTTGCAATTTGACTACAACAGAATTTCATAAGAGGCGAAAGATGGGAAAAGAGAGTGCAGCATAAATAATGGAAAGGGAAAGTAGAGGTCTCTGGCATCCTGTTTGAAGTCAGCTCACACATGCAGCTCTTCAGCAGGGAGCCACTGCATGACAGCTTCTGTAAGAGTCAGCAGGCACATACATAAGGAAGAACATACTAAACCCATCACCCCCTCTTTTAGATGACTTGTGCTTCTCGGCTCTATCATTTCCTGCAGGTCGCTCTCATTTAGATATCACTGTAAACACTTTTGGTAATAAAAATCCTTTGATTACGCTTGACCTTTTCGTGCTCTATCGCTACTCTGATCAGTCTCTCCACATGGAGGCACCACCCAGCTTTGTTTTGGCCTCATTTTCAGAATAAATTTCTAAGATACTGGCACTGGTCTTCCTGTTATGCTGCCAACTCCCCAGTTTTCTTTGCTACTTGACTTTTTTCCAATCATGCTTAATTTTCCTTTGTGTATTTCTAATGCGGGAAACGGAGGAAGGGGTCTAGACGTCATGTTTATTGGTGGAATTTCAGCACAGTTGGGTTTATCTTTAGGTGCTGTTGACAGGGTCCAATATCCTGGTGGCCCAAAAAATAGCCAAGACTCCGACAAGCCTGAACAAGTAGGCAGGTCTCACTGTTGTCAGGCAGGACACTGTGGAATGAGTGACTCAGTGGCTTAAAAAATGACATGACTGATTTCTGATACAGGGCTGAAAGTACCACCACTCCAAACCCTCCCTCACGCTGGCTCCTTGGCTTGACTGTATTTATTTAACAAGCTGGACTCTGTGCCAGATGATTGTCTAGAACAACACGGGGGGAAAAACAGGCTCACAATCGCAGTGGAAACACGCTTCTGTTTTGCAGTAATGGGTGAAATGTCTGGCTTATGGCTTGTCTCAGTGAGGAAACATAATACATTTTGTTTCATTTTTCCCTAGCACTACTTTTCCTTGGCATTGAAGTTTCATTAGAGTGGTTACGGGAACAAAGACACTAAAGCTTTCTCTCCTGCTTGGTTCTTGTGAGGCAGCTACGTCTTGGCATAGGGAATGCCAAGCATGAATCATGTTCTCAACTGCTGTGGGCAGTTGGTTTTGACAGCTGGGTCACTCGACTCATGTTTAGAGGAAGTGTGTTTTGCACAAACGCTGGCCCTCTGCTGCTGGATGAGGAAGGCGGTGGGGTCGGCAGGCGGGTAGGCAGCTTGGCTCGGGCCCAGATGGACCAAAGATGGGCCAGATCCCCTGGTCTTTTCAGAGCTCTGTAATATTCCTTTAAGTCCGTGCTGTTTTCAGGCACCACATTTGGTCATATTTGCTTAGTCATAATAGTTTGTTTTTTTCCCCAATTGTTTTGGTCTTTGGCCAATTATAGATATCTGTTCTGTGGCCAACAGCTTGAGATCGCAGTGTAAATTAAACAGCCACACCTCTGTTCAAATGAAATAGAGCCTCTTGAATAAGTTTTCAGATGACTTCCATTAGGCCTGATTATAGATTATACCATTTCCTATAGACTAGGAATTTAGAGTGGAGGCTCTGACAGAGTGGTGCTTTATGTTGTATGTCCATACGCCCTATTCTAAACACAAACATGCTCGTAAATCAATTATTTCAGCCCACAGGATTGGCACTGTGGTTAAATGGTGGTCCAAGTTTATGTTGGAGAGAGGAGGTCACGTGCTGGGTAAGAACAGCTTGCCCTTGAATTGCAGTCAAGTTTGTTTCCTTTATTTTTTTTTTCTCATCCCGTGCTTTCGTCATTTTGTTCTTTCCTTAAGCACCCTTGAAGAAGCCTGACACTTGCATTACCACTGAACATTTATAGTCAGCTGCAACAAGTAGTATTAACAATAAAATTATATGTCTATATTTTTCATAATTGACATCACCTGCTCTGTGGCCTGTGTTTGCCTAAACAATGGCAAAATGCGAAACTGCATGTAATTTTGGGTAGGATGCGTTACACAGCAGGAAATCATGTCCCACATGCACACACATGCACAGCAGGAGATGTATTAGATAAAACGTGAGAAATTGGATTTGTGTTCTTTTGTAAATCTCAGATCTTTAAATCTCAGAGTCTTTTGGAAATCTCAGATCTTGCTTCAAGGAAATATATTGTACTGAGAAAAGTGGGTGCTAACTGCATCCCTGCATCTCGATCATGAATGCAGGGTTTCCTGTTTGTCAGACAGTGTTACTGCTGATGGCACATGCCTCAAAGTTTGATCAGTATAGGCACTGATAGTTATGATGCACCTTAAGGCAAGACACTACATGTGAATAGGGTAATTTAAAAAAAAAAAAAAAAAAAAAAACAATCAGTATTTGCTAGATGATTGGTGATATTCTTACAGGTATTTTTTGTATTGTAACCTTTTCAAAAATGTACATTTCTTTTTTGTAGATGAGGCTTTGTTGAATTAAAATGCATAAAGTTACATTCTGAATAAAACAAACAAAAATTCTAGTCTTTCCTTATGTTGTTTCTTAATTGTTTAATCAAGAAAGTATGATACACTGTTATTAAAAAGATTGGTTTAAAAAATACACAGTGGTTTAATGTGTTTCCTCTCTAGTTGGTGGGCTTTATAATGGACATGGAATATAATAATAATGAAACATATACCTATATCAGGAAACAAGCTTTTCAGAGATATGACATGACATGATTTTGCCAAGTGGGTGGATCTTAAAGTCTTCATTTGTCATGAGTGGTCAAAAACAGTGAAATTAACACTTTTCTGATGTTTTGATATTTTTATTACAGCAGATTAAGAGAAGATATGTTCTAGATGCAGTTTATTCCGAAGTCTAAAAATGATCAAAATTGACATTTCTACCTGTATTATCTTGCTTTAAGTGTTTGTGGTGCAACAGAAATTCTGCACATGGTTAGCTCTCTCAATATATGTTTTAGGACTGACTTTACACCCTGAATGGTCTTGCCTCCAGCACTCCTAACTCGATTACATCCAGTTTCTAGTATGTGTGTCAAGACCCAGAGATATGAGACATCTTAAGTGCATAAATAGCTGAGGTTTGTGTATATCAGTTGATAGCCCAGACTTTGAACCCAGAGGAAGTAACAGTGTGGCCCACCCAGTAAGCCTGGTAGAAGGAGCTATTTACAAGCATCTTCCTGCATTTCCTGATCTCCCGACTAGTAACAGAGTTGTTAGTAGTCTTCCAACATTACTCCAACAACCCTGGTCATATTTACACTTGTATTAACCAGGTGTATGAAAATAATGTTGGAGTAATGAAGCAGAGAAGTGGTGGTAAAGTTTTGAAGTGTATCACTGAAGTGATACAGGAGTGCTTGCATGTCTTAGTCCCACTGTTGCAGACAGTTTCTCAGGAGGAGGCATGAGCACTTACTAACAATGGCATGGTTGTTGATTTTGAACCTGCTCATGTTGTTTGCTATCGTCACTGTAGAATACACATCAGAGACGAAAAGGTAAGTGAGGTTGGCAGAGTGTTGCTCTCTCTATTACAGTTGATCGTTTCAAGACCAGCCCAAGTCCTGCCATCTGTTCCTGTTTAACTGATTGTGTATATGATTGTGAAAAAGTCACTAGAGTTCAGCATAGGACAATTACATTACATTTACATGCAACAGCTTTAGCAAAATGTTTTAGTCCTGGATCCAACATGTTTGACAGTTACTTTAAATTCTTCTTACACAATTTTAAATACCCCGCTCTCCAATATGCCACTCTCCATTCCACCTTCCTATTTTCAGTTTTTGAAAGGAATCATTGACACGGGATTTCATGTGTTTGATTTCATGTACTTTCCCTGTATTGCAGGACACCCACTTAGTCCAACTTTTTGTTCTTCTCCTGATGCTGCTTTTGCTTTGCTCCTTTTTTTCAACGTTCTTTTTTTTTTTTTTTTAAACCAGCCTCTCTGTGGGTGCAATTTGTGAAGTAAGTTTAGACATTGAAATGATGGTTAGAAAAAGAAAAACAACATCAACAGCAAAAAAGAAGAAAAAGAATATCTGGGCTGAGCCCAGCATTATGTGGGTTCCATGCTACACTAACGTTGCTGTTTTATTCCCCCTTTTCTTGTTGAAAGAAAAAGAAATCGTTATGTCTTCATGGAATGTGACAGTACATAATGTGTCCAGCACCTGGTGGAAAAATTTAAATTTTAACTTTTAAGCATTGTCCTGGTCCTGCTTACTTTATTTTGTGCAGTCCACTAGTTGACTCAGTAAGGATTGCAGTGTATATGTTTCGGATAGTAATGTTTTATTCCACTGGTAAATCTGAATAGAAATGCACCCCAGCTCCAGACAGAACTTTTGTATACATCACATACATTCAGGCCATCAGCTGCTGTCAGCAATAAGAGACTTGTTTAATGTATGTGAATGTTTTGATGATCTGAATACGCTGTTCTTTAATCAGACCTCAGTCTGTCCGCATGAGAGTTCTTCCAGTGTTTATACAAGGTGTCCAAACTTTTGAGCCCCATGCTGGATTGTCATGCAAACAGGGCCCCTCTGCCGGTCTTGGCTTAAATGTGTTTTTCTTCAACAGAGTTTACTACAGGTGAAAGGACCAAGCATATTTGGCATCCAATTTGATACTCCGTTACCAAGGACCTATTTAATAGGTTTGTTTCTTGTACTTTGACTTGGCTTGTCCACTGTGTTTATAGTGTGGGGTTCCGCATTCCTACATGGTTAAGTTCGAACACCACTACTGAGCTTTGGAGGCCAGTCTGTTGATATTAGGTACCCCCACCACTCCCAAGCTCCTTCACTGCAGCCCAAATAAGAGTTTGGCCCGTTAGAAATGCTGGATCTCCAAATGTATTTGTCCAGAGCGGCACTGCTTCTCATTAAACATGGCTTGCAGCAAACCCCCTGTTTCCTCTTGTTGCTGCCCAACTTTGTTTTATCTCTGGAACAACATTGGTGAGCCCTAATCCACAGAGGGAACGCAGCACCACCAGCATGTAGCCACTGTGTTTGGAGGGACCAAGCCAGCTATTTTTTTTTTCCCCTTTTCAAAGTAATGAACTTCTCATTGTCCTCCTGGTGGGACCAGGCCATTGAAATGTAGTGGTCTATGCATTTTTGGGGTCTTAGTTAGACAGAAACCAACATTCCAGATGGAGGTCATAATGTTCTCACTCTCTTTTCTTAAACTTAGTAGAATACCTGGAAGTATGGGATATTTATTGTTTCTTGTCCTTTGTTAATTAATGGATTAATAGGCTCACCCACTCTGCTTCCTCTTCAATTCATTCCATTGCACTGAGTAAGCCAATGAATGTGCTAGTTCTCATTACTATTTTGGCTTCCTCTTTTAAAATGTATGGTCCATTTTATACAATGGTTCTAGCACTTCTGTTGTGAATTTAATCCCTTTTTTTAAAGGAAAATGTATCTTTTGATTTACTGTGACATGTTACTGGTGCTCTGATTTTTTTCTCCATAGAAGAACCACTACATGTCCTTCATTTGACATGAGAAGGAATTTTAAAAATAAATATAATGACTTACAGCTGACTAGGTGTTATACAGTGAAATATGCACAGTGGAAAGGCAAATATTTTTTTTAGCCAAAAAAAAGAGAGGGAGAAAGTTTAAGAAAATGGACAACTGGTAATATGGAATAGCTACAGCTGTTTGTCTTAACTTCTCTGTGTTACACTGAACCATTGCTGCGGTATGGACTAAAATATGGATGTTCTTCAATCTCTAAATAAATTAAGACCAAGCATGTCTTCAGCTAGTAGTAAAATTAGAGAGAGAGAGAGAGAGAGAGAAGCAGACCGTAGCTATTTTAGCTCGTCCCAGTGAAAACACATTCACGTGTCATACGTCTTGCATGTAGGCAAGCAGTACTGCTTTGGTTTTATTGAGACGAGTTTCCCTGATGATCCCATTTCTCCATCATCAAGATCTAGTCACCCTCTTTTATTATGCAGTAGAGGCTGACTAAGTTTTCCTAGGATACTTCTTAACAGATTCACAGTCGCACTTGCGTGATGGATAACATTTGATTTGGATGTAAAACAGGACTCTTACAGTAAAAGTAGGTGGGTGTAGCACAGAGGCTTATGATCAGAAGTTAAACTGTAGACTCATTTTGTGTTATCATCTACTTAAACCTAAAGGAATTTTTGCTTTCCACACAGAGTCAGCAGCAGACGTTCCAGTTTCCAGATATCTTTCCCGAGAAGGAAAAACAGCATGAGGAGGGCTCTGTGGAGGCATTGCAGGAGAAATTCATGGAGGATGAGCGACAGAGGCAGAAACCAGACCCTAGGAGAGGGGGAGTCACCGAATGGTTTGGCCTCTAAAGACACATCGCGAAAGGCGTGAGAACTATTGTGTAAGATGTTTCTGTTGCATTGCTGGGTTATTTGCAGTGATATCGCCTGAACTTGGCTGTCTACTTCCTAGACACAGTACATTCTGTGCTGTCTCTAAACATGCCTGAACTCACAATGCATCCCAAAAGCCTTGTATATTATCAGCCTTGTGTCTGCTCTACTGTTATCCCCTGCAGAGGTGAAGTTATCGTGAAGCAGCACACAGCGCCTTCATCGTGGGTTTTAGGTTCCTCTGAAAGAACTGTCATATTTCATATCTGATTATCTTTTGAGTACAGCCCACAGCATCCACAGGTGACAGGTTAAACTAATGGCTTTATTGTGTTACTGTCTCAAATGTCCTAAGGCCACAAAGATTTATGAATGTTTGTGAATGCATTTTCAATTAAAAACCTCCATATATTAATGTCTCAATGCTTTTTTTTTTTAGACTCCCTAAAGATTTCTGACTTTTCTGACAAGTTTGTTGGTTTCCATGAATAATTATGAAAAGGTAGGCTTTATCAGATATCTACAGTTATAGCTGTGGCAGCTACGATTCTTTGGACTGCTTGCTACAGTGATACAGGAGACACTTGAAAACTACGTTTTTCAGCATTGATCAGATCAAATTCGCCCAGCTGAATATGCTGAAGGGGAAAGGACGCGAGGTGTGAAAGACCCGATTTATGCCCGATTTGCGTCAGCTTTATCTATGACCTGTGAATCCATGAGCCTCAGTCTTGTAAGCCAATAGAAAACAAGTACGCGGGACTGTATTCTAATTGTTCGTGAATGGCTAATTATTAATTAATCACATTTGAATACTGCCTGCTGTAGCGCACATCTGGAAAAAAAAATCTAGCTAGCCAAACACTGACATATGCTCGGGTTTTGTGGTAAAATTTTGTTTGTTCTCTTGTTAGCAATTTTGGCAACTCCGCTTTATTGATCAATAAAATCAGTTCCATCAGTATTCTTCTACAAACCGGCCCTAACAGTTCTTCCGCAAGTATTGATGAGAACAGCGTCTTCCTGCTGCCGTTCTTCACCACAGATGTCTTGAGTAACCCTGTGCCAGTTCTCATACCAGAGAGGCTGATTTCACCCTGCCATCCCAGTGATCACCAAGGAGAACGTCAATATTGGTAGTGTTTGTCCATTGTTTTCTGCTGGGAAACAAGTACCCCTGCATTGCTATAAAGCGATTTGATTGAAGAAAAAAAAATTCTTAAGACAACAGCTGGACAACAGAGAGAACTCTGTTGAGATGAGAACTCTGGATTCCTGTCCAGTGTTCTCATCGTCTGAAGAAACCCCACGTGAAAGTTGGGAAATGTTGCACAGCATTTGCCAAGCCCCCACTCTGCTCTTTCCCATATCTAATAAAAACCTGGATGCACAGTTAAGTTCACGTAAGTGCTGATTACGCGTGTAGATTTTCTTTTGGTCAGATAACAGAGTTTGTGACATGCATAAACTAAACTGAGCACTGACAGGAATGTCATTCAGTAACTAGTTCAAACTGTAATTGATTAACTAATTTTAACCAGTGCTCTTGAAACAGAACAGAAAAACCAACACTCATTTCACATGAAATCAGTCAAATCCATTGTGTGTAAATTTTGGTAAAAATAAATAAAAAGAGGTCATTTTAAAACATAGCTGTATAACTGGGCAGAGCTTAAAGGTTGATGGAAAATAAAATAAAAAACACTTTAATTTATCACTGAATATGACAATATAATATTGATTTTATATAGACTTTTCTGAGATATCAGTATTGATATCTTTTATAATAACTTCTATATTATAGAATATTGTTATATTCTACATAACTAAATATTAATTCTAAATATTTTACAGATTCAATGCAGAGCTCCAGTTTTGCCTGCAGTTTGTGATTACACATCGTAATGCCTATCCTGTGTCATACAGCTGTCTTCAAGCATCGTGAGAAAATATTCACGTGGATGGTAACTGCATATTAACAGTATAATCTATATTTGAACCAGTGGATATCTGTTACTCTTAAGTAGTAATCTTACAAAATATTATCTTATATAAAGCTTTTATATAAAAATATTTTTAAAAAATATTATGTTAAAAAAAACTAGAAAAAAAGTTAATTTATGTACTATGTTAAACCTAGTTTGCAAACTAGATCTAGGACTTTTTGAGTATCTTCACGAATGTGGTGTCATTATTAATACTAAATATTAATTTTGTAGTAAAGCTGATTACTCTTCAGTAGTATAGTAATAAGCATAGATATAGCAGTTATTCGGCAATGTTAGCAGCTTATTAGTGCTTCTTTTAATGTTCTCAGATTTGCATGTTTTGCGTGTTTCCATAATAACTACTGCTTAAGGAGAAGTATGTGACCTTTAATGTAAAGGGTTCTGAATACTATAATTGTTAGTGAAACACTGATATAATTCAAATCTTATCAATCTAAATATCCTGTTTAAGTAGAATTTGCTTCATTATTAAGTGCAACTGAGTTTGTCTGGGAACTTAGAATCTCTTCGCCAGTCCTGGAGATAAAGAGCACATTTAAAATGTTATCATTTTAGCATGCACATTTCCAAAACTTTTAGTCTTTATTGAGGACCAGGTATTATTGAGCATCAACAATATAGCTTGAATATGAAAACACTTAAGAAAAAGAAAAAAGCTTCTAAAGATACTAAATAACTGCTGTATCCTCTGTACATACATGCACACATATTAGCTATAAATTAGTGTCTAGTATGTGACCGCTTGTATTGAAGGGTTCTACTTTCATACACGTGATTCACTGCTGGAGTGAGGAACGTACTGTTAAATGACTGGAGAAAGAGTGCTGTGCTTCGTCATGTCTGTCTGTTACAATGTTCTTTTTATGGCGTGAGTGTGTGTGGTTATGTGTGTACAGTACAAGTCATTTGGTGGCTTGGCTTTAAAAAGCTAATGGAAGGGGACTAAATATTTTACATAGTTTTTCGATCTTTCGATTCCCCTCACCTTCTTACTAGGAGTAATACATATATATATATATATATATATATATATATATATTTGTATTTCTAAGTTTGAAAGTGGCATGACATCCCGGGCACACAAGTAACTCAGATGCACAAGAAAGTACTCAGCACAGAATAGCTTGTATGTATCTGTATTAGCATCAATAGGTAGACTGAATCCACAGAAGGTTCTACAATTATACTTAAGCTATGCATGCTTAGACAGTGATAATTCTCCTTTTAAATCGTTTACAGCCGTGCTAGTCTCTAACCCCCTTTGAAATGTCAGCGTCATCTAACTAACCACAGCAGAGATGACCTATTGCGTGTTTTACTGTTGTTTTTTTATAGCGGCTAATTTACAAGAGCTATCAGGAAAGATAAACTAACCTTTTCAACAACATTAATATATTGTGTTTTCTGTCAGGCTAATAAAAATGTGGTTTTACAAACATCTTGTGTGGTCTGGTAGTTCAAACTGTAATGGGGCTACTTCCCCCTCATAATAACAGCTGTTGTCATTTTGACTCATGAATGGTGGCTGATACGAAACAAGAGTTCTTCGAGAGACCTGGTGTGTGGATTAAATAAACAGCATCCTAAGCGACCTTTCCTAAAGTTGAAATCAGTCCTCGACTCTGTCTAATTCTATCTGTCAAAAAAAAAAAAAAAAAAAAAAAAAGATCCTAGCACATTAGGAGTATGCCCACAGTGTTGGAGTTGCAATAGGAGATGGCCAAAGATGGACAGGGCAATAAATACTCTATCCTATAAATAGTGGCAAAGCCAGGCTTTAGAAAGTCCTTGCATGTACTACTCATTTCACTGTCAATGTTCACTAAGACAACCAGAGCAGACCCTGTGCAGGCAGGAGTTTTGGATAGGAGCCAGACACATTCTTGCCTCCCCTAGGTTGCTGTTAGTTCATCTGAGCTCAGCCAATGTACTCTGTCACCCCGCGGCTTCTCTCCCAGCCCCGTCCACAAACACTGTTGTTTTCTGGCCCGGTGGGAGACTGCATCTGAGTGCCCGTGCAGCACAGCTGTCGTTTATGACATTCTGCTATATATTGTTACACATAAGGATCGCAAAGAGATTTTTTGATCTCTTAGCAACTGAAAATATCTTAATTACAGGCAAATTTATCTAATATTTCCTATTCTGGGATTTTTATAAATTAAATATAAGATCATTTGGTGATGATAGATGATACTCATTTCAAGCTTTAAATGTTCTTATTCCTCTAGAAAGAAATGCATAAAATTAGAAGAAATGTATAGAAATAGCTTTAATAATCAAATATCTTTTCATTTGTTGTAAACTTATAATAGGAAATTCTAGATAAATTTGACTATATATAAGATATTTTCACTTGCTAAGATGCAGTGCAATGATATAGTTTGGTCAATGAGGATATGCATTTAAACTGAAAGTTCAGTAGTTTAGTATACTACTATGTGCAAAATAAAAAGATAGGTAGAAAATACCCAATAATTACATGTTAGAGAGATCTTTTGTATGTTGTTATAAAATATTAAAAAATAGAAATGTGTTTATTTAAGAAAACTGTTTTTTTTTTTTTTTGTTTGTTTTTTTAATAAAACAGTATGACAATAGGAATAGGAAATTTAATGCAGGCTAAGGATTCAAAAGGAACTTCACTTTACATAATCTTTACAGAAAAAAATTGTATATTTTTGCGTTCACATGACTGCACTATTTTTTTATTTCATTTTTCCATGTTCTTGCAGTTTCCCGCTCGGAAAATCTACCCATGTTGCTCTTCCTATTAGCTCATAATAAGTACCATTTGCTGTCCAACCAGGAGCTCTGTTTCATCTTAACTCAGGTAACGTCACCGCACTCAGTTAAGCAGCCGCATTGTTCTTTGGACAACGGATGTGTTGTAAATCTACGGGAAAAGAACAAGAGAGAGTATATCATGCCTGACATCCCATTATAGTGCTTATTTGCAATCAACAATGCTTCATTCCCACTGGGTGGTCTTTTTTTTTTTTTTTTTAAAGAATCTCTTCAAAAAACACATTTGCATTGTAAATAAGCTTATTATAATAATGAAATAAAAGCTGGGGAGTTGTTTTGATGTCTACAAGGAAACAAAAAATCCAAAGGAGCTTTGGAGAATTGTGTTTGTCATTGCTGTAGTCAGTTTGTATTTCTGTACGTGACCAGTTATGGCACCTGTTTGTAATTAATGAAAGGAAATGTGCAGATGAGAATCATTTAGAAGTCAGATTAATCATTTAGGAGAAACTAGCTCAGGCTTTACTGTATACATGGAAAGAAAAAATGGTGTACTTCTTAAAAACTCCAGTCAGGAACTGGAAAAATAGCACCACCGCCTCGTGATTAGCTCTGAGTATGCTAATCAAGAGGAATTAAGTTGAAGTCTTGAAGCAGGGTTGATATTCAAAGGCTTCCATTGTTGCACTACCAATATTTGTAGTAAGTTTCCTTTTTAATTCTCTTACTTCATATAAACAAAAACATTTAGACATTTGGAAAACCTGAGAGGTTAATCGAACAACATCAGTGAAAATTAGGGTCCAATTAAATATGACATCAATAAATATTTAAGGACTAGATTTAGAGCTTCTTGAACATCTGGGAATGCTGGGGTTTTTCATTTAATGGATATGCGAAGCCCCGTTGGTCTTACTCAAAGAGAGATCACTGTGAATGCCTTAAGCTTTTCATTGTTTAAACCTGCACGCAAGGCTTCTGTGGTTATTTTGGACCGGACCAAGTGATGGCTGGAATGCACAGCTTCTGAAGAGGGTTTAATTTGAAGAGGTGTTTGTTTAAGAGATGCTGGGTGATGTCTTTCTGTCTGGTTTCTATTTAAGTGTAGCACTTCTACATTTCATAGAATATCTCAGCCAGGCCATATCTCTCTGTCTCTCTCTCTCTCTCTCTCTCTCTCTCACACACACACACTGTCTCTCAGTGGAAACCAGTGCCTGCTTTGGAGATGAAAATGTAAATGATGAGCAAAATGTGTGGCCTCAACCCTCGGTGAGATTACAAATGCATTTGTCTCTCTGGGAGGCACGCAAGGTGACAGCAAGCCCTTTCGGCAGCCAATAAAAGATCCAAACACACCTCTGATTGCTTGGGATCTGACCTCCTGACTCCCCTCTTTAAGATGTCAGGCAGAGGGAGGAGGAGGGGTTGGGGTCATGTGGGTTCCTTAGACGAAAAGCAAGAGGGCTTGGCACAGGGCCTCAACCAGATTCTGAGGATAATTAAAGCTAATGTGATACAGATTAATACCGACTCTCCTGCTTGGGGTGGAGGATAGCAGAGTGACGAAAGGATACCTATTCAGATCAGTGAGAAAGAATTGTCCCTTTTTGCTCCACAGGGCCTTTCTTAAGTAACATTTTAGGCCATTGAGAACACATCAGAAGACTTCATTAAGATGGAGGCAAGAGAAAGAGTGAAAAGAGAAAGTGTGCGCGTAGAGGAGGAGTGAGAAAGAAAAGAGTGCTGTCCTCACAGTGCTGTTGTGGTATGGTTCAGGTTATTTTGTGGTGGAGGTTTCGAAAAAGGGAGGCGTAGTGGTACGCTGAGCAGCCCATACCCGCGCACTCACATGCATCTCCCAGTGGGAGGTTTTAGGCTTTAAAATGGTTTCCTGTGACGTCGATTGTATGTTTGATTTGCGCTTTGCGGGGCTAGTATTATTCTCCGGAGGGGAGAATCTAGCACGCTTTCATTTCCTCTCCCCCAACAGCCAGCATAAAGTTGGCAGAGAGAAACTAGAGGATTGTAAAGTCAGATTTTTTCCTCTCCATGAAAAGCACATTTTTTGTGTTTTCTTTAGCTGAAACCGTTCCAATGCTTGCGCTGCAAATTGACGTATTGTTCCCTTATAATTAGACCCGTTTGCGTTCGAGTGTTTTTCAATATTTTGAGACTCTCCAGTGTTTGCTTTTGCTCAGGACTTTCAGAACTAGAAAATTCAATCCCTTGTCTTTTTTGGAGGGGAGACGTAAAAAAGTAAATGAGAAAAAAAATGGTTTCAGAATTTTCAACCAGGGTGAAGTGCCTCAGTACTAATTACGGACAATGGATCCCGGATGGGAAATGGTTGCAGTACAGTTGAGTCCAGGTTATGTTAGTTCAGCTGGCACTTAGTTGTGTGGGAAGCCATGCAATCCCTGTGGTAGTCAAACAGTGCCCAGAGTAAGCACTTTCTGTTGGAGTTGGAGTGAAAAGGCCACTATTTTGCAGAAGCAGTTCACTTTCCCTGAATCCATTTGAAAATCCGTTGTTCACTTCATGAATGACATGAAACGTAAAATCAGTTGTCATCTGTCTTGTGTATCTTCTTACTTTAAAAACAGGTTGGGGTAAATAATAAACCTTTAGAGATGAAATAACTAATACATTTTAAAAGAACATTCATTCATTCATCCATTCATTCATCTTTAGTAACTGCTTTATCCTGGTCAGAGTCGTGGTGGATCCGGGACCTATCCTGAGAACACTTGGTGCGAGGCCATCCTCGTTGGGACGCCAGTCCGTCACAGGGCACCACGCACACACACACATTCATACTTGGGGCCATTTACACTAGACAACCCACTTACCAGCATGTTTCTTGGAGGTAGAAGAAAACTAGAGAACCCAAAGGAAACCCACATGGACCCCGTCCATGTGAACATGTGCATTACAATAAGAAAAAGCCTGAAGATTTCTTGGCAAAAGTGTATATCATTCTCTGAAATAGTTTTGGTCTGTCAAGTTCGTTCTGCAGCAGTGCATGTTTAATTTTGAGGAAGTTACGGTAAACTGTATAACCTTCAAAAGAGTAAAAACAAATAAAAGATGAAAGCTTTAGTGACTTTATAACTGCACAAATAGCATCAGAAGAATGAGCTGCTATGGAGACAGAAGAACAATATCCAGGGTTAAACATCCAGCTCACAGCAGTAACTACGTCACAGTACCATTACCTCATTTAAGGGACACACACACACATTTGTAAGTGATTTCTAACAAGGAGGACACAACAATGTGTCTTCAAAGATAAAAGAACTGTCCTAATCTTTAAACTGGCCCCGTTCCCATCTGCCTCCTCCGCACAGTTATTGTGGAAGTACAGAGGTTTGGTGGCGCAACCAGTAAAAGCCATCATAGTGGCCTTTTGTTCGGTGTTATTGTAATCGAATCCTAGGGCTCAGTAACAAAATAGAGCAACAACAAGCGTAACTGTGCTTCTCTGAGGGAAAGATCAAGAGATGGAACTAAACATTTTTGTGCCTCCAGGGGTGTCCTGAGTTTGCTGTTATGTACAAACACTGGCTTGGTTTACTGTAATTCTGCTTTTTTGGAGGGCACACAAAGGGAGTGGATGCATGCTGCTGTCTGAAAGCAAATCTCTATTGTTTGCGAAAGAGACCACACAACAACATCATAGCAACCGGCTTATTTGTAATTAAATTCCTTTTTTTTAACATTGCATAACATCTTTCTTCCTAGAATGAATCCTCCAGAGTGTCCTGAGGTTGTGTCAGTACACAAAAACAATATCTAACTGATACAGAATCAGGGAATCAAATTTTTCCGGGACTTTCTACGCTTTTTTTTTTCAGCTATAGCTTTCCAACAGTGGAAAGTTGTGCGCAATAAGACAGCAAATAATTGCATCAGCAAGCATCTTTGTAGTCCACAGGCTGTTTTTCTCTCCTCCATGCTAAACATATGTGGCATACGTGGACTCAGACAGCCAGATGATTCAGCTTTCCCCCTTGTAAGCAGATTGGACAGTACTCTTAAACTCTTTCCCCTTTACTTTTACAAGAGCATTAAGTATTTAATGAGGGTAAAAACAATGTTAAAAAAAAAAATACCCAACACTGTGCTTCCTGTACTAGTGTGTTCACACTATTAAAGGTGAAGTCATATCATGTATTGCTAATTGGGTTTGCTTTTCTTTATATGAAGAGTAACTCTACTGGAAATATTAAGCTGTTTATTGCTATATTAAAGTATCGCCAGATTCTGTCTCCCTTAAAAATGTTCTACATGAGCAAGGTCTTGAGTCAAACTAATAGTAAATAGTAAACTATTAAAGAGCCAACTTATGAGTGAAGCAAATAGATGGAAAATGGAATTTTGTTCATTTCTGATGTTTTATGATATGATTCTTTCTTCTATTTTGTACTTTTTATTTTTATAGTTCACTTTATTACTTCATTTAGTAATATGACAAACAGTGTATCCAAAGATCTGCTAGACTACTGTAAAAAAAAAAAAAACTAATGCATTTTGAAAAAGGTCAGCACCATTTGGTTACCGAGGTGAACACAATTTATTTCTTGATTCATCTTTAGTTTAGCTTTTCCTGTTCAGGGTTGTGGTGGATCCAGAGTCGATCCCAGGAACACTGAGCGCGAGACAGGAATACACCCAGAAACAAGGGTTACATGGGAAACACTAAATTAAGAGGTGTAAATATTCTAATTGTATACATTGGCTAGCCAGTCTGTTAGAAAACTGACCAGATTATTCACTGCACAGGCATACTACTAGTCATTTCAAAAGCACATGAGGAAATGTGCACCAATGTGAGCCAAACTCTGCATATCTGATCTGCCAAAGTTTGAATTCATTCATTAAATATATCCAATAGATTGTTCCTGACAGCTGTATCACCGCCAGGCTCTGCAGTCATGCAGCAAAGCTGGGCCAAACCAAAAAAGCTGTAGATATTCAATGATTCTTTAGTGTTTTGAAACATCTAACCCTCATAAAATGAGTTCATCTTAGATACTTATTTGTAAATGTCTATATGCATCTTGCATTTTGCTGTATATATCCTGTGCTGTTACGAAGTCATGGATCACTACATAATACACAGTACTGTTTGTATATATAGAGTACATGTTATTAAAATGAGGGATGGTTTGCAAAGTAAAGATTAGATCTAGTCTTGGGCCAAACTCTCTGTGTTTCCACTGAAAATCTTGTTTAATCCCAGAATAAACTTTATTTCTAATGAAAGAACCTGGCATACAGTTCTATTTAAACCACATTAATGATACAATACAGACTGTATGCCGTTTTAGTTTATGACAGCTGATTCATGTAGTGTTTTTGAGTGGGGGTCTTTCTAAGAAAAGAGCTCAGTGTTTGGAGAGTTGCCATTGGGATACAAAGCAGAGCAAGCATAATGATGATCCTGCATGGAACCTTCAAATATTTTTATCTCAAGTTTACAGCAAGGCAATGACTGGTGGGATCTAAAGAGTCCTCACACTTGGAGATTACCCATGAGGCTCTGCATGTCCTCACATTAACTGGAGTGGAGATGCGCACAGTTCACCATGTTTGGGAGTGTTCAATCTACTGGAGCATGAGATACCACTGCTGCCCACTGTTACGTGTGCAATTCAAAAACTCAACTCTTAAGCCTGCATCTCATAATTTAATACATATAAGGCATAAGACGTGACTTCAGGAGCAGGGGAATATCTACAGTTTGATTAATGTTTGTTACTTGTATAGACAATGAGGGTAAATAAGTTTTTGAACACTTTTGTAATTGTTCACTTTTGTTTACATATGGCTATGTAAGTATGGCTAGCCAATTATTACAACCATTAATCAAACATGCATTTGTATCTGTTGAGACAGCTCCAAAAACCCCTATGTAAAAGAATTTGTTCTTGAAAATCTATTCTGAACATGAGAAACACACCTAAAGCAGTACAGGACCTCAGTACGGAGTTTGAAAACACACCTAAAGCAGTACAGGACCTCAGTACGGAGTTTGAAAACACACCTAAAGCAGTACAGGACCCATATCTTTTTAATACTGTAAACTTATTTCTCCACTGTTTACAAAAGCAAAGTTAGCATAGAACTATTCATGAGTATCTCTTTGGCATAGTGGGTGGAGAGTGGAATTTTATTGAGTTGTGACCAGGTCAGCCAGGATGCTGCATGCTGAAACACAGAAAGTTTATTTGAAAGCAGCCACTCAGAGGGCTGAGCACACAGTCGACCACTGTTGCCCAGAGACGTTGATCAGAGCCAGACAGCAGAACTTGGCTGCTTTTGGGAAAAAACACATCTTTTGCTGGTTACAACAGCAGGAGAAAGTGAAGAAAAAAAATGAGTGTGTGTGTGTGTGTGCTTATAGGAGGGTGGGTTGGGGTGAGGTGGTGGTTAAGTAGCATTTCTGGGGAATACTATAGACTGTAACTCCTGAAACTTGTTTAATATATGACCCCCCCAAACGAAAGTGGAAAACATTTGGAACATACTCTTCAAAACTTGAAGCTGCATACTTCTACCATTAATGTGCTGTGAATAATGATAATTTATTGCTAATGGAACTGTATGACTAAGACATCCAAGAATAGAAAAGAGAATTACAGATTGCTTACTTTCCAGAGAGAAAATGTTAATTTACTGCTGAAAAGTTAATTGTTGGGAAAGGCTATTATTCCAGTAATTGTCCTGAAAATTAAAAAAATACACTGTTTTGTTTGTCTTATAATACAATACTGTATAGTCAACATTCCTCCAATTAAATATATTTACAATTTTTTTGAGCAAGAAAAAAGCTAATGTTAAGAGATTTTCCAATTGCTTTCAAGTTTTCAGTTGTGATCTTTATGAATATATACCGTATATGCTTGATATTGATTATTTTCTTCAAGGGAAGACTGAGTTGACATGGTATGGAGGATGAGTACTGTTTTTCCAAGTGGAGCATTTGAGTAACTTTCTTTCCCTTTTGTCTGACATATTTCTGTGTAAAATATGTTTCTCATTCTGCTTCTTTCCAGATATGTGGCAACAGGAGCTCTTTATCATGAAACAAAAAGTGCACTGTGCCTTTTTTCCTGCTTTTGAGCTGCTTATATGTGTGTCACTCTGTGATCTCTCCTTCCATGAGCCCACTCTCCCCGTGTGGTTTCCCACAAACTATTACTTGGCTACTGTTGCTGGATACCATATCTATGGACCTCAGGGGTTGGAAAACACGTCTGAAGGAGACAGATTGGGAGATGATGATGAGAGCAGCTTGTCAGAGAGAGACTGATTTGTTTTTCCCTCCTTTTTTTCCCCAGCCATGTAGGCCTTTTTCCTCTCATCTGTGCTTTCTCCATATGCAGGCAGTTGTAAGATCACCCGAATAGAACCACCTGGTTTCCCCCATGTCGGCCCCTGCTGCTGTACTCAGTGACCACTTCTCGCTCGCCTCCTGCCAAGTATCCAAGGTAACAACACACAAAGATTACAGCGAAAGAGGTGATACTTTCATTTTTGTGACCCCTTTTATTTGACACCACCCTGAGAAAAAAAGATGTTAAAAGTCCACCTTATGCTTGAGTCACAGAAAGAAAGAGAGAAAGATAAAAGCCTGCATGTTTCAAGACAGAAAATGCCCAGCTGTTCTTTATTACTGTCCCTCTTAGTTCATTGAGACGTAATTGCATTCTGACTTCATCTGAACCCTAGCCTGACCCCTGCTCCCCTGTCAGACACAGGCATGCATAAGCCTTTCATAGTGAGAGGAGATCACACAGTGCGAGTATTGCCACTAGGATCAACAAACGCAAATCAGGAAACTGTGGAAAACTCGCTGAGAACACTCACCCCCAACACACACACACACACACACAAAGAGTTTCTTCTCTAGTTGGGCAACCTGTCTGGTTCTCTCTGACTCCTCTTACTGGCAACAGTTAATCAGTTGCAATTTTTGACCTTACTGTTTTCTTTCCTCTACACTTATTCCTCCCTTTCTCCTTCTCTATGCTCCTTCTTTTGAACATGATGTCATAGGTTTTCCAGTTAAAGTTAGTAAAAGTACTTTTTTACTATTCTCAGTTAACCAACAGGGCTTCCCCACATCAAACCACTGCAGACCTGTAACGCCATGGAACAGCTATGTGTTCCATCATCCTAGATGACTGCCCTACTGTTGATTTTCACCCTCTCTCATTCTCTCCGTCTGTTTGTTCTTATTGTGGAAGGCTGTGCAGGGTCCAGCTTATTTACCAGTGAAGAGTGTACTGACGTCAACTGCATGGCCTGATGTTTGGAATCAAAGTATTTCCCTGTGTCGCGCCTCACTGATATGTCTAAACATATAATAAATATTAGGCTTTGACTCTTGGTTGGATATCTATGGCCAATAAAACCAAAAAATGTGCACAATGTTTTTTTTCTTCACATTTCAGACAGATTCCATCTGTAGAGGGAGGCCCTCTTTCAAGGCTTCCCAAAGCCCCATTAGTGAACACTACTAATACTAAGTCTACATTTGTTAAATGCTTACTCAGAAATGGGAAAAATCATTTTTAGGAATGGAGCAGGATAAGATATTGAGCAGACCTTTTTTTTAAAAAAATAATAATGTAGAAGCAGTGCACTTCAAAAAATGGAATCAGAATGGAGAAATAATGTGATCTCAGTGACTTTGAGCATGGAATGGTTGTTAGTGCCTGATGGGCTGGATCAAGTATTTCAGAAACTGCTGTTTTCCTGGCAGTTTCCAACACAACATTCTTTTGTAGTTTACACTGAATGGTACATAAAGCGAAAAACACCCAGTGAGCAGCAGTTCTGTGACTGGAAATGCCTTGTTGATTAGAGACGTCAGAGGAGAATGGCCAGACTGGTTCGAGCTGACAGTGAAGGCTATGGTAACTCAAATAACCACTCTTTATAACCATGGTGAGCAGAAAAGCATCTCAGAAGGCACCACACATTTAACCTTGAGGAAGACGATGAGCTACAACAGGAGAAGACCACATCAGGTTCCACTCCTGTCGGTTATTTTGTAATATTTTATATTATATTACTTTATGTTATTTTATTATTATTATTATTCTATTTTATAGCATTCACTATGCTGTGGCATCATGATCTGCCGAATGTGTATATCTATATCACTAGCCCACTCGACCTATTCCCGCAGTAGTAACCATATTAACCATAGTAACCGTAGTAGCACTATATTCTCATAGTCATTTACATCATCCTATTGATGACTCTTTTCACATAGTGCACGCTGATTTTTCACACACCCTTTACACACACACACACGCATGCATGCACACTATGTGAAAAGAGTCATCAATAGGATGATGTAAATTACTATGAGAATATCGTGCATAGAACTGTCATTAAACAACTCCATCTCTCAGCCCCCTCAGGAAAAGCACCAACTCAGACTACATTAACATTCTGTTCTCTTTAATGGATTTCTTCTTCACCACTATATTTTACACCATGGAAATGTTATAGTAGGTGAGCAGGCCAATAAGTATTAGGTGCCTGTTGGGATTCCCACTGTTCAGGGCGGTTTGTAAGTACTGTACCACATTCTCAGAGATTAGAGTCAGCTGGCTGTGCCGTCTTTCAGAAACACGGGGCCAAGTTAGCAGCTACACTTCAATTGCTATGAATGACTCATTATGTAAGCTCTTATGTGACTGCAAAAATTATCTAAATGGTGCTGTTGCTATACAACAATAGTGCTCCTGTCAAAACATCAACAAATGTGTAAATGTACTGTTTCTTAGAAGGCTAAGCTGTTGAAATATTCCATATAAGCAGTTTACAGTCACACCTAACAATTTAAATATGGTGCATACTGGAAAAGTTTAGCAAAGCCAACCAAAACCATGGCAAATGAAATGAATAATGATGCTGTATGCGTCTTGTGCTCAATTTAACTGATTCACTGCATAGGGAGTCTATTTGTATTTTCGTAAATGTTCATAGTTAGGTTTATGACTCATTGGGTGATGTTTAGGTGTGTTATTCTTTCACATACCCAGTAGAGTTTTACTTCAAACTCAGGCTTTACTCAGTGTAATTCACTGGCTGTTGGACATTGTGGCGCAAGTCGCTAAATATTTTGTGGTGAAGAAACAAATTAAGTTGTTTCCACCCTTACAAAAACCTCAAAACAGTTGTTTGTATAGATGTCTAGACATAATTAATCATACTAATCAACTTTAATCTCACTAATCGCTAATAATCTCATTAAAAAATCAGATCATTTGAAATGAATTGCACATGTGATATTGGTTTTAGCATGGTCAGATCCACTGCGCTTGAGGCCATCATGTTTGTTTAAAAGCTGAGGCTTTGCCAAAGCCTTCCCGGACATGATACTCATAGTGGTTGTGTTCCCCCTGACTGTTTTTATGCTAACTTCTCAATGGCTGAGGTCCACTTTCTGCCTCTCCTTTTCATTCCAAAGAGCCCACAGAGGTCACTTCCCAATAATTTATAATCGGCTTTGGACAGATGTGAAAATAGTGCATTTTATTCATTTTGCTTTAATGTGCGCTATATTTCAATGCAGAAATAATACAAATTAGCGTTAAAAGGAAAAAAACCTGCTCATAATAGCCTAACCTCTCAAAATAAAACTATTTAGGTGCAGCTTCATTTAAAAAGCAGTATGCACATAATGTGAGGACTGTCCATCATCCTGTTCCTATTCACGTTGAATACCACGAGACATATTGAAGCTTTCTGTCTAGTCCACTGATTGCCTGCCAAAACTCTGTCCTGCTCATCAGACTCCCACATACAGCTGCTGTAAGTGCAACAGGAAAATAAGAACCATCAAACCATCAAACCATCAAAAATACGTCGTATTCTTCTCAAAGCAATGCATAAACTCACTGCAATTTTCCCAGTAAAGGAGGCAGGTAGATTTGGCTATGATTTTAAATTGCTTGGTAAAGAAATTCAGGTGAAAGCTGAAACATTTAAGTCTTAAAAACCATAAGACTAACTTTCCCATCTTCACAGTTCATGAGTGTATTACAGTAATGTGTATGTGTTTATAGAGTGTCTGAGGAAATGCAATGCATGCAATATAACATTAGCTTCATTGCTGTGTGTTTAAGAGCCACACAGGGTGACTGATTAAAAAAAAAGAGTCAAAACAATAGTGAGTGACGCAAAACGGTTCAATAATAGTGATAATACACAAGCAGAGTTTTAAATCAGTTTTCTCTGGGAATGATAAGAAGAAAGCTTCAGTGATCTTCATTTCTATGACAGTTTCCTGAAGAGATTTCCCCCTCAAAGCTTGTTGCCATTTAGAAAGACACATTGTGCTCCATTCCACACCGGTTGCCAAGTTGTCCTGAGGCGAAAAAAAGCTTTTGAACAAAACACATGTACAAAACATCAATAAAGGCTAGAAAAAACAAAACTGATGCATGTCTGCAGCTGTCTCCAAGCTGCAGCAAGCACCACAGTGACTTTGTGCTTTCCCTGATCCTAAACTAGATATTGAAATATGAAAAATCCGGATGTCCGTAATGCTTGCGCTATTCAGCCTGTTTTTCTTTCTGCCTTGTTTTCGAGAAAAGCTATTAAAGAGATGGGATAACTTGTCACATCATGTGTCTTGTGCTTTTCATGGAGGTCCAGCTTACTTCAATTAAAAGTCGTAAGCGGCTGGTTTTGATCAAGATCCTTGGCAAACCTAAGGTGATTCTTTTCCTAACAAAAAACAAATGAGACTTTGCACTCTAAACATTGTTTAAGAATAATAGCATGTCTTCAGGGAGAGTATCTAGCTCTCACTCCACTTCCTAATGAGCTTCCTTCCTTTTGGCCTATATAGCAAACATGTCAGATACATGGTTAAAATGAACAAGGGTTGTGTTAAAAAAAAAAAAAAAAAAAACAGCTGTTCAGCGTTCATGAGATAAAAGAGGTTAGTCCTCTTTGTCAGAGGGAGGCCAGTGGGGTCCAATGAGGTTTTGTGTTTTTAGAGGGTTTCCCTCGTAGAAAGGACACATACATAATTTGATAACCCACAAGCCAGAACTCTGGTTGACATTTTTATGGCCGAGTCACATGGGAGTAGTACATCATATTTTATAACCAAGTTACTCTGGGTTCAAATTCCACATCAACCGTATCCACTGACTACATATGCGAAATAGTTATTCCCCCAAACCATATGGCATCCAAGAGGAAATGCTTTTAATATCTTTTATATAAATGGTCTACATCAGAGAGGAAAGGAGGTGGGGATGCCATGCCATACACATTCATCAGATGTCTGGCCACTTTCAGTGACTCATAATTTTCTCTGAGAAAGTACTACAATCTTTTTTTTTCAAGTATACAGTAATCCCCAGAAGCCATAGAACAAAAATGCGGCAGTGGCAGAGACTTCAGACCACCTCAGATCTTTTATCTGACCATATCTAAGATTTAAAGTATCCTTATTAACTGTTTGTAATGGTGGCTCATCTGAGAATTCAGTCAAGTTGCCTCATTTGCTTTTCATCAGCTCCAAAATGGAATGAGGAAAAAACATGCACTGTTTTGTGTTATTCTGAAAGACTACAGTTCTTTTACTACTATGTCTACATGATATCAGACAGTTTAGAGACAATATTATACATTTTTTTCAGTATTATTGTCAGCTTGTGTTTGCTGATCTAATTGCCAATCTGACAAACTTGATTAATGTTTCAAGACAACAGTGACTTGGTGGCCTGAAAGGCTAAAGGGTCAACAGCAGAAGACCACCTTGGGTTCTACTCCTGTCAGCTAAGAACAGGAAACTGAAGCTACAGTGGGCGCAGACTCATCAAAACTGGGCAGTTGAACATTGGACAAATGTCTTCTGTGTTTTTCTTATCTTCAACTGCCAAGTTTATAATATCATCTCAGTAAATGACAGGAAATCGAACAATGGCCAAAAACTCTAGTTCTGAACTAAAACAATAACCCTCGGCTTTCATTTGATGGGGTTTACCTATGTTTTGGGTGAACTACACAGAAATCAAAATCCTTTTAATACATAGTCTTCCTCATTCAAGACCATCAGAAGTAATTGGACAGTTAACTGCTCTGTACTTTCTTGGCCAGCTGTGCTGTATTGTTGCACAAAAGAGTTAAGCAAATGTCTAGAGTTGATTCCTGATGTGGCATTTACACAATGTGGGGGGGAAAAAAATAAGAGTCAGTACCAGTAAGGAATAATCATTCAAACAGTGACAGAGACCAAACAATTCGGGGTGCCAAACCAAACTGTGTGGTACATTACTAAGGGGCAAGAATGCACTGGTGAGCTCAACAATAGTAAACAATCTGATGGACTATAGAAGACCACAGCAGGGCACAACAGAAGGATAACTGAGAATGTAAATGTTACAATTCATGCACATAACAGTAAGACATATATGTGGAAAGGACTTCAATAAAAAGGACAACACACCAGCTCAACCTCAAAAGATTTAAACCACACGGTGAAAAAAAAAGCGGCTAAATCTCAAGAACAGAAAGACCAGGCTGTAGGTGTCTAAAGAGTATATGAAATGCATCTAGAGGTCCAGGACAGTTCAGTTTAAATAAGAGATAAGGAATAAAAATAGGAAATTCTGAACTGAACAGAAACACATCTGGTCAACAAAATATACACCATTGGCAATAGGACACTGGCCCTGTACAAAAGCAGAATAATTGGACCCACTATATATTTGCTATACATGTGCTATACATGCAACTATAATGTAACTACTGATGATATACAGTATGCACTGTTCCAAATGGGTTACACTAGTATATCTTATGTAAATGCACATCAACTTCAGTTTTGGCTTATGTGCGAACACATCACGATCATTTAAAATGTGTGTTGGTCTGGGAAAACCCTTCGAATGTCACTGTGGCTGAATTCTGGAAAACAGACAAAAAGCTGAGTTTGACCAGAATTGAGTTTTTCACCCAGTAATATGCCTTGACATCTTTACTTTAAGAAAACATCAATATATTTTACCAAATTGTAGAAATGTTTTTATTTAAGCTACTTTCTGACTTGGCTTTGGCATCTGCCTGCAATGATCATATTTGTGTAAGTTGTGCCAGGTTTACAATCGTAAAAACAAAGATGTCTAAAACCTCATGAACTAAGTGTGATTTTCTCACACAGTGAATGTCATGCTTTGAGTTGTTAGACAGCTATATGCCATAGCGAAATGGACATAAGTCTAGTGATTTAGTTTGCGATCAGATACCGACATCATATTGCTGAAACAGAGAAGGGGTCTTATACACAATGTACAGAAGACAGCTGACAAAGTTTTAAATGACCTAATTAATTAAGACTTACTAATAAGAAATGTAGCTAACAGAACTCAATAAATTAATCTGTGATTATTTCCCCACCGATGTAAGTATGAACAGAGATCAGTTGTGTCAAGAGACAACGATGAGACTCGCATTCAAATGTCATGTGGATGATCCTTTAAAAATTTTTTCATGTGTAAATAGATTAAGTTACAAATGAGTTACAAATAAGTCAAATGGAATATTTAAATAGTCTTTTTGACTTTTGGGGCTACCAGACTTTAAAATACTAACTTCTTGATGAGTAAACTATTTTCAGTTCAGAAAAGCCTATAGAGACTATATATACATAACATAACTATATATAACTATATATAACAGAAAATGTCAAAATATGACTATGTGAATGATTTTCCCAGGCCATGACTTTATATTCCTGTACAATATTTGTGTTGTATCATGCTAAACCCAACAAAATCATATAGATTAACACCAATCTATAATTTGACAGTATCTGCACATGAACTGTTCACTTATTTTGAAATATAACTGCTATATAAAATTACATTTGTAAAAAGTGAACAGTTCCTGTATAGTTAGTATATAGGTACTGTCACAATTTAAAAGAAATTCAGGTCAAAAAAGCAGGATTTTATACACTTGTCATTACCCTACCCCTGTTACTTCTTAGAGAGAATGACGTCCTTATACAAGATACACTTCTGTACATGATCCACAACTGAAGTTGTATTTACATACAAAGTACTCCTGCACATCTATAAATGTGCATACATATTCAACAGTTATAGTACAAAGTTGCATATATAGTTTATGTGTTATCACACAGGCATTAAAGTCACAATAAAAAGTGGGACAGAATATATTCTTGACTGGTCAAGGCAGGCATTTCACTGAAGACCTCCCTGTAACAAACAGGAAACAAACAGGCTGACATTACAGGATTGGAGTATCAGCAGACAAGATACAATATGTGTATCTATGACTTTTGATGTTTAGATATAGGATTATAGGCCTTAGACAGCACTAAACATTTGTAGTTCCAAATACACTGATATGATACCTCAAAGCTGGGGCTCTGTATATAAAAGTTTTTTAAATCCTATATGATTCATCCAATAGAGATGTAAATGTATTTAATCTGAAGCTGACATTCTGCAGGTTCACATTATAATAATTGTTTTATTGCCAATCCAATTCAATGTGCTGGAATACTCAGTTACAGCAGCATGATGTCAGTGTCTAATAAAGCATTTTAACTTGTTATAGTTTTATATCGAGGAATTAAGAAACAACATGTGTGGAATGAAAAGAATGACTAAGCTTGACAGGGAAAGTTATAGCTGTTATTTTATCCCACAAACCACTAAAGTGTTTCTGAAGTATATTATTGTGCTATTATTTATGTGATCACTCCATGCGTCACTGCAAACGCACTAATGCATT
Organism: Pangasianodon hypophthalmus; assembly: GCF_027358585.1. Lineage (NCBI taxonomy): Eukaryota > Metazoa > Chordata > Actinopteri > Siluriformes > Pangasiidae > Pangasianodon > Pangasianodon hypophthalmus. The sequence goes on along the minus strand of NC_069718.1, from coordinate 13,582,934 downwards.
TATATGTTTATTAAAAAAATAAACTTCCATTTGCGTCAAGCTGACTTGCACTACTCGCACACACATGGATCAGCCTTTAGTTTATATCACAAACTACCTGTAAATCAGAGAAATGTAAACATGAGGCCCCCAGCAGTTCATGCAACATGCATACAACCAGGGTCAATGACACCTATGTTTCCCAGGAATCCACAGTAATGAGGACCTCCTGCGTACTTCTTGACTGATAGTGTTTGCATATAGTGGGATTTAAAAATCTGTACTGACAAATAATTTTCAATTTATAAAATATTCTACCAGAAGTTACCCTGTTTACACCTTGTATGAAAATCATTATACAGTAGTTTATTAAATATCATGACAAATATCAATGTTTAACTCCCAGACACATATAGATGGACTACTGACCAGACATATTTTGGTCTATTATCAGCCTATAATATGGATAGATTGTTTAACTGATAGAAACCTGAAACTCTCAGATAAATTAAACTTTCACTGAAAAAAAATAACACTCAAATGGCCATAGTGTTTTAACCTTATAATACAGGTGTTTCCTGTGTGGATATAAAACTACAGGCTGCACAATTTCTAGTTAAGTTATTTAACCTGACTCCACAAACCTCTAAAAATGATTAAAGCAATGTCTATAGTCTGAAAATTAAAATTATTGAGCAAAGGTCACTATTTTGGGCTCAGACAAGTGGTAGCTGTTGGAATGAAAGTTTTCAGATGATGCAAAAAAAAAAGAAAGAAAGAATTAATCCTGCAAACAGAAGAAGGCCTCTTGACCCTGGAGATCTGAACCAGCAGGTTCTTTTGAAAACTGAGAGCCATCTGAAATGCAGTCCTAAAGCAAGTCCAATGAAAAGGTAGACTTTGCAGTGTCTGCCCAAGTATGTGTGTGTCCAGTCCCAAAGGTGTGCTTGTAACTACCTTTTTTTTTTTTAAATTAATCATGATTGACTTCTATAACTGTCCACCAATTCAACTATTACTCCACACATTCAATTACAGTGAGTGAGTGAGTTAAAGTGAGTGAGTGAGTGAGTTAAAGAGAGTGAGTTAAAGTGTCCACCCATTCAACTATTACTCCACACACTCCATTACAGTGAGTGAGTGAGTTAAAGTGAGTGAGTGAGTGAGTTAAAGAGAGTGAGTGAGTGAGTGAGTGAGTTAAAGAGAGTGAGTTAAAGTGTCCACCCATTCAACTATTACTCCACACACTCAATTACAGTGAGGGAGTGAGTGAGTTAAGTTAGAGTGAGTGAGTGGGTGATTGAGTTAAAGTGAGTGAGCAAGTGAATGAGTGATTGAGTGAGTGAGTGAGTTAGTGAGTGAGCGAGTTAAAATGAGTGCGGTACAGTGAGTGAATGGGTGAGCTAGTTAAAGTGAGTGAGTGAGTGAGTTAGTGAGTGAGGGAATGATCCATTAAGTGAGTGAGTCAGTGAGTTAAAGTGAGTGAGTGAATAAGTTAGAGTGACGGAGTTACAGTGATTGAGTGAGTGAGTGAGTGAGTGACTGAGTTAAAGTGATTGAGTGAGTGAGTGAGTGAGTTAAAGTGAGTGAGTGAGTGAGTGAGTTAGAGAGAGTGAGTTAGAGTGAATGAGTGAGTCAGTGAGTTAAAGTGAGTGAGTGAATAAGTTAGAGTGACGGAGTTACAGTGATTGAGTGAGTGAGTGACTGAGTTACAGTGATTGAGTGAGTGAGTGAGTGAGTGACTGAGTTAAAGTGATTGAGTGAGTGAGTGAGTTAAAGTGAGTGAGTGAGTGAGTGAGTTAGAGAGAGTGAGTTAGAGTGAATGAGTGAGTCAGTGAGTTAAAGTGAGCGAGTGAATAATTTAGAGTGAGTGAGTTACAGTGAGTTAGTGAGTTAAAGTGAGTTAGTGAGTTAAAGTTAGTTAGTGAGTGGGTGAGTTAAAGTGAGTGAGTGAGTCACTGAGTGAGTGAGTCAGTGAATGAGTGAATCAAACTGAGTCAGTGGGTGAGTGAGTCAATGAGTTAGTTAAAGTGAGTGAGTGAGTGACTGACTGACTGACTGAAGTTTAAAGTCTATTTATTGATTTGCTTTTTTTCTTTTTTTGTTGGGGAGTATCCAGCCTTTTCACAAAACTTTATGAACACACTCTCAGACACGAGCATCTGCTGCTAGATATTTATGCTCGCCAAAATGCATTCTTAGCTTTTTAGTCACCATTTCAGTGAATATTGAATGAAGAAATAATTAAGAACTAATTTTTTTGGAACATTGTTAGTGACTGGAAATAAGTTGAGTGGGTATTGGATGAAATAGTATTCAAACTTCTTAAATATTGATTGATGTTATTGTATTATTTACTTAATGACTAATTCTAGTAATATTTTTAACCCTCAAACACTGGATTCTTATAACATTAAAAATAATTAAATAAACAATTTAATATCAGATTAATAATAACACATAAATATGATGCTAATTAACCAAATGTTAAACCAAAACACTATTTAGATTTTAATATTAAAGTGCATGCCAAATCATGTTTCTGTGTTTTTAATTTTATTTTTGTTTTTTTTTTCTTTTCTATCCTTTCAAGTCTTAAATAACAACCTTTTGGATTATGTCATTAGAGAGTTATTATTTCTGGAAAAGTGTCCTAGGGATATCACACTAAGCCTTACACATTGTCAGCTTCCACTGTATTTATTGTTCACTCTTTCTGTGAACTGCTGGCTCCAGAGGAATCGGCCTCTTCTAGTGTTTATTTTGAAAAGCCTCAATGAGGACAAATAATTTAGGGTCAGCTTCAATGTGCTTGTGGCCTTATGTACTGAATAATAGCAGAGAAACAAACTTGCTCCAGTTGCATGGTGCTTTAAACGTAAACAACTTTCTCACATATTATTAACAGCCTGAAATCTGAAGGAATATTACACATGTTGTTTTTTAATGATTGTATACTTAAGAAATAAAAAGGTTTAACATTACATATCTAATATACAGTTTGCTGTTTCTTATAAGGCAGTGCCTTATTTATTCTCCAAAACCATGTTCCTCACATTTTATTTAATACTGTGTGCGTATTGTAAGTATGTAAGTAATGAATGTCACCTCTGTACATCAGTATGGTTGAAACTCTCACAACCATCAACAGTCAAAACCATCAAAGCCTGCTGTGACTCTCTAGCCCTGAACTCTAATTTAACAAATGATTACTGCTCTTTTGAGCCACATGCACAGCACACCTGGAAATGAAAAATAGAAAACCACAATTAAATGAAAAATAGCAATGCCTATTATTCTACGAATTCACTTACTTTATAACATAGCGTGTAATGTTTTTCACAGCCAGCTGACCGCATTGTCAGTGATGCCAGACTGGAATGTGATTAGTTCATTTTCCTTGGCTTGAATGAAATTAGCTATAGTGAGATGTAATCCATGAAAAGTCCATTGTATGTTTTATAGATGCACTAACAGTCACCCCATAAATAGGTCATCTGTCTGAACTGTGATGTGTACACTCTAGATTTATTATGACTTCTTTAATGAGGCCTACTGATTTTTCGGAAAACACCATAGACATTTTCCAACGAATCCCTTCATTTTAGCTCTGAGCATGCATGAAAGAAACAAAAGTTATTTGTGCTTTTGGAAAACACTGTGATCTAGCCATCACTCAAAGCATTTATTCAGGCTTTTATATGAAATTAGACTCGCATCCCCATGAATGTTATTTTACACTTGCTCAAATGCTTCAGCTTTTATGAAGGCTACCTATTTGAATGCACAGTGCAGTTTTTTAATTATAAAAAATATAGGCTTTTTTTAGGCTGGAATATTGACTTGGACCTTGTGTGGTCAAAATAATAAGGATGTACTTCAGTTTCACATGATGTTCATGGTCAACAAATGATAACCTCTTTAAATTCTGCCTTATTATTGAGCTGTTTATTCAGCTAAAGCTGATTATTTAGAAAATACAGTGAAAGTAATGGGAAAGGTACATAGATATGAGAGTGAGGAATGTAAGTCTGGACCTGCTGGGAGTTTAAGGAGTTAAAAATCACAAAAGACAAGTTTTAGTGATCTTATGAATGAAACACTTCACTAGTAAGTTCTGCATCCTGCTGCCCTGTGGTGCTGCTGTGCGTCTAACAAGTGAGGCACATTAGCATTTGAAGGCTTTCTCTTCATAAACAAACTCTTGCCCTCTCCCTCAGCATTCCATTGGGATGTTGCTGGATTCTGTGTGTGTGTGTGTGTGTGTGTATGTGTGTGCTGGGGGGTTGTCAAGTATCAGGATAAGGTTAGGATTAAGCATGCTTCATGGGAAAAGTTCTCTAGGAAGGTTTAGAAGCTCTCCCTACCAACATATTTAAAATGTTTTCAATGGAGATCTAACAACATCTGGTAAAGTTTTCATCATTCACATAAGCATGTGATGTCTATTTCTCTTCTTTTATTGACATTTTTAATGAATGTGTTAATTTGTAATTAATCGAAAGAGTGTTTTTACCAGCTTTTTTTTTTTTTTTAATATACAGTGGATATAAAAAGTCTATACATCCTTGTTAAAATGCAGGTTTTTGTGATGCAAAAAAAAAACTAAACCAAGATAAATCATGTCAGAACTACTGCCACCCTCAATATGAAATTACAACATATAAAAATGAAGTAAAAAACAATCAGAAGCCTTTTAGGGAAAATAGGAAAAATAAAAAAAGTTACAATAACCTACCTCCATGGCCTGGGTTCAATTCCCGACCAGGGAACCGATCCCAGCCACTGGGGTTGCAGATGACAGGGCACTCCCAGTGCCGGTCCCAAGCCCAGATAAAAGATAAAATTGGGAAGAGTTGCGTCAGCAAGGGCATCCGGCGTAAAACTTTGCCAAATCAAATATGTGGACCAATGATTCACTGTGGTGACCCCTAACGGGTGCTGCTGAAAGAAGAAGAAGAAGTACAACCAAAAAGTTACAACAACCTGGTTGCATAAGTGTGCACACCCTTTTATAATTGGGAATGCAGCTATGTTCAGAATGAACCAATCACATTCAATCTCATGTTCAACAGTAACTATCATACAGCTGTCATCAATGAAATTATTCTGATTAACTCCAAATAAAGACCAGCTGTTTCTGTAGCACTTTCTTGACATCTTCTTAGTTTCATCTGCTGACGCCATGGACGGCAAAGAGCTTACAAAGCATGTAGGGTATCTCACTTGTCGAAAGATATCAATCAGGAGAAGGGTATAAAAGAATTTCCAAAACATTAGATGTACCATGGAACACCGTGAAGGCCGTCATCAACAAGTGGAGAAAATGGGGCATCACAGTGACATCACCAATAACAGGATATCCCTCAAAAATTTACAAAATCACAAGACAAAAACTTACCAGGGAGGCTGCCTAGAGCCCAACAGCAACATTAAAGGAGCTGCAGAAATATCTGACAAGTACTGATTACTCTCTGCATGTGACAACAATCTCTCGTATTCTTCACATGTCTGGGCTATGGGGTAGGGTGTCTGGACAGGAGACCTTTCTCACAAAAAACATCCAAGCCCAACTAAATCACACCAAACCATATGTTCAAGGTATGTATGGTGCAAGAAAAGCACATCCTCAAAAGAACACCATACAGTGAAGCATGGTGGTGGCAGCGTCATGCTTTAGGGCTGCTTTTCTTCAGCCAGAACTATGGGTTTTATCAAAGTGGATGGAATCAAGAATAGCTACAAATACGAAAAGGAATTTCACCTTTCAGTACAACAATGACCCAAAGCATACATCCAAAAATCAACAAAGGAATGGCTTAACCAAAAGAAGATCAATGTATTTGAAAGACCTAGCCAGAGCCCAGACCCGAATCCAACTAAAAATCTGTGGGGTGACCTGAAGCGGCCTATGCACAGGAGAGGCCCTTATTTGATGGATCCAATTTGATGGATCTAGAATGTTTTTTGCAAGAAAGAATGAGAAATTATTGCCAAGTCAAGATGTGCCATGCTGATAGATTCTTATATAAAAAAGACTGAGTGGTGTAATAAAATCAAAATGTGCTTCAACAAAGTATTAGTTTAGGGGTGTGCACACTTATGCAACTAGGTTATTGTAAATTATTTATTTTTCCTATTTTTCCCTAAAATGTTTCTGATTGTTTATTTGTATATTAGCAGTTGCATATTAAAGGTGGGAAAATATCTGAAATGATTTATCTTAGTGTCATTCTTTCACTTCACAAAAACAGGGGTGTGTAGACCTTTTATATCCGTTGTAGATAATACACATTCAGCTTAGACATATTAAACTATACATTCATTGGTAAAGCTTTATATTAAATTTCTCTTAACTGACATTAACACATTAGTTTACATGAACAAATAATGAAGAATGAATTTCATCATTGATACACCATACTGTAACATTAACAAAGTAAATCTAACTTGTATTAAATGATACTTTAAAAAAAAAAAATAAATAAATAAATAATAATCAACAGCTGCATTAACCAATGTTCATACCATCCATAAGTAAGGCCACAGTGATCAGTATGAACAACATCTTAATTAAAGTGTTTACAACTATTAATTGGCAAAATCCAATATTTACACCTGGAGGCCGGAGTTCAGTAAATTATCAACATTTAGGAACATTAAATTTTGTGGGATTAATTTATGTGGACTTACACTATATGGCCAAAATTATGTGGATACCTGACCATGCCAGTAATATGTGGTTCTTCCCCAAACTGTTGCCACAAAGTTCGAAGGACAGAATTGTGTCATAGGTCTTTGTATGCTGTAGCTTTAAGAATTATCTTCATTGGAACTAAGGGGCACAAATATGTTCCAGTGTGACAATGCCCCTGGCCCCTGTGCACAAAGCATGGTCCATAAAGACATGGTTTGCCAAGGTTGGAGTGGAAGACCTTGGGTGGCCTGCACAGGGCCCTCAACCCTTCTGAACACCTTTTTGATGAATTGTATGTGAAAATCAAGTGGAAAGGTTATTCTAACAGTGAAATGGGGACTAAAATTTGGAATAGGATGTTCAACAAGCACATACGGGTGTGATTTGTCAGGTGTCCACATACTTTTGGCCATATAATGTATGTAAACATTAGTCAGGTATATTTTGTTAAAATTTTAACAACATTGATTATGGTGTATTAATGCTGAAGTTCATGGTTTGTTCATGTAAACTAACACAGTAAATAATATTAGTTAAGAGAAACTTCATCTAAAGCAATATCCATTCATTTTACCAACACCTATTTATTTGTTTTTCTGTGAATAACTCAGATCCTCAGTCTCTCTCTCTCTCTCTCACACACACACACACACACACACACAAACACACACACACACACACTCCATGAAGCCAAGAGGATTAACCCACTTGCATATGGAAGCATGCAGGAAATCATTTCATAAAGTGACACATTAACCCACAAATGATGTTCATACTATGAGGCCTCACTGAAAGGCCTTTATTGATGCAAGCCAACGCAAACTCATTTACCTCTGGCCATGGGTGACATGGAGTGGGGGCTCTCAAACAACTAAAGGGACTTTGCATGAGAGAGGATGTATATGACAGTACCAGTTCCTGCAGAGCTCCAGTTGAAAAGGACATTTTGGGTTAATCCTCATTAAATATGGAAGTTGCTTTCATCTTAGTGAGCAAAAGTGACCCACCGTGAACTTTTGTCCACTTTCTTTCAGACTGAGTTCTAGTCTATACCAGGGCAATTAGAGCAACATTACAATGCCACATCTTTTGAGAGGCGGGTCAAGCTGCCCCATTGGTTTGCCAAGCCGTCCAAATCTGACTCATCATGAATCTCAATAGGAAGCTTAGAGAGAGAGAGAGAGAGAGAGAGAGAGAGAGAGAAATGTGCCTCACAACAGTAGCCAAAGAAATACCAGCCTCTCAGTATGCATGAAGGCTCAAAAGCAGTCATTAGATAAGAAACTGATAGACCGTAACACAAAAAAACAAAATAACTTTAAAGCAGGAAAAGGCTACAGCCTCGTATGCACGTCCTCACAAACTTTATCTGCACTCAGATCCAAGGAAATGTCTGCACAAACATTAGGAAATGTGTGACTAGCATTAACTCTATTCCTAATAGCTGAGGTAAAATGGCCACTTGTCAGAGGAGAACAATTGGTTGGAGTGAAAGTATCGGGCCACTGATGACCTACACTGCAAATGCAAATGCATACACTATAATATGCACATGTGCACAGCATTCAACACAGAGTGTTAAAAGCGCTCAAATTAACATGTCCAAATCATAATGCTCAGGTTTACAGATGGATAAATGTTTTTCAATTGTGAAATATTCAATTGTGTAAAATTCAATTTGTAATACCGTGAAGTTTGTTTCTCACGATTGTTGTGGAAGTTAAGATGGTAGGTCTGGCCTTCTCAGACATCCCTCCTCTCTCTCTCCCTCTTCACTGGTTATTTGATACTTGTTTTTGGGGAGAAAAACAATGAGAGTATTTAGTCAGATGTCACGCAGAGTGTAGTTTGTCTCTTTCGCAATTCAAACCTTTGTTCATTGGGGCTTTCTCTTCCGTCCCCTGGTAGCTCTGCTTCTCTGACTCAGTGTGTGTTTTCAATTACAAGGCCTCAAATCGCCCCTTTTTTTCTCAACTCAAAAAAATCTTGCAAACTGGTGTTTCCATATGCATTTGTTACCACATGAATAACATACAGGGGTGGGGGGGTTGGGGGGGTGGTGGAAAAGAGGAAACAGAGAATGAGAGGTCCCCGGTAAGGATTGATGGGTGCACAATGAAGTTGTTGTTTTCATTAGTTCATGTGTGGCTTTCTCGGTTTGATCCTTCGTTCTTGGCTCTGACTACGGCCACTTGTGGCTCACACTGTGAGCACAAAGTTTTTTAGGTATCAAAGGAGGACTATCATCCAAAAGACTGAGCTCTCCTCTAAGCATTGCTTTATAGTTTTCTTTGGAAAGCTTGCTTTCATTTCCCCATGATGCTATTTTACTCTCTTACCTGCACCTTTTGGATGTTTCAGCGTGCCAAATCTCCTATAATCATGCCAAAAAGGATCATGTTTCTCTGAAAACAAATGAACACTGCAATCAGAATAGCTTGGATATTTAAAAGATAAATCCACCGAGAGTGCATTCTTTAAATACATCAATTTATGTCTCAGCCACTACAGATAAAACCTGACTAAATCCATTTTTCTTTGGAAAATTACAGGTTATAAAAAACATTTAAAACATTTTAATCATTTTGAATCTGAGCAGTCCTGGCAGGAGGCCCTCAATGTGTTTTGTTCAGCTCTTGGCTCTTAATTAAGTGTTATAATCTAAGTTAGCACATTGTGTATATTGAAGGTGATGTTAAATCCAAATGTGGACCAGGCCACTTAACAGTATTATGATGTTTAATCCTCTTACTCAAATTAAATATTTCAGGTTGGCAGTCTCTCCAGTAATTTTGTATTGTGAATTTATTACAATGAGCACATGGTTTCACTGTCTTTGTTTTGTTCTTTGGTAGATATAAGCTAAACAATATTTTAGACTTTCCAACTTCCCCTGTGGAAACATATCTCATATGAGTCAGGTTATTTTAGGTAAGTTATTCAATGCTGGACAAATAAATTCTCTAAGAACAGTCTGTCCTTGTCAGTGATTACCTGCTTTGGTACATGTTTTAACCTAAAACACACACACACACAGCCTTGAATTATATTAAAAATTGTAAAAACACAAATGAATTTATAGCTAGTTCACCAAATTAACCTGGAAGATGGAAGCATGAAAGGAAAGATACAAATGTCAAGAACCTGTCAGAATAACACTAACTTATATTTTGTGTCTCCTCCAAGTGTGTTTAGCTACCCATGACTTTGGATGAGAAGCAGTTTGAAAAGATGCAGTGGCTTCACTTGTCTCAGACAAAATATTGCTTCTAAGTTGTTGTCTAGACCACTAGGAGGTAGGACCTAACATGACTAAAATTGAGGGAAAGTGTATTTATTTATTTGTTATTATTATTATTATTACTATTATTATTATTGTTGTCATTGTTGTTGTTGCCATCAGTCAAGACAACAACAACAACAATAATAATAATAACAACATAGATATGTATTCACATAGATTACAAAGTGCTTCACAGAAAATAGCAAGTGAAACAAACTACCTATATGAATAAATACACTATATTGTCAAAAATGTGTGAATAACTGACCATCACACCCATATGTGCTTTTTGAACATTCCACTATAGATTTAGTCCCTCCTTTGCTGTTATAACAACCTCCACTCTTCTGGGAAGGCATGAACATGAACAGCTGGGAACATGGCTGTGGGGATTTGTGTCCATTCAGTCACAAGAGCATAAGTGATATCAGGCACTGATGTTAGGTGAGGAGGACTGGGGTGCAGTCATCATTCCAGTTCATCCCAAAGGTGATCAGTGGGGTTGAGGTCAGGGCTCTGTGCAGATCACCCAAGTTCTTCAACACCAACCTTGGCACACCATGTCTTCATGGAGCTCGCTTTGTGCACAGGGGCACTGTCATGCTGAAACAGGTTTAGGCCTCTTAATACCAGTGAAAGGAAATTTTAATGCTAAAGCCTACAAAGATACAATTGTGTACTTCCAACTTTGTGGCAACAGTTTGGGGAAGAACCACATATGGGTGTGATGGTCAGGCATCCACATACATTTGGGGATATAGTGTACCTATAGAGGTAACACACTGCAATATTAAACAACATTAATTAAACCTCCAAACATGGCAGTAGTTCTTAGTAGTTAGGAGACAAATCCAGAGTTTGGACCTAAAAGCTGACTCCCCACTGTTCAGCTGTGTTCTATCATATTGTAAATAATGTGCAGTTTACTGACACATTCCTTTCAAATATATATTATACAGCAAATTGTTCAACATTGGAGCATGCTTACTTTCATAATTTTGAAACTGAGCAGTGCTGTGTTTAAGTAATGTTGCTCAGGTCCATGTTTATCAAAACCATGGCAAAATCTAACTTTGTCTGACACTGAGGCAGAGAGCAGATGTTTGAATGGATGATTCACTCTGCACCCACACATAACACATAACACAGTCTGTCCCTGTGTGTCCAACAGGAGAATGGGTACTGAGAAGTTAATGCTAATATGAAGTCAGTTTATAAGATTTTTGTAGATGTAGATTTGGGTACAGGAGTTTGGTACCCACTGTATCTATAAATACAATCCAGATACCTAGAAAAGCAAAACACTATTTGCTTATATTGCTGCATATATTTTATCTTCCCACAGACTGGAACTTCAGAATTCCTTCGTATTATTTTCTGTGTTATCTTAGTCATTGTGTTTCAGTAAACTGTTTGCCACCATAGTCAGACGAATCTGATTCACTGTATCCTTGCTGTGGTGCTGATGAAGACAAACATGTTATCTGTCACAAGACTGCATAATTTCCACTCACCAAGGGTTGGAAAGTTTTTAATGGCATCGAGATACTAGTCATTTTCAGACCCATTTTCAGTAGAAACGTGTTTGAATTGCACCCTTATTTATTTTTCCCCTGGTAATTACTTATGCACAAATGCATTCAAATCTACAAAAACTTTAAGGTTTATTAAGTATTTATGATAAGGTACAGTAATGATGTACATAATGTACAATCATTAATGCCTTGACTATAAGTCCTTGAAAACTCATTAAAAGTATATTTAACAAAATAAAAGAGCCAATTAATATGAATAGGCCTTGTTAAACAAGTCTATTTTACTTCTAAATTTAATAATAGTAAATGAGCTTATGTTCCTAATGTCCTCTAAAAACATTATTCCATTGATGAAATAAAAATGTTGTCCACCAACTGAGCTACAAGTAATTCTATTACCTGTGATTAACTGTATGCCTGCCTCACCTGAGCAAAGTGCTCAGGATTGGCTATACTGCTTCAAAAAACAGCAAGATAAGGAGATAAACCATTCAGAAACTTAAACGTTGCAAGCAGGACTTTGGAATCAATGCAGATTACAGGTTAAAAAAAAAGAATTTCTGAAAGCACGCACTAGTTCTTCAACATTATGCTGGGTTATAAATCATCTTATATTGTAACATTATAGGCATATGTCTTATTTTGTCAATGCTTCTCAAATGTTAATATGCAGTTTTAGAGATACTTACATCAATAATCAAATGAAATCAAACACTAAACCAACATCTAGGGCCCGACCTAAGGGTTGTGTTCCCAAACTATGGGCTGTTGATTTACAAATGGGGTCATGAGAGACACTCAAAATTTCCTCTTTTGTTTAATTCATTTAATTTACACAGAAATCGTACGAATATCACTCTAACTATGAAGATGGATTTTGTGTGCTACTGTTTTGACATGTTAAAGCGAGTCTCATTCAACAGAGCTCAAGAAAATGAACACGAAAATATGAAAGCATTTATTAAGCATTAAATAACAAAGAGGAACCAAAATGTCTTAGGTGTGGAGTTTTGGTACACTGTGAAAACAGAGTATCCAGATATTTCTTTGAGTTCACTGAAAATTATGGTCCCCTTTGCAAGCTTCTAAATGTGTGAAGCTGGATTAAATCCAAGTAATGTTCAAAACTGGATGTGACAGCAGAAATGAGACATGCCTCCTGAAAAGCTGTACCAAGAAATATAAGCTTGTGCTTCCCATTAAATTATTAAGTACATGCAAGGAATATTCCTTTGGTGTTTATTTGTCACTTATCTTACACATATGTTACTGATACATGATCAAATGTTTAAATGTCAAAAATGTAGGATGGTCAACGCTTGGGGTGATAAAATTCATAATGTGCATTTGGGGCTGTTTGCCCAAAAAGTTTGGGAACCCCTGATCTAGTGTAGCACTAGAGGCCTCAAACGTAGCTTTTTGTTTCACAGAATAACCATCAAGCACTAGAGCAAAATCCATGATATTAGTGCAGCCAGGCTTTGTACCCTGCAACAGTATTTCTATTTTATTAGAATTTATGAGAAGGTATTATGTCTTTTACAAAGTTTTCCATATGTGCTATAGAATCTGGCTGAGCTAATACCTGTGTGTGACCTAGAGGCATGGAAGTACTTGCTATTGTAGTTTAACACTGATTTTGTATACGAATTACAGAAAAAAGCCTAACACAAGGAGATAAGAGAAACAGTGCCAAGATGTGTTGCCACAGTTATATTGTTCCATATAACAGTGACAATCTATAAGAACAATCTATAAGGTTTATGATTATAAATAAGTAAAAAAAAAAAATATATATATATATATATATATATATATATATATATATATATATATATATTTAAGGAACTTTCAGGATAAATAATCAAAGCACCAACATCTCCAGTCTATGGTTGTGACTAAAGAAAACTGGCTTGTTCTGCCACTAACCAGAGCAGCTGACTAACATCAAACATCTGTGGCCAAACCAACATGACACATTCGCTACACTTCATCACCTGCCATGACTTCTTTATTAAAGCATAGTCTGAAAGGCATGCCACGCTACAGGCATTTTATGCAGAGCAATACAAATGTCATGCTAGTGTCATGGACATTTGCAACTGGCTAGCTGTTTTACAATACAACATGCAGTTTAGTTAGCCATTATTTTAATCATTTTTTAAAGTCTACACTTAGTTTCAAAGGCTTGTGTGTACAGTGCATTCAGAAAGTATTTAGACCTCTTCATTTTTTCATGTTGTTATGTTGCAGCCTTATGATAAGATGCCTTAAGTTATTTTTTTTACATCAATCTACACTCCATACCCCATAACGACAAAGCAAAAGCCAGACTTTGCAAATTTATTAAAAAGAAAAAAAGCAAATATCACATTGACATAAGTATTCAGACCCTTTACTATTACGCTTGAAATTTTGCTCAAGTGCATCCCATTTCTCTGGATCATCTTTGAGATTTTAGGGTTACACTTTGATTGGAGTCCACCTATAGCAAATTCAGTTGATTGGACATGATTTTTTCATCACAAGTTATCACAAATCTGTTTTTTGTCATTATGGGATATGGAGTGTAGACTGTTGTGGGGAAAAAAAGCGTTTATTAGTGTAATAATGCATTTTAGCATAAGGCTTCAACATGAAATGTGAAAAAAATGAAGGGGTCTGAATACTTTCTGAATGCACTGTATCTTTAAAATATAAGATTTTTACACAGAGAAAGAAACGAGGAAGAAATAAGCTCTTTAAAAATTCTATATTTTTGCCAAGGTTTGTCTTCCGCACTGGGAAAACAAGCTTTAATTTAGGCATAGTCTAAAACTAATTGTACTGTCTTTAAGCCAAGCAAGAAGCAGACAGAAGAAGGTCAACAGCAGAGTGTGAATTACACAGTGGTATTGTTTAGAGTTAATTTTTTCCTTACTGTGACTGTACAGGCAGAGTAGACATATAATTTGACATCCATTACTGCAGTATTAACTCTTGCATGTCACCACTGTCATAAAAAATTGATTTTTAATTTTTTATTTAATTTAATTTTCCCCAACATTCACCTCAAAGAGCTAATTCGTGAAATATACGTCACTACTTTTGATCTCATCTGGAAAGACACCTATTATTATTATTAGTATTAGTATTAGTATTATTATACAGTGTAATATAGCACTTTTCTGTTTTATAATAATAATAATAATAATAATAATAATAATAATAATCCCACATATATTTTTATATTAGTGGATTACTTACACATGTCAAGTGACATTAATTTTCAGTCTTCATTCCAGAAGCTTTGTTATAGTAGACAGAAACAGTGTACCATGGGATGAAACCCATAACTGCAGGTGGCAGCATATTCATTTTACATAACAGCAAATATATTCCAGTTAAATAGAGCTTATAGACAAAACTTTTCATTCACTGTACTGTTTCCCACAATCTGCACTGTCCCTGAATTCAGATATAGGCACAGGCATTTAAAATTATTTTGAAAGACAGACATAATGTCTATCTCTTTAAAAATGTGCTAACTAGGAGGTTATTTTCCAAAATACTCAGAATTTGTCAGTACTTCCTGTAGAAGAGTTTTAGATCAAAGAGCAATTAAATCAAACATTGCTATCTTTTCCAGCATGACTTTTGGACAGTGGAGTGGCTCTTTTCTGGGCAGTGTGATTCTCATGTATGAGACTAGATTATGCACATTTCTCATAAGTAAACACTAGGCATTTAAAGTATCATCATTAATGATTATCCATGCAGCAATAAAGATATGAGATAGTGGGAGCTCCGCAGTTAGGGTTCTGTGCTAACCTTAGACAAGTTATTACTTTGTTGTTACTTACTTTCCAGGCTCAAAGAATGTAAAGCTCCTGCACCAACTTCTCACTGGCTGGGTGGGAATATAATAGCTTCAGAAAGCATTGTAAGGAAGATGTATCTGGAGCCAGAGGAGTGATTTTGGCCGATCCAGGAAAGCAAACTCTTTCAAACAGACACAGCACAACAGCACCTGTGCCAATAACATAGCTCTTGCTGGAGTGCATTCATGATACCCATATGGTGGGCCACCCTGGATTTGAAGATGGAAGTTACCTAAAAGCTCAGTGTCCCCAAAATTATAATGGACATCATATGTCTGTGCATATATGGTTTGTCCTACTCAGAGTTTTTCCACACACCATAGCTGTTTTCTCTCTTACTTGATTCATTTGTGGTCCACCAGCCACAGAGACTAAACATATCTCCAGGTGGTAGTCTGCTATCAAGGGATACCTGCAGGCATGGTCTCAGATTGTGGCCCATTTTGAAAAGCCTTTTGGATCCTATCTAATTCCAAGGTCAGTGTATCATCTGTCATCCATCCAGATTCCAAGCCAGGGTGAACCTGGTGACCCAGTTGGACACTTGTACTGTGTAATTGGGAACCACAGTACAAGATGCTGTTGGGGGCCGAGATAGTCCACAACCAACTGATAAACTTGTCTACATGTAGGTCTGTACTTTAGTAAGCCCGATTCTTCCCTAGTCAGCAGCTCACCGTTACAGTGTTCTCCCTTGACACTGTCATCTTGACATTAAAAAAAGGGTATGGAAGATAGCATATTGAGCATCTCCACCAGAAAAGGCAAGAGGGTAACCAACATAGATGCATGCCTTTGTTCCAGCACAGTTTTGGTTCTCCACTAAGAACTTGCCACTTTGTATAAAAGGAGGCCCAAGATCCCTGTTCTGTTTTCCGTTGCATCAGCTTGGTGGCTTACTAGATGGATCTTTGGGGTGAGACATGTGTTATATGTTTCACATCTCCTCTGTCATCTTGGAACATTTCACAGTGCCTGCTGTGTTGCTTCCTCCCTCTCATGTCATTTCAGGTGGCCCAGTCTACACAGTTCAGGAGCTGTTGGACCTTCAGTGGACACACACTTTTCTTATGCCTGCCTTGTCTTAACACTTTGGTGAAAGCAATAGACTTTTTACTACTATTTTTGTTTGTACTTCTTCATTATGGACTATTTTTTTTGCAGATAAACAAAATGAATACTTTCCAACTGCACTGTAAGTTCTTTATTGTGTTCATTCTTAATGTATTTATTTGCATATTTGCTTTTCCCTTCAGAGCTTTACTGTTTTGTCAAATCTATTTTCATTTTAATTCTGAGCCTGTACTCTCTACAGCTGAGTTCACCTTACACTGCTCATAAAGCAAATGAAACAGTCTATAATTTGGAAGTGGACAGAGAATATGGATAAAATTGCATATGATAAACAAGAGTTCCTAAAGTCTTGTACTGATTGTGAGAAATTATTCAGGGGCATGGATTTAATTTGTGATGGATTTAATTTTAATTGTGAAGCCAGTGTGGAAAGGGAACATGATGAACGTGTGACAACTGGCCTGAGATTACTGAACTTTTAACTGACCAATTCAATGCTTTAAACACTCAACAAACAATGATTACACTGGTTCACAGCCTAACACCTGTTCTTAATAATGATTCTTTATATATTTCGTGTGTTTTGTAAGTTTAGATTTTAAAAGGGATTGAGAATCCAAATTAAATAAGCCAGTCTATGCTGATCATGCATCTGTTTTTAATGGTGGTTCAGAGAAGGTGGAATGAATTTCCAAACTTATTGCAGATTTTCTCATAAGCTTAGTTTTGTTTGGAGCATTTCTGTGTACTAGCACTTACTGGAATCTTTGTGTTTCGTTGTGGTACTTCATGTTCTGCATGTATCTTGCAGTTCTTTTTGGTCAGCTGGTGAAAATTTAGAATTGCAGCACTTTAACAGCTCTATACATAAGTTTTATTCTATTATGGATTCATGTTTAGAAACAACAAGAACAATAGCAACAACAACAACAACAACAATAATAATATAATATTATATAATATAGTATATAATATTACAATTAATTCTATGTACTAAGCATTTTCACAGCTCAAATGCATGTTACAATAATCAGAACAACTTTTTTGAATAATTTAGTGTGCTTTCCCATCATAAAAATTCTATCTATCTATCTATATGTATATACACTCACTCACTATAAACACCTGCTCATTCATTAAATTATCCAATCAGCAAATCATATGGCAGTGTCAGGAGGCGGGAGTAGACTGAAGTCAATGCATGTGCAATGTTTATTAAAGAACCGGCAGACAAATCCAAATCATGAGGCAAAGTCAAAAACAGAAAACAGGCAATCGGCGAACACATGAACGGGACAAATCCAAAATGACAAAACCAGGAAACAAGCGATGTCAAAACCAGAATGTCAAACAGAGAATCAAAAGGCTTGGTAAGTTGAAGTGAGCAAACACAGTGCATTACTTCATGAACTGTGTTTAAGTGAGTCCGTTATATGTGCTTAGTGCTGATTGTGAACAAGTGAGTGTAATGAAAAGTCCGGCGATTGTGAATGTGACAGAGTTTGTGAGTGCTGGGAGGTGTAGCTCAGGGTAGCCATGTTTGTAGGCCACAGTGTGTTCTGGAAACCTGAGCTCGCTACTGGAGTTGACTCGAAGGGCTCACTCTGGGAACACTGTTCTTTCAGGGCCTCCCCCTCAGACGAGGCCCATTGTGTCCTCTGGACCATACCCCTCCCATCCTGTTTCTGCAACAGGAGTTGAGTATTGAGTTTACCAGGTATGCAGGTTAACCTTCGATGTCTAGGGGCACCGGTGGTGTCATAGGCAAGATGTCTGTGGCTAGAGGTCCCAGTATGATGGGTTTCAGGTGGGAGACATGGAAAAAGTGGCATGGCATGGTAGGTCAAGCCTATAGGTTACTTTGTTGATCTGTTTCAGGATCTTGTTTGGGCCGATCTGAGGCTTAGTTTCTTGCAACCTTGGGGGCTTCTAAAGTCTATAGTGGTGAGCCAGACTTGGTCTCCTGGCTGATAGGTGGGGTCTCCGCTCAATGTCGGTCAGTGTTCTCTTTATTGGTTTGGGCCACTTGTTCTGGACATTAATGTAAGCTGTTCCACAAATGCTTCTCTGTAACCAGCATTCCATGGCTGGAGGTTCTACTCAAGGTGATTATGGTCAGTGAATATGGTGAGCGGATGGGTGGCCCCCCTCGAACCAGTGATACCACTACTCTGTGCCAGTTTCATGGTAGATCTTGGACTACTGATTGGAAGATTGTGTGTTCAAATCCCAGATCTGCCAAGCTGCCTCTGCTGGGCCCTTGAGCAAGTCCCTTAAATGTAAAAAATGAGATAAATGTAAGTTGCTCTGGATAAGGGTGTTGAAGAAGGGTTGGGATGTTTGAGGCTGCTTGGTTCCACGCTAAGAGTTTTGCTCCCTTCTTGAGCAGTGAAGTCAATGTGCAATGGGAATGTGCAATGGAGCTGAAGCCCAGAAATTAAGTGCCGATAAAGGCTTGCAAAGCTGAGAAACCTCTGCAAATCCTTCACTGTCTTTGGTGTGGACAACTTTATGATGGCAGATACCTTAGTCTGGTCCATAGAGACCCAGGAAGGAGATTGTGCATTGATGAAATTCAGATTTTTCTCCCTTGACAAATAACTGGTGTGAAAAAGGCGTTCAAGAACATGGCGGACATGGAGCACATGGGTCTCAAGGGAGGGGGAGTAGATCAGGATATGATCAGTGTAAGCAATGATGTAATTTCCTAGCATGCCTCTCAGGACATTGTTTATGAGACACGACTGTGTTTCATAAACAAGAGAGCCCATACGGCATTACGCAATACTCATAGTAGCCAGAGGTGGTGCTAAATGCTGTTTTCCAGGCATCCCCCTCCTGAATGTGAACCAGGTTATATCCACTGCAAATCTCAAGATTGGTGAAGATTTGGGCTGAACTGAGTTGCTTGAGGGCTGCAGAGAACAGAGGTAAGGGATACCGGTACTTGACTGTGACTTGGTGTTGTCCTTGATAATCAATGCAGGGTCAAAGACCACCCCCTTTCTTTTCCAGAAAAAAGGAAACCTGCTGCAGTGGGAGATGTGGATGGACGAATGTACCTTTGTTGTAACTTTGTTGTACTTTCTGGATGTACCCCTCCATGGCATGTTATAATAATAATAATAATAATAATAATAATACATAACACTTGTATAGCGCTTTTCAAGATACTCAAAGACGCTTTACATGAAGAGACAAACGAGGGCAACAAAAGAATTAAGACAGTTAATGAAAGGTGGTTTTAAAGAGATGGGTTTTCAAGGCTTTTTTAAACATGGGGAGTGTGGATGAGTCTCTGATGTGTTTGGGCAGGGAGTTCCAAAGGGTGGGGGCAGCAGCGGAGAAGGCCCTGTCCCCCCAGGTCTTGTGTTTAGTCCTGGTGGGGGAGACAGGAGGTTGTTCAGTTATTGAGAGTGGGTAAATTCTGTTGTGAGGCAAGGTGGCCCCTGGTAGCAGTTCAACAGCACAGTCGTAGGAGCAGCGTGGGGGTAGACCACTGGCTTTCATTTTGCTGAACACTTCCTGCAGATCCTTGGATTCTGGGGGATGTTAAGGGGTGCATAATTCTCTGGTTGTTCCACAGTGGTCGAGGACATGCCAAGCTGAGGTTCCTTGAGACAGTGGTGGTGGCAATGAGATGACCAGCGAGTGATTTCTTTGTTGGTCCAGGGTATTTGTGGGTCATGGATCTGCATCCATGGAAACCCCAGGATGATGGGGTGCTTTGAAGTGACTGTGATGAGAAAGGAGATTTGTTCTTGATGCAGCATGCTGACTCATAAGAGGAGAGGCTGGGTGCAGAGAGTGCTGGTGCCATCTCCAATGGGTCCTCCATAGATAGCATGGATCCGAAGGGGGTGTTGTAGTGGTTCAGTGGGAATGTTCAGTCTGTTCACAGCTTCTTGGTCATTGAAGTAACCAGCTGACCCAGAATCAATCAACGCTGCTAATACAGAGTCCATATCTGAGTGTTGTATCTTAACTTGGAAAGTGAGAGATTGGTGAGACAATAAACGAAAAGGACTCACCATTTCAAGGCCGGGAATGTTGCTCCCACTCTCCGCTGAACCTGGCTTGGCTAAGAGTTTGGCACAGAGGGGGCACTGTCCAACGAAGTGGTCAGGCTTGCCACAGATGAAACACAGTCAATCTCTGTGTCGTTTCTCCTGTTCTCCCTGGCTAAGCCTTGCACAGCCTAGTTGCATGGGTACAGATGGGTCGCTTGACCCGTGGAGGTTCTGTTTCCCTTGGGAGGTTGTCGACAATGGACCAGATGATCCAGATGTATGGTGAGATCAATAAGGGAGTCAAGGGTGAGCCGGTCATCGCGGAAGGCCATTTCTGTGAGGATCTCGGGGCTCAGACCCTGATGAAAGGCAGCTTTTCCACTGCCTGCAGCGAGCATGCAGAACCCGACTGCATACTCAGCCACCCTCGAGAAACTTGAGACACAGTGAGTAGCCATTCCCTGACCTCCTTCCACTTAGGTAAGTGGTCAAAGACAGCTTGACAGCTCGATGGAACAGCTTGATGAAGGACGATGTAGGAGTTTATCCTTTCTCTTCCCGAAACCATTCTGCCATGGCTCATTTTATTGCCTTATCCATGAGGAGGGTGAGGAAATGCGTGATATTCTGTTGCTCCAAAGACCTCTCATGGCTGGCAAAATACAGAGAGCATTGCAATAAAAAGCCTTTACACTGTGTCACTTGCAAACTTGCCTGGCTGGGGCATTAGTGTGCTAGCTGCTGGCAGAGGCATGCATGGTGTAGCGGCAGTGGTGATAGCATGTGAGATCAGGTTAACCTTAGCATTTAGATCTGCCAAGCAATGCTGGTGCTCTCCCACC
The DNA here is from genome assembly GCF_027358585.1 of Pangasianodon hypophthalmus. Classification (NCBI taxonomy): domain Eukaryota; kingdom Metazoa; phylum Chordata; class Actinopteri; order Siluriformes; family Pangasiidae; genus Pangasianodon; species Pangasianodon hypophthalmus. The sequence goes on along the minus strand of NC_069718.1, from coordinate 13,561,654 downwards.
AGTTGTCCTTGTGCCACAAGAGCGTGTCACCGGTCATGCTCTCCTGCTGCATCCATGGTGATGGTGAAGTAATCTGTCAGGAGGATTAGACTGAAGCGGATGCAAGTGCAGTGTTTATTAAAGAACTGGCAGACAAATCCAAATCATGAGGCAAAGCCAAAAAACAGAGAACAAGCAAGAGTCAGGCAATCAGCAAACAACATGAATGGGAGAAATCCACAATGCAAAAACCAGGAACCAAGCGACATACAAATACTGAATCAAAAGGCTTGGTAAGTTCAAGTGAGCAAACACTGAGCATTACATCACAAAGTGTGTTTGTGTGAGTCCCTTATATGTGCTTGTGCTGATTATGAACAAGTGAGTGTAATGAAAAGTTCAGTGATTGTGAACATGAGAGAGTTTGTGAGTGCTGGGAAGTGTAGTTTGTAGTGGCCATGTTTGTAGGCCGTGGTGCATTCTGGGAAGCCAAGTTTGCTACTGGAGTTGACCTGACAAGCAGCAGCCCAATTCATAAAAACATGCTGATACTTTGACATGCCATGGTTTTTGGTGCCAAAACTGGACAGATTGAAAAAGACCAGGTGATGTATAGGTGATCCTGTGCCCACTCTAGCTTCCTGTTCTTGGCTGACAGGATCGGAACCCTGTGTGGTCTTCTGCTGTTGTAGCCCAATCAACCTCAAGATTTGCATTCTGAGATGCTTTTCTGCTTACCATGGTTGGAAGGAATTTGATTTACCGTAGCTTTACTGTCAGCTTGAACCAGTTTGGCTATTCTCCTCTGAACTCTCTCATCAAGAAGGTGTTTCTCAGAACTGGATGTTTTTTTAAAGCTATTATTTTGTATAAACTCTTGAGATTGCTGTGTGTGAAAATTAATTATTTAAATTTAAAAATTTTATCAGTTAAATCTTTTTACATACATCATCAGGTCTATTTCAGTAAAGGGCTGGTATACAGTAGCAAGAAAAAAAATCTTAACTATTTCTACAATCTATATTTCCCTTAAACAATGCATAAGGAAATGTAACCTCACACAAACTCTGACAGCAGCAGAAAGGCACATCAATAAGTTACAGGAGATTTCCTAAAATATGTTTTAAGAGTAAAACACACAATGAAGCTGGTTAAGAGGGTCAATGATCTTCCTTAGTGTTTGACCTGAAACTCTTATCTCTTTCTTGTAGGAAAATCTTTGCTGAGTTAAAATGTTACAGATCCACTCAGCTAAAATATAGACTGACCAGATGTCAGACTCCAAGCAGTCATGAGTCATTGTAAATATTAGTTTACAAAATCCCATAGATTTAAGAGAGTCTGTGTCAATGTTTCAGTATATGGGGTAATTGTTCAAAGTCTGAGAAGACAGTGATTAAGCAGATACAGTACAAAATGTTCTCAATAACAGAAACACATCATTCTTCAGAATGATATAATGGTAGGTGCACTAGTACATAATGGTATACCATAACATTAATCACCTCCTGGAAAAGCTTTTGTTCCGTGTAAGATTTCTGGATCATTATAATGCCAGTCCACCATGTAACACACAGAAATGGCCTTTCCTCTAGGCTCTCTGGTTTCCTTCCACCTCCCAAAAATATGCCAGTAGGTGGGTTGGCTACACCTAATTGCCCCTGGGTGTAAGTGTGTATGTGTGTGTGTGTGTGTGTGTGTGTGTGTGTGTGTGTGTGCGTGGCATCCTGTGATGGACTGGCATCCCATCCAGAGCATATTCCCACCTTGAGCATGAGTGTTCCTGGGATAGGCTTTGGATCTACCACAACCCTGACCAGGACAAAGGTTACTGAAGATGTATGAACACAAGCATGGAGACTGCCATTCTTTTTTTTTTTTCAGAAAAAGCACTTCTGAGGATGATGACAGGCATTCGTAATGTACTTTCAGTCTATAATATGGCCTACACCAATCTGGTGGATTTTTTTGTCTTCAGTGCTTGCTAATGTTTATAAAAACTCTCATTTCCAATAAAGGGATATTAGTGGCACTTGCCTGTGCAGGCTTGGGATATAACTGGCAGGTCACTTGAAAGTGACCACTCTGACTGCAATAGAGACAAAGTCTATCCTCAAATTGGTACAGTTTTTCTCCAGCCATTGACCTCACCCCAGCAAGCACCATGGCACCACTTTCCATGTATGAGATAAGGGACTGGGAGAATTGAATTAACTTTGAGTGAGGCCACCTCACCGTTAGTAGTCTTATCATGACTGATCAAAATTGAATGAATTGTGAGAGTGCAAGCTGATCATCCCTGCATGCAATGTATGCTTGCATTGTTCTGTTAAGACTTTTGTGGGAGGTATTTTAAGCATTATTCCATTATTTGTATAAAAATGAGTAGAATAGATAAGGAGATGATATGTAGCCTTGTTGTTTTTTTTCCCAGATAGCGATGATTTTATATGTCACAAAACTCCTGCTCCTGCTCTCCAGATTAGAAGAACTCTTCTAGTTAGGAAACAGGAAACAAATGAAACCATGTCCTCTTCCTTGGGCTCAAAGCTCAGTGGCTGAAATGGATAACACCCTGCATCAGAAAGTTCCCAGGTCACCATTCCCAGGTAACCACTTCCCAGGCAGTGTGATTAAAGGCTATCACTTCTATGCCATCACATGCGGGGGTAACTGGGCTTTGCACAGGGCTTGATCAAGTCAAACAATCTGGACAGATCTCTACCAGTTCTTATAGCATGTAGCAGTTGTTGAATTCAGAGGAGTTTTTTTCCCCCAAAAGGATCCATGTGCCGAAATTTATTTGGCTTTAAAGTGGCTCACAAAGTCCAGTGCAACCAATATCCAAATTGTTTAACAAATGCAAAGTCTGCACTTACATGGATGTATCTCTGTCAGGCAAATGCCAGGGGAATGCCAGGTTAGTATAGAAGAAGCCTTAACTTCAGTGAATGTTAACAAAGCCCAGACATTTGAGGGTAACACAATGATTTTGCAGGAGTGTGGGAAAGAGAAGAACTAGTATTTGGGAGACATAAAGTAGGGTCACAGTGGAGCCTGGGAACTATCCTGGGAATACAGATCATCAGTCTGTCCCAGGACATCATGCATACACACATTCACACATACAATCACACCTAGGGCCAATTAAGCACAGTTAATCTACCTAGCGACATGTTTTCCAGGAGTGGGAAGGAACCAGAGTACGTGGAGGAACCCCACATAGAAAAGGGGAGAACATGTGAAAGTCCACAGCCTTTCCATTGGGGTAATATATCAAGTTATAGCCTTACAGTGTTGGTAGATCTTGAAGTGCTAGCTGAGGGTCACATACTCTACATGGTTGCTAAAAATGTTCTGAACAGGGGCTAGTAACTGACAATATTCAGACGGTGGTGCTGTACTGAAGAGTTCTGAGTCTGTGAGAGAGGTCACTGGGGATGCTGGGAAACATGGAGGCCAATCTACCCTGGTGAGAATTTTGTGCAAACATGTTCAGAACCACGGACAGCGCACAAGGAACCGTTTAGCTGCTGAAAGATAAATTAAAGCTGCCAGAGATTAGGAGTTTTATAGACAACAAGGCACACTGCCAAAATACTCAGAGCACTTGATGTTATAGTCTGTTAATAAAGGTGGGTAACATTCTCAGATGGTCTTAGATTCTTGAGTTAGTTTGTGAATAGCATTATGAAACCAGTCGGATTAGAGTACATTCAAATTAAAATGATGCTCATTGATTTTGGAAGACTTTTTTAACACTCGTCATAGATGATAATGTTAGTTGACATTTTGTACATGACTATATTACTGGGATAGCAGCACTACACTTTATATCTTCTAAAAACCCTCTAGCTACCTTCCTGTTAGTCCATAAGTCAGGCCATACTGCCGGTATTCATGAATTTTTGGCATTTTTTTCAATTGTTATTTTAATGGTAATATTTAATCTTGTCTGACAGAAAACAACAATAATGTAAATTTATTTTGCTGCAAATTGCTACAATTTACTAACTTTTTTCTTGCTACAATGTCAAAACAAGTATTTGGAAATATATCAGTGTAATTTAATTTTGCCTGTGTTTCAATTTTCAGGACTTAGCATCCATTGCCTGTGTTTAATAGGCAATGGATGCTAAGTCCTGATGCAACCTTAACTTTGCACTTAGTTGGTTTTTCTGGACAATGTGTGTCAAAAGTCAACTATAAGTTGTGTTTCTTTTTTGCATTAGTTGTAGCAATTGCACAGAAAACATGACGATAAAGGAGTCAATGTTTATGCATTCAAATGTTCCTTTTTATACAAAGTTGCTTGCCGTGTACTAAGTACAAGAAGGTGTGATATTTATATCTTATAACACAGCGCTATTGCAGTCCTGATTCTGATTGGACAAAAGGTGTGGTTTTCAATAACAGCAGCTCTGGTAGTTCCTGCTGCAATGCAAATCACAGATTAATATTAATGCACTCATTGTAATACATCTTACACAGGAACTTGTGTGTCTGATATTCTATACAAACAGATTTTAAAATATGTGTAATTGTTGATTTGGTGAAGTTTTCTGTGAGGAAGCATTTATTTAGCATTTTTAGAAGGAGTATCCAGTATCAGTACCAGTCAGAAGTAAATGTTTCCTCCATGGAAAGTCTTCAGGACAGACATTTTTTTCCAGTTTCTGGGTAACATGACAAGCTGCATTTTTTAAATATTTTTTTTCTATTCTTATTAACTTCAGGAGCAAGAAAAGAGAGTAAGAACTGTTTATAGCTGCTATAATGTAAGTGAACTCACTTTTCTGTGGATGTTCTGCATCTTTGAATCTAAGTATAAATGAATAAAAGGTATAATGTGTTATTCTTTAATGAATAAAAAGTTGTTAGCACTAGCTAATTGCTAATGTATAAGACAAATAAAACACTTTTAAACCTGCTGTTATTGGAAAATAATCAACTTCAGGGTGGTAAACACACTTAACATTGATTATTTTCCATCCATTTTTCCATACTGCATATCCTACACAGGATCACAGGGGGAGCCTGGAGCCTATCCCAGGGAACTCGGGGCATGAGGCAGGGGACACCCTGGACGGGGTGCCAATCCATCACAGGGCACAACTGAACACACATTCACACACCCATTCACAGACTACGGACAGTTTGGAAATCAGTCTTTGGACTGGGGAGGAAACCAGAGCACCCGGAGGAAACCCCCAAAACACAGGGAGAACATGCAGACTTCATGCACACAGGGCAGAGGCAGGATTCAGACCCCTAACCACGGAGGTGTGAGGCAACAGTGCTAAACATTAAACCTGGTATGTACAGATCCAAAATAAGAATAGTAACATTCCACCAAATGCAAGTACAGGCACAAAATGGTGACTTAGAGAGCATGGAATGTCACACTGATTAACATGACCCATTTACTTTTCTGTCACATTTTCCTTCTATTGTTTTAACTTTTATACAAATACCTAGATAGACTATGTGACCAAAAATATTTGGACACTATCACACCCATAAGTGGGTCTTCGCCAAACTGTTGCCACATACTGTAGTGTGAAGCGAACAATTGTCTAGAGTGTCTTTGAATGCTGTAGCATTAAGATTTCACTAAGGGGCCTAAACCTGTTCCAGCATGGCAATGGATATTTTTTCCAGCATTCTCAGCACTTAATTTTAATTGTATGATATAATATAATATAATATAATCTAATATAATCTAATCTAATATAATATAATATAATATAATATAATTTTTATTGCGTTTTTTCATGTCATCACGAGTATTAAACAAAATTGCTTACAGGAAGTGAAATAGCTTTATTACTTACAAAAGAGTTTGATAGACATCTTACAACTTGTGGACCTCTGCATTGCTTTTTGAAAAGGTTTGAAGCTATGACAAATGTTATCTGATTGTTACCTGTTATTTCAGTAAAAACATTTTGTTGAGAGTTGTTGTTTAATAAAATAAATATCAGCATATTTCTATTATGGACTCAGATTACTGTCCATGTTTCACATGTTCTCTGCATGTTCACATGGGTTTCCTCTGGGTTCTCTGGTTTCCTCCCACTGTCCAAGGACAAGCAGGCAGACAGATTGCTTATGCTAAATTGACACTTGGCTTGAATGAGTGTGTGAATGTGTGTTTGCATGGTGCACTGTGAAGGACTGACAGCCCATTTGGGGTAATTTCTACCTCCTTTCACCCAGTGTTCCGGGGGCTGGCTCTGGATGCACTGTAACCCTGACTAGCAATGAATGAATGATTTTTTTATATTAGTGACATTCTATATGTAAACGTATTATGTTCTGAGAATGAATGTCTTAAAATTCCTCGCGACATTTAGATTCCACTCAAATAAATATTTCATAAATACCAAAATTCATATGCCCAGAATATCCATGATGGTTTTTCAGTGAAATGCTCTATACTGTATACTCTTAGTAGCTCCCACGTGTCACCTGCTTATCCTGCTTGAATAGTACAATACATACTATATAATTTTTTTCTTTGGCACTTACATTTTTCATAGCTGGCTGTTCTTATAGGCACCTTTTGAAACCACACAGGTGTAGCATCATGGAAAAATATCATCGGTAGCACACCTGTACTATTTCACTATGAACTTACTATACTGATTCTGAGAGCACATTAATTTAAAGATTTAATTTGTTTTCAGCTCTTTGTATAAGAGTTTTAAGTAAAGCTCAGTGCTGAATTCATTACTCATGAACATCTGCACTCAGTAAGGGGCTAACTAAAGAATGAATTACAGCAGTGTTAGAGAACTGAGTGACATGACAGTACTTTATTACCACTGAATACAAGGTATGCCGCATGTCAACACATGTCTTTTAATACTGAAGCCTCATTCTAAATTACTAGACAAGGAATAGACTCTACACTGTGCCCCTTCACAACCCCTGTGTAAAACATAAACCTTTGAGCACCCTTACATTAAATCACTGTCATTTATTCTGTTAAGAAGAGACAATTGATCACACATATTCTACCCTCCAGAGAAGCAAACATAAGCTTTTAACTGTTTAGACAGAGCCTACTCCCACTGGCAGCAGTGACAGATGTAGGCCTTAGCAGATGATAAATAAGGAAAGTCACCCGCAAATGCTGCATTCCTTTTGCTACGTTGATCCGTAAACATCTAAACCGCAGCATCCTTTTGTCGATCCATGTAGGTCTACTTATCAGCAGTGCTTACAAAAACTTGAAGCTAGGCCATAAAACATAAGCCAATTTGAATTCCAAAACACTATCAGGCACATTTGTGAACTATCTCTGAAAATATCCATGATCTAGTATTATCAAACAAAGATCCAAGATATTCTGAAACAAAAGAAATGCACCTAAAAGGATGTTTAGATGTGATAATGCAACAGCCATGCATCCTTTTTCCCTGATGAAATAGCATGTGGATAGGCGCCTGTGATGGGATAGTCATCTGTGATGCACTGTTTACACTGCAGAAAATATTCTAACCATTTCCTACTCATTTCCTTTTCCTCCCCTCTGCAGAGAAAGAAAAAACTTTGTGTTTCTAGCTCCAGCTGAGGTGGGTTCACAAAGTATAGAAAAGTGATGTCATTTCTTGCAAATGATTGGGCTTAAAGTATTCACAGATTGCAGGTTTGTCATGGAATAATAGTAAAACAAAATGAACACTGAATAAGCTCCTGAGGTGTGTAAAGATTATAATAAATAAATAAAGGCAAAAAAAATTACTGCTGTCCGATTAAGTACACTGAACTTTACTTTATATTATCTGTCTGAGCAGGAGTCTGTATAATCAAGTGTTCAAACAGTGGGCTGTTGTTTTATGAACTCTAGCCAACTTATTGCTGCAACAAGATGGGATGTTTTTTGTTCCAAGACCCAATGACGTTCCACAAATGCCATAAATCCATTGCGGTGTTGGAAAACTGTAATCCATGGAGACAGGAGGGGTTGAAGACTGGACTGTATCTCTGTTTGAAGGAACAGGACGCTCTCAACCATGTTGCCTCAAAGTTCCTCACAATGCCTACAGTGAGTACACATACTGAGGTCAACACTCCTGGGTCAAATTATTGTGAGGCATTAACTTTCACAATATTCAGCACTCAGACTCTAGGGCCTATAAGAAACATGTGTCTGGCCTGTTTCTTCCACATGCTGACCACAGAATGCCAGTCTCTTCTCTGAGTCAGGGCAAAGAATGGGCAACTCCATGAAAGTGTCCCCCCCACCCCCCCCCCCCCCCAACACACACACACACACACACACACACACACATCATTATGGCAGCCCGCACTAAACAGGTGTTATTATTGGTCATGGACTCACTTAAGCACCCTGTTGTTCCGGGTTTACCATGGTTGTGGGAACATAAACCCAAAATCTTCTGGATCAAGGTTGTTTCCAGGTCTTCCCATTGTCTTTTCTGATGTCTGTAAATCCCATGAGTTCATGGAGATACCTAACACTGCCTGAATCAGAGGTCTTTGAAAAAGCAACAGGGATGCTTCCTTGTTCTCTGTGCTAGTTACCTCCTGCTGAGGACAGGAGGTAACTTATTTTTTTATCAGGTGTACTGCCTGTCTATTAGAAAAAAAATCAAGAGCACATTTAGGAGACACTACAGCAGGGATTTGACTGTTCAGATAGTAGAATGAGAGTTCCTGTCCTTCTCCAAACAAAGTGCCCATAAAGTACTACTTAGATCACTACTTATCCATCTGCCTGCCATTCTATCTTTGACAGGTAAGCAAGTACAGTGAAGATGCCTTTTTGTAGAACCAAACAGAAGTATCTACAATGAAAACAGGCCCAAGAATGAATCCCTGAGGTAATGTCTCCCAAGGAAGAGGAGAGGTTGCCAATTATAAAAATTCTGCTTTAAGGTAAGAGACAACTTAACATCAGTACACTGTATTCATACACCACACTTAAAACTTTTTTTTTTACCCAGTAAAGTTTTCCATGCAATTGCCTCCTCATCTCTGAACTTCCATGAGTAACACACATTTTGTCATTTAATTTTATGTACTTACATTATCTCTGGGAGTACATACTAAATTGGAAATAAATACAATGTCTGGATATGTGCGTATCAATAAAAATTCAGGAAACTTTAATTATTTTATCTACTGACTTTACACTTTCTCTCCACCACCATTTCAGGACACACTCTGATAGCGTATAATCTGCTGGCTTAAGAAGTTGACAAGAAACAAAGAACCCTAAGACGACAAAAGCTCAGGATGAATTCTAAAGCCTTGTCTTGCACTCCTCCTCCTGTCTCACCCCCACACCTCTTTACAGAATCATTTTCTCAGAGTAATTAATTCAAAGTTGCTATTGATGATAAAGAATGTGACACAAAAGCATCGAAGCATCTGTATAGAGAGTGGGCCTAGCGGCTCAATCAAAGACCCAGGACCAATGAGAGGATTAATTAGTCTTTCCTCATCTGCTCTTGTTCTCATGTTTTCTGTTTTCCTCCTTTATCCTGATATTTCCTCCCTGTATCCCCCTCCCTTTTTACTCATTTCTAGCTGCCTGGATTGTGTGTGTCAGTGACTGAAAAGAGGAAAAAGGTCAAAGGTGGCTTATTTAGGAAACTCAAAACTGAAAATGTCTTCAAAGCATGCCACTGCTTTTAAAGGGGAAAAACAGAGGCTTAGAAGGCCCACCTCAGACTTTGCCCTCTGTGAAGCAGACCCACTGATGTCACAGGTCACATTCCATGGCTGAACTGAGCCGGCCCTCTGTACGATAGCAGGTTGCTGAATCATCTCTAAAGCTGGAGTGAGAGTGAACAGCAGGGTCTGAAAGAGTGCAGTTCAAGTTTCACACACTGGAGCCAAAACACATTTAAAATCTGGAAGCTGATGAGTTCTTTTCTCTTTTATTGGTTTGACCGGTACAAAATTATATTATTTTTGTTTAAATGTTCAGGATGTGCTTGCCAAGAGATAAAATTGATCAAAATGGATTACAACCTCCTGAAACAGGGGTTTTCTACTGAGGAAAAACAGGACAACGAAGGGTGCAAGTTACAAGTAAAACAAGGAAGGTGTTGGGTCAAGACCAGGAGCTTCCTGGAATAGCCAGATCATTCTGGAATTCCAAAGCCACATAAAAGGGAATTTTACTTTCCCGCCCCTTCAATTTGCCACACTGCACAGCTCCCAACTGGTAATAAAAAAAAGCACATGATGTGTTTCTATAAAACTTTAGGGAAGTAATGAAAATGAAGTGAAAGAAACAGACAAGCTGGAGAAAGGTCAGCCAGCACATCTCAAATGTCAAAAACACTCAGAAAACACGCAAAAGCAGAACTCTGGAAATAAATGCACAAAAAACAATAAAAGAAGAAGAAAAACAAGGAAAATAAATAAAAGAATTTCTAAATAATGTTGTGATGGAAAAGGGGGTAAAAGGTAAGCGTTGTTACAATTATATATCTATATAGTGACTATGTCATGCTAATGCACATCGTAATAATGCAATTTTTTGGAGGTCCGCACTATCTAAAATTCATTTGCGCATGTATGACTGAACATCTTAACGAAAACATCATGCATGTGTGTATTTGTATTTGTGGTGTTGTGTGATTTACAGCAGCAGTCAGGAGACACATATCCACTCAGACAACCTTGATCATGTTTTGTTTGGCACCTGTTGAACTTGGCACTCATGCCATTTGCACACAACAAACTATTAATAAAACAAGGATTCCAGAATCTCTTCATGCTTTCCCTGATCTTCTCAGTTACTCTCACAACATATTTTTATATTGTCAGGAACTGCGAGGATGTGTGGACAATGCTCTGAATTCCTGATTTTGAAATTGTGCCTATAATAAGCATTACTGGAACTTTGGAATGGTAAGAAATGCAGAGCAGAACAGTTGAAGAGAGTGAAAAAGAAAAACGAGTCACGCTTATCTGCATTTTTCTGGGAAAGAAAAGAAGAGAATAGGATGTTGGTGTTAGGAATAAGAGGATGTTATGTGACTAATGTTTTACTTCTTGACCTCTGTGCATTGTTATCAGAAATGGCTACATCTTTAAAAGATGTGATTAATTTGTTTTCTTTGCAGGTCAAGTATATATATATATATTTTAAAAACTGAGTAAAGATGTTATTAGCACTATATACATGCACTTTTGTGAAACAGTAGTTTTTGGGTTTTAAGACTTCGGTTCTCAAAGCGAAGTCCAGGGCCCCCCAGGGGGCCATGAAGGATAGCCAGGTGTCTGTGAAATTTTTTTTTTTTTTACTCTGGTGGAAATCACAATCCACAATTATAAATTTTTTTACCGAGTTCTAAAAATTGTTAGTCTGTTTGACTGGTCACTTGAATTGAATGGCTTTAACCTAAACCTCAATAATTCAAAAACAAGTAGGCCTATAAATAATGTCAACTTGAATCTAATGTGTTCTTTCAGTATAATGTTCAGATATAGAACACTCTATGGCTCTAATAAATTGACAAACTATTCTTGCACATATTTAGATAATGTTCACAAAATCCATGCAAATGGGTCTATGTAATTTATTTTACAGTTAAAGTGGTGGTCCCAGGACACAAAGAATTCAAGAACGTGTGCTTTCTTTAAGAGATTAAAGAAATTGATGATAATCCCAAATGTGCATTTCTTTTGATGACAATTTTTTCTAAGATTACATATATATATATATATATATATATATATATATATATATATATATATATATATATATATATATATATATATATATATATTAATTTGAGTACAATATATTCAGGCTCCTCCAAATAAATCTAGTGTTTCAGTGTTTCTTAAACCTGAGTCATCTTTTAACCGTCAGCTACTATTTTCCTTCAATGTTCTCTTAAGTTTTCCCTTATCTGCAGAAAGAAAGCGCCACAGGAAATGACTGGTGTGATTGTGCTTGAACTTTTTTTTTGAACCCATAATGTAAAATGTAATGACTACAGTATACTTAGATCTTATGTATAGAGATGAACAACTTTAAGCTGTCTGGGTTTCCTTCGCATCCAGTGTTATCTAGGAAAGTGTTGGCCAACTTATACCAACACAAATAACATGGCTTGTGTTATGCGCAGACGAGTAAACGTTCACTTAAGACCCAAAATTACACACCATACTCGTGGCACACACGCACAGTCTGTCTGGTGCGTAGGACATAATGCATGTTTACCTGCACAGAAAAGCCAGGCACATCTAAGAGTGATTGAATTACTAACATAATGACTGCCTTTGGGCACTGAAAGCTCTCTGATCCCCCAGAGGAGATTTTCGAAAAGCTAATATGAGGGGAAAATAAGATGTTTTATACCGTGGTATGAGGATGCATTATTGGCTTGCTTGACGTTAAAGTGTGAGCATCTTTTGCCTTTTCCACAGCAAAATAACTCTATTATGAACAAATCTGTGCATGCAGGGTTCACCACATCTGACCACAGGCAACACATCACCCCACAGTGAAGTGAAATTATTGGACTTACATCTATTTAACTTACAACGTCACAACACCAGTCCTCTTTATGCCTCATATCTACATCAGCTAAATGTTATGCAGTATTTATTGTATGACTTCTGACATTAACCACATGAGAACTGAGTATCAGATTCAGAGCATGCAGCTGTGAGCCGTTATGTTTTCCAAGGTTTAAATGTAACACAGAACCTTTCCAAACATTTCACCACTTAAGACATTTAATGATGACCATGGTGTGAAAACAGCATGATCTGCTATTTTACACCAGCACTAACATTTTAGGGAAATGGAAAAGTTTCAGAGAGGAAAAGAGGAGTTACTGAAGTCACAGGAAAGGAGGCTTTCTCCCACTTTAGCTGCATTATGTATAAATTAAGTACCATCAGGAGTAAAATGTATGCGGTATAGTTAATGCAAAAAAAAAAAATCCATTTGTTTAATTATCTGTTCATACTTTGTTTAAAATCAGAAGTGTTTGTCGCCCAGTGAAAATGTGTGGTCCTTGCTTTTCCTTAAAAGTTTGCCGCCAATAATAATGCCAATCTTTCTGGAACACACACACACACACACACCACACTGCCACCCATCATTAGCCACAAAGTCTTGTGTGTGCCTGACAAACAGAAAAGACATTGTCATTCATAATGTGCAAGTGCACAGGCCGACGCTGTTTAGAAGCATTCCTGGACTCCATCCCACCTGCATTAGTGAAGCATTAAAATGAAAGTGACAGACTTTTTACTGAAAAGGGATGACAAAGAGAACTTAAGGGACGCATCTATTCTGTAAGGCTCAACATACAATTGTTTTAGGGCAGCCATGTTGTAAAAATGCAACATGCCTTTTATGTAATTTTGTCCCAAATATTAGAAGTGATGTCTGTGTGTATGATTGTGAAGGCCTGTATGTTGGACTGTGCGGTTGCAGATTTCGACCTGGTGTTTTAAAGTAATTTGATAATTGCTGTTTTGTCTTCATGTGGGAGAAGAAGGCAAATGCACTGCCCTCTGAACAAAACCTTTAATCAAACGCTAGTATAACGGCTATTAACTCAATTTTGTGACCATTATCATACTGGCCTAAATAAAAACAAATCTTCATACAATAAAGTGAAGACTTGGGTTTGGGTATACAATTTTCCAGATGCTAAGATAATGAGGAAATGAAACCTCAGACACATGGTGATGTGTATGAGGCCTTGTGTAAGACCTTTGCTGCAAAAAGGCACAGAGTGCACCAGCGGCTTGTTTAGCAAACCCACAGACATTTCTTACAGTTTGTTTCTGGAACGTTTGGATCTTTCACATTTAACAAACTGTAAAAATTAATTAAATAAAAAGAATGCATAACTACTGAAAAACATGAGGCAAGAAGACATAAAATGTGATTTTAAGCTATTTATTATTTCTAAAGCCAGATACAATAAACTATGCCAGATACTATGAACAATGCAATAAGTGTACTGGTGAAGGAAAACTTTTGTGACATTTGGTGTCTATTCTTTCATCAGAAAACATGTAATTAACAATACCCAAAATGGTTAAGCTAAGAAAAAGTGTGGTTTTAGGGAAAATGCTAATAAGAATAGTTTTGCTTACTGGATTATACACTTCAGCTTATATTCAGTGTCTAAATACAGTTATTTCCGGAACTATTTGGACAACGACAGAGTTTTTGTGATTTTGCCTTTATACACCACCACAATGGATTTGAAAAAAAAAAAAAAACAAATAAGATGTGATTAAAGTGTAGACTTTCATCTTTATTTTAAGAGGTTCCACAAAAATATGGCATTTACCATTTAGGAATTACAGCCATTTTCAGCAAAGATTTCAGCAAAATTACAGCCATTTTCAGGGGCTCAAAGGTATTCGGACAAACTGACATAATTGTAAATATAACCATAATTTTAATACTTGGATGAAAATCCTTTGCAGTCAATGACTGCCTGAAGTCTGGAGCCCATGTTCTCAAAACTCAAATTCTGAGTTTCCTCCCTGGAGATGCTTTGCCAGGCCTTCACTGCAGCCACCTTCAGTTGCTGCTTGTTTGTGGGTCTTTCTGCCTTCAGTATTGTCTTCAGTAAGTGGAAAGCATGCTCTATTGGGTTGAGATAAGGTGACTGACTTGGCCATTAAAGAATATTCCATTTCTTTGCCTTCAAAAAGTCTTGAGTTGCTTTCGCAGTTATCCACCTTCACTGTGAAGCGGCGTCATATCAGTTTTGTAGCATTTGGCTGAATGTGAGCAGAGAGTATAGCCCTATACACCTAAGAATTCATCTTGCTACTTCTGTCAGCAGTCACATCAGCAATAAACACCAGTGAGCCCATTCCATTGGCAGCCATACATGCCCATGCCATAACACTGCCTCCACCCTGTTTGACACATGATGTGGTATATTTTGAATCATGAGCTGTTCCTTTCTTTCACCATACTTTTCTCTTCCCATCATTCTGGTACAAGTTAATCTTGGTTTCAGCAGTCCAAAGAATCTTATTCCAGAACATGGGAGGCTTTTTTAAATGTTTTCTGGCAAAGTCTAATCTGGTTTTCCTGTTCTTGAATGTTACCAGTGGTTTGTACCTTGTTGTAAACCTGTATTTACATTCATGAAGGTGTCTCTTCAGTGTAGATTTTGACAATGATACACCTACCTTCTCCAGAGTATACTTGACTTCTGTTGATGTTGTGAAGGGGTTTTTCTTCACCAAGGAAAGGATTCTGCAATCATCCACTTTAGTTGTCTTCTGTGGTCTTCCAGGCCTTTCGAAGTTGTTGAGCTCACCAGTGCTTTCTTTCTTTTTAAGAATGTACCCAACTGTTGATTTGGCCACACCTAAGGTTTTTGCTGTCTCTCTTATAGATTTATGTTGTTTTTTCAGCCTAATGATGGCCTCCTTCACTTGCATTGAGATCTCCTTGGACTTCATATTGGTAGCTCCAGTCGAACAGCTGCCAAATGCCAACTCAATACCTGATATCAGCTCCAGACCTTTTATCTGCTTCATTTGTCTTGAAGTAATGAGGGAATGGACCGCACCTGGTCAATTAACTTCTTGTCAGTCAATTGTCCAAATACCTTTGAGCCCCTGAAAATGGAAGTACTTTGCTTAAAATGGCTGTAATTCCTAGATGGTAAATGCCATATTTTTGTGGAACCTCTTAAAATGAAAATGAAAGTCTACACTTTAATCACATCTTGATTGTTTTTTTTTTTCAAATCCATTGTGGTGGTGTATAAAGGCAAAATCACAAAAACTGTCATTGTCCAAATACTTCCAGACCTAACTGTATGTTGTAAAAACACTATTTTTATCTTTTCTTTCCTTTCTTTAAGAAGGAATACAGCCATGCTTCTTTTGGAAGTTCAATTTTTTCATTAATGATCTGTAATGCTTTGCATGTGTTACCTATTACAATGTACTTTTTCAAAATGTACTTTTTTGATGTATTTTCATAACAAATTGAATGCAATGACCTGGGCAAACTGACATGTTATCAGCACAGCACACAGATGCCAGGTGTAGAAATGGAGAGGTTACACTACCGAAGCCCATCAGCACATTTTCCTATCATCTTGATGCTCTTCACTGAAAAGGAGGAATGTGCTACTCAATACTGTTAATCTGATCTCATAGAATAGTACACACTCGCACACAATAGGTAGCTAAATGTCTCGCAATCAAGATGTCAAGATGAATATAGACTCAAATTCCGGGAAACACAATATTGCCTGGAAAAATAGAAACACCTCTGTGAAAATAAATCTCTGTTTGAAGGACATTAGTCATTCTGTTTGAGCAGATAGAGGTTTAGACAAAATGTACGTTTAATATTTAATGGGAACTGGTTTTATTATCTAGAATTACATTTCAGGATCTGGTGTCTTTGCTTTGCTGTGAGTCACATACCTACCTTTACCTTAGAATAAAGCATAATCTTACAAAGAGTGTAAAAGGAAACTAATGAATCTTATCTATAACATTGATAAATGGTGCAATTCCTGTATTGCGTTTATGATTCCAAAATTGTGTTTCAAAACATTTCAATAAAACTGTTTGGTTTTTTGTTTTTTTCATTTAAAGTGTTTATTTTACTTTAGCTCATTTAAGTAGACTTAATTTAAAGACTTTGCTTTTTTCCTTTGCAGTTTTTTGACAAAACATTCCGATTTTAGATGTTTAACTATTTTCTACACTTCTCCATTTAAGTTCTATATGCTTGTACAGTACATATGGTTGAATGTTGCTTAAGAGGAATATCCATCATATTAAATTAAGAGTTGTATGTAATATCTAATTAAATATTAAATGTAATATTGAAGTCACTCACTCACTTACAGTGACCTCTTTAATCTCCTGGTCTGGGCTGAGGTGGATCTGGAGCCTATCCCAGTATCACTGGGTGTGAGATGGGAATATACCCTGGATGGGATGCCAGTCAATCACAGGTAAATGTCATACTAAATTGTAATATTGAAGTAATAATATTGTGTATTCTTATCATTTCATTGTGTAGCCATTATGCCCCAAGTTTGTATGTATGAGTGTATGTATTCATGTAGATCTAAAAAAAAAAAAAAACAGAGATATGCCTGTATTTTTTGAAGTATGCTTGTGTTTATCCACCTACATAGTTTGATGCTCTGTTTGAAGCATAAAAGCCACAGACACCAGAAATCAGGTGAAGAACACATACGCTCTCTCTCTCTCTCTCTCTCCCTCTCTGTCTCTCTCACACACACACACACGTTAGTGATGCTTGGTTGGATGCACGGGATGCACTGAATGCCCAGCCAGCTTTTGAAAGTGGATTGTCAATGGTAAGCCAGGCCAGAGAGGCTAAAGCCAGTCTCCTTGGATAAAGTCCTACTCATATATCCGTTGCCAAGTATTGCTGCTTCTAATTGCTCCAGTCTCAATAGAGGCAAAAGGGGGTCATATCATAAGTTTGATGTGACCGGTACAACCCGTTCTAAACTTTTGTTCTAGCATCATTTTTGTTCCTCCATTTTGTTCAGGAAATAAAGCTAAATAAGATGTTTTGTTGTCATTCTCTTTTAACCAAAGGGCCTGCTTTCATAATGAAATCAGTTTCATTCCACATCCTTTACAGTGACATGTTTGCCAGAGCCAGACGCTGTATAAAGATGAGATTGTATTTCTCCAATGCACCACAAAGTGATCTAATTGTTAGTTCCCAATCAACCAGTATCTCTGAGGAGGGCCTCCTAATTGAGTAACCATAGTTTCTGACTTGTAAACAGTATATTACACTCTTTATAGTTTTCATAGAGGAGAATTTCTTTTATTGGAAATCTATTTGTAGTGAGATATAATTTCAGAGTTGATGTGAACCTGTTTTTTTTATGTTTACTGGGTCATGTTCTTGTCAATGGTACAGTTGGTTAACAAGGCCTGATTTTAAAAGCCTATCAGCTTTTGGGGACGTGAGTAAAACCTAACTGCACTGATATTGCTGGCTATGATCTAAATACATCACAGGGGAGAACGTGCAAGACTCCACACTGACAGTAATTCAAGCATGTCACCACCGAGTTGTTTGTTCTTATTTTTTACAGGTAAAAAAAAAAAATAAGTTTGTTGTATTTAGTCTGTTGATGTCAGGAAAATACAGTTGTATCAGTGGTCTGCGCTAAGAGGGGGTCTCCAGCAGGCAGTAACAAAATAGCAAAATAGAGCACCATGTTTTTAAAAGGCATGTTAATCAGAACCTGATCCAGTGAGCTTTGCACCAAATGAAACTCAAACATCTGGTATAATTTCTTAGGAATGCATGTGTATATACTATTTGTATGAAGTTTGCATTTTGAAGAAAGTACATTTATTCTTATTTGAATCTCTAACCCTTTCTAAGTTAAACTCATGAACAAAGCAAACTTCTTGTTGTGCAAAGTTGCAAAATTGCTCACATTTTTAGTGCAATTTGTTTCAGTATCATACTCTCACATAACAGACTACGAGTATTCTTTGTAAGAGTATTCCAAGTACTCTTGGGTCTACAGAAAGAGAACAAGCATGCATACACCAAAATGCACGCATATACAAATGTCTACATAAGCAAAATGTATTTCATAAAATGCTTTCTTTATTGAGAGTAAAAATGAAAGTACATGAAATGTGCATTTTGGACGTTCTAGCGTGCAGAGGTTAAGTCAATAAACGTACACACAGGCTGAGTGGGCTATTGATACTAGTATGTTTGCGTGGACATGGACAGGCAGAAGATCCCACTATATTCCACGCAGATTATGTTTTACCTTCATGTTCACATAGAAATCTGTTCAAACAAAAGAGTGGATGCAGTCCTCACAGGAAGTAGGAAAATAATAATAATAATAATAATAATAATAATAATAATTGCACCGTTTAATCAAACAACTGATAAGGATACATAGACAGGAAGGAATGTGGAGGCAAAGTGGTATATTAATTTGTCAGGTTACAATACTACATGATGTTCTGTATTCAGTAACATTACTGGCTCATTTTACTCCATCCCAAAATGTGGTAAATATTTTATAAAGAAAACTGGTTGTTAATTATTGATAGTCCCAAATCAACACATTCTGACTCAATTCTGTCTTCCATAAACTTTTGTTTTCTACCTGAGTTTTAAACCTGCTTTAAAGATGGTTTATTAAGGTAGCCCTTGAATAATGAATGAAGATTTTTTTTATTATTGTTGCAAGGAAAAGTAACCAGTCCCACCAAAAGCCAGATGTATGGCATGGAGAAGGAGAAGGGAAGTGGGCCACTTGTGAGTGGCCACAGTTATGATGGATAAGCATCACCTCAGTGCTCTTCAGTGAACACCAAGAGGATGATTACTTCAGCTGTCAGTGGATAACTGTATTAATAGAAACTGCCCTTTACACACATCTGTGACTAAGATTCACGCAGTTACAGATTGGTGTCAAAGAACATTATATCTCCATCCAGCCACTGATTATATCTCCATCCAGCCAACCTTACTTGAACTTAACCCCACTCAGAGCTGACATATGAAGTGGTCACGTAACGCTTATACCTATACTGAATATATAATTATATTTTAATGATACCCAAAAATGGCAGTAATGACTTCACCATTTCCTATAGAATAAAACTGCTTCAATTATTGTCACTGCATATGGAACAAGTATAATAAGTCAAGCATGAGTATTTTTAATAACAGAAATCCATTTGGCAGACCAAAAAGCCATGTGAGAGAAGCTAGATGTGAAGAAATGTAGAGTCTTCTGAGTATGTGCCTATTTTTGTGACAACATGCCTTAGCAGTCCAGGGTACTTCTGCTGTTTAAATATTAATTTTAAAATAGCTGAAACATCTCAGTGGCAAACCAAAAGGAGAAAGGAATATTTTTGGTACAAAGCATCTAAAAAAAAGCAGTACAAGTACAATGGGAAAAGGAGAGCATATAAAATAAATTCCATCAGTTGAGCATCAGTGCTATGTATATTACTGTATTTGGACCAATTTTCATATATATATTTTTTATAACAAAATAAATAATGCCTTTATACAGTGCCCATATTTGTACTTAAACAAACAAACAAAAAGCTTGGCGGCTCATTATGCAAGATACAGCTCAGACTAAAAGAATATAACATGACGTCCCTGGAAACTAATTTTATATATATATATATATATATATATATATATATATATATATATATATATATATATATATGTTTATTTTAATATTTATGTATTCAAGTATCTGTTTTCAGGCAAAAGCATGTGAATACTACTGATACAATTTTAAAAATAAATGTTAGTTGAAATTATTGCGTATTTATTCCCTTTGAAATGATATTTGTGCCTTTCTTCAGAACTGTAAAATAACGTCTCAAAAAAAGTAAATGAATGAAAAAAAAGTCTATTTTGCATCAACAGGAACGTCACGGTACCAGAGACTGAACAGGTTTTGATTTACCTTTTTTTTTAAACATCTTCTTGAAAAGAAAACAGAAGATTTAAAAAAAAAAAAACATCCCACTTATTCCAAGTCCCTTTACTCCCACTTCCTGCAGTGCAAGGCCAGGGCTATGTGCAGTCCAGGCCTGAGCGTCACCCTTTCAGTGCCCTCACGTACGGCTCCTTCAACTGAGTGCAGTGAGAACTGAAGCAAGGGGGGCACGGCGTGACTGCTGCACATTTTGATACCAGACACGTCCATACACAGTGGCACCCCCTTCGCACATTGCCACAGCTGATATGATCATTTTATCTCTTTGTAAGTCACACTTTCCTTAAAACGGAAAGCTTAATAATTATTTGAAGAACAAAAAAAACGTGCTTTTCAAACCTTCTTTCCTTTGAGTCCATTCACAACGCTAGCACCATGACATTTTTTTGAGCTACACGTTTGTTGTCCGTAAAAAAATAGTGCCTTTATTTACTCAACAAGAACTTTTACGTAATCCGTGGCAATGTGCAATTTGCAGACACTTTTCTGCTTTTTTTTTGTTTGTGATTAGAAGGTGCTGGAACAGGAATCTAATTTTTACAAAACAATTCCTTACAGTGTGGATGTCCCTTTATAGTGAGCGGTGCAAAGTAACTAATAAGGATAAGGATTAACTGAGAAGATATACTTCTGTCTTGGGAGAATGTTGTTGAATGCTTGTTGTTCGTGCTAGAAGTTCTTCATGTTTTGATGTCCTCCAAAACGACTGTCCTTGACTCTTGCAAGCCATGTATCTCTTTCATCACATATGCTTCCTTTGCTCCTCTTTATTATTTTTAGCATCCACCTGAATTTCAGTCACCCAAACTGTTAATTTCCATCCTTATTTCAGTCTCGTTTGTCCGTGTTGATGAACGAAACAGCAAGAGTAAGGACTGGAAGAATGCGATCATGTATGTGTGAGGGAGGGAGGCAGGTTGTAGAGGACCACCACAGAAATGACGCCAGATACAAAGCTATGATCCCCTAGTCTTTTAACTCTGTGCAAACTATCCTGTCTTCACTTGTGGCTGATGTAGTCTTCTGTGGGATGCCATAAGGGAGGGACTTTGCTGGGAAGTGTGATAAGACGCTTATGGACATTGGCCTGTTCCTGGCCCTTTTTCTTCTCTGCCTGCGGCCTGAACTTCCTCGATCGCAGGATAGCTGGGATGCCTCTCCGTAGTCTCTGGGCTGCATTCTGTTGCCAGAGTCCATATTTGGAATATTTTATAGTCACATGCTTTCTTGGGACATCCTGTAGGGAGACAAAAATAATCATGATCATGACAGTGTTTCTTTCTGTGTGTACGCCAACAATTCTACAAACTAAGGTTGTCTAAAAAGGCAACGCTGCTCCTGAGCAAGTTCAGATAGAAATCAAGAAATCTGTCCAAATGCTTCTCTTCCCCAATAGACAAGCAAATCCATATAGTTAGTATGAGTCAGCTTAAACTACTACTCTAACACAAACTTTCAAACCAGACACAGAACAAACACGTTAAACAAAAGAGTGCACTCCAGTGTGATAGTAGATGAACCTTTGTCACTCAGAGTTCTGTTGGTTTTAATTGTATCATATCATACTGTATTTCCTTAAAAAAAGAATCTTGTATTGAGTCACTACTTCAGAGGTAAACAATCTCCCTGAAGAACCCTTCAAGTGACCTCTATTTCAGGTCTTGTATCATTTTCCACTTTGTCAGCTCTTTTGAAGGAACACATGCTTATAGTTTCTGTACAAACACACTGTTGTAGGTGCTGAGTGTGACAAAACAGAAGTGTTGTTTCCCATGGTGGCTTACATACCTGTTTTAATGCTGGCATCACAGGTGACATGACCTGAAGGGAAGTGGCTGAGACGTCCCTCTCTGACTTGGCTGGCTTGGCACAGTACTGTTCCAACAGTGCAAGATCACAACTCCTAAAACAACACTCCTCCACAATGCCACGGTTCTGAGAACGTCGGCTATTCGACCTGCTTATTGGCCTACCTGTGGACATAAACAATATAGATAAATTAGCTGGTGGAATAAAAAGGAAGCCTACATCTAATCTAATGCTTAAGTAATGTAATTAATGTTCAACAGAAGCTCAGATCTATAAACATGTGACAGTCCTCTCACACACAGTGTAACAATTAGAATTAAATGCAGAGGTTGGAGTCACACAGAGAACTCTGTTTGATCTTCTGCTTGTCCAAGCTAATCTTGTTAGGATGTCTAATTGAGCCATTTGAAATTCCTCTAAGTGAATACATAAACCTCCATGACAGGTCCACATAAGCATTGAAGGGTGGCTTAGGGGTAAAACATGATCAGGTTGAAGGCCAGAATCCTGTTGTGATGAGTAAATATTAAAAATGCCGGATATCTTTTGACCTTGTCTTTTGCTATCTCAACAAACAGAGCGAAACAGATAAAGAGTGAGCACAAAAGGTGAGGGGGCAGGATGGATTAGGAAAAACCAACATTAAAGAGAAGGAAGTGACACGTGACAAAGAAGAGCAGGAAATCTGATAAGATGTACCCTCGATAAATAGTTTCCGTGTTCTGGCATTCCAAAGGGATAGTAGATAGGAATGGATAGTAAGACAGGAAACATGACTGAGGGAAAGTGGAACTCGTCGAAGGGGAAGAAGCTGTCCTGGCCTAAATTGGATAATGATCTCTTTGGGCAGTTGGGCTTCTGTGGCCAAAAGAACACAAAGGTCTGTTTTGTCAATGTGTGTGGGAGAAAAAGAAAAAAAACATGTAATAATGTGTTTGAATTTTTAAACCAGAAGAACATGATAGAAAAAAATACTCTCTCTCTCTCTCTCTCTCTCTCTAGATATATATATATATATACAATATCAGTATCTGTCACATTATTACTCTGACATCAAAGCATGTATTTATACTCCAACCTCTACCAGCAACATGTAGCCTGGGAACACTACTGGAGAGGTGAACGGAATGTCACTTGGGTGCTATTACTTTCTCTCTCGGAATGCGCGAGTAAACAGACGCGCCATTGTGGGCCACTTAACTGTGCGCGTCCCTTTCATATGCAATCAGAGATATGGAGCAGAGAATGCGCCCAGTCAGCAAGTGCGCGCTCAGCGTCGCCAGCTTGGTCTCCTCATCCAGCGGGGCTGTTTTATTTTAATAATGACTTCAGGCGTGCAGTTCACATGAGTTTAGTGACCGTATTCGAATTTGGTGGGGTTTAAATCGTGATTTTGAACCGTTTCATCTAATCTCAATCTTGCAACCCTGCGCGCGCACGCATACCTGCAGCAGAGTTCACCCACCCAGACGCGCTCACGCGCCGCCCCCAAACACGCAATGGTTTAACTCTGGAGTCTGGATAAGAAACAAAGGGCATGCTGAAGTACTTACTGAAGTAGAAGCCTCTGTCTTCACACACGAACTGCAGCGCATCCACCAGCTCTCCGCCGCACAGCGTCTCTGCTGCAGCGATTTCAAACACGCAGAAGGATAAAACAAGCGCGCACACGAGCATCTGAGCGGACGAGCACAGCTTTCGGCCCTGCGAAGAAAATGCAAGGCGTACAGTCAGAAACGAGCCCGGAATGAGAGCATTTTTACAGCGTTTTTAACCTGTAACGTCAGCTTGGTTCAGGTCCAAACCTCTTAACCCTTTGGGAGAAAGCAGGTCGGAGTACAAGTATGCGTCATCTCACACCACCTGTCATTAATCCTCATATCTTACTGAACGCAATTTTTTCATATATTTTTTAATTTCCATCGTATTCACTCACACACACACACACACACACACTTACACGCACACACACAGATACACATTATTACAAATGCACTACCTCCTCCATGATGATTAGGCAGATGAAGGAAGAACTGCTTGTGCTGGCCGAAAACCTGGTGTTATCTCTCACTACCTATCTTGCACAACTCTTCACAAGTTGCTAACTACTCAATAACTCAAGTTGTCTGTCCAGACTCAGCATATAATTGTCCTTGCCTTTACCAAATATCGCCCCCTAGTGCTGATCAGCTTTTCCCGTTAATGCACGACATTTTGGTCTAAAGACGGACTAACAAGACTAAAAACAGTAAGCACACAACCCAACTTACATAACCAGGCGAAACCTTATTTAAGCCTGTGTGAACTGGTTGCATCATTATCTCAGCACTTATTAGAATTCCACAGTTTCTGCAATTGCACTCTTCTTGCTCATATCCTCCTAAACAGCTGGCAGATTTACATCAGTAAAACTGCAGCTTGTTAGTTCCAGCCAGTAAAAAAAAGAAGAAAAAACTTCAAATGTCCGTATTACCTTATTTATGCCACTGTCTCTCCTCAAGCAGCTGTGGCAAACAGAATGGTAACTGAGGTTGTGTTCTTGCTCCATGTCAATGTTTCAAAAAGCAAAAAAATAGGAATAAAAAATAATAATAATAAATCGTCGTATTTTGGTAGGAAAAAAAAACAGGTAGTTTTCCCAGATGGTGCTGTAGAGTTGTGTGCATGTGTGTATGTGTGTGTGGGTGTGTGTGCGTGTGTGTGTGTGACGCTGTCCCCAAATCCAGGCGACAGGCAAAAAGTTCTCAGAGTGAAGTATTATATAGCAAGGCCCGCCCTCTAGCCCGTCTTGCCCCGCCCACCGCATCCCTCCACGCCGGCGACCTTATTGCGCAAACGCGAACAGGGGAGCAGGAGCTCGCGGCTCGGCGGCTGGCGCGCTGCTCCGCATGCTGTCATTTCCTCCGCTGTCTACCTGTCTTATTGATCCTCGCGTATATAGTGCCTGTTATACGCTGCTAACTCACTTACGGCCTGAGTGCTGGGCTGAGAGGGGATATTGGGGAATTAGCAGGATCTGAATTGAAGTCGAATTGGTGTGATTGAATTACGTTATACCTGGAAATGTCATCCATCAGCAGGCAAAGTAATTACAGCCATTACTCGACGCGGCCGGTTTGTGGGAATGGTTAAGTCTGAAATAATAGCTGGCCTCTCAATGCTGTATATTTCCTGTGAATGCTAGATGCATCAAATTCACACTGACTGTGGGAGCCAGAGTTCAGGCTGAAGTCTACACTCACTCTTAAACAGAACGGTGTTAGGAAAGGTACTACAGAGCCATGCCATAGAGGAACTGGTTTCTGTCCTGATGCCTGTGATGGAGCCACAAAGAAACTTCCCACCATAAATATTCACATAACGTCAAAGTTTTTTTTAAAATCAATTATTCAGTTTTTGTGGCACATACAAACCTTCTGAGTTTTGTTTATTAGTATGTGTATACATTAGGTTTAAACAACTCACAGTGAGTGCATTTAATTTTTCATTCTTATAATAAATTTCATTCCTACAGTAATAATAATAATAATAATAATAATGTACACAAACAATTTTTTACACATTAGTTTTAAAATACTTTTTTAAAAAACTTTTATTTATTTATTTATTTATTTATTGTAGAATTCAGATTCCAAGTTAGTCATCATTTTTACCCCTCCCTTTTTTAACATGTTACAAAGAAAGAAAACACAATCCAGGTAAATACAAAATTGACAACACTACAGAATTGTATACACAGACATGCAGACATGTGGCTTTTAACAACTATTAATGGTAGGCGCCTGCTGAATATTGATCAGTAAAGTGTTTCACATCTTTAGTGCATAGTTTCACCAGGCTATTTTGCATCTCATTTTATGTAGTAAGCCAGTTTTTTAAGTATATGGTTATGGTTACCATCTTGCTGTAGGAATACACGGACTACAGTTGGCAGACTGATTCATGTGGTACTCTGCTTTATCACATTAACCCCTTAAACTCACAGGAACCGTTAGCAGGCCTAGATTCACACTCTTGTAACTACATTCTTTTCTTATCAGTTCAACTGTAGGTAAAAAGATTTCATAGTAGTTATTGAATAGTATGCTTTAATAATAAGATAAGCATGTAATGGGTTAAACTTGCTGATCCTATGCTTCTGTGTGCTGATGCTCAATTAATTTCTAACATCTAATAGAAAATATTTTTATTTGTTTTTCTTTAAATAAGCCATGATTGCACTTAACCCTATTCTGACTGAACTTGGTTTCACAATTTTACGGGCTATGTGTGATCACACAATTCACAAGTACTTAGCTGCTATGGGCATCAGTCATCCATACATCACTCTGGTGCAGCTTAATATAAATCGTAACATTATTTACATTTTTCTTTTAAGTAAGTTATATTGGAATACAGTAGCTATAGGATTAAGGTGCAAATGCTGAGAGATGTCCATAGAGCATAAAAAGGAGAATAGCATCCCTACTGGAGCTCTAGCACATTACTACACCTGAAGAGTAGTCCTTCTGTCATAAATTATCAATGAGCTGAGTTACTGGAAGCCCCATTAAGAGGGCATTAAACCTCTGCTCTTTGCTCTCATATCATCTAACGGTTGTGTTAAACAGGAAGTCCTGTAGGTCTGAAGGATAATATCATAAATCATTCACTGCCCCATTCATTGAGCTGCACTATCATTCATTTTAGCCATATTGATCTCTCTTTTAGCTTTGGGACAGAATGAAAGGCACTGCAGACACCCCACATCTTCCTCTAAACACAGGGAAAGGTCTGCAAAAAGCATGTGTGGCTCAGGGCTGAAGAATTCAGTCAGTCGATAATGATGTAAAGGCATATCTAATATAATCTTAGATGACTGAAAGGATTCATTAACTGCAAAACACAGTTCTACATTTTTTCTGATTGTAAAGAAGTGATTTACATGTCGTATTTTAACACGTCTTTGGATTTCTTAGTAGAACAAAGGTCTTTCTTCCCTCTATTTGAAATTATAGCTCATTTGGAGGAAAATCTGTTTTACAAAAATGCAAATAGGATGCCATCTGGTGGTTGCAGTGTGTCCAGCCACCTTACTGCAGTGTGGAATGCAGAACTGCAGAAATGAAATGAAATAAAATATCTTTAGTACAAAGTAGTTTATATGGAAAATCTTAAAGGATATCTGTGTGTGGTGCCTTTTAATATTAAAAGATAAAGAAAATGCAAATGCTAAAGCAGTTTAATGAAATAATCTTTCATTATCACCACTATATACAGATGCTTCACTACTACACTACTACTTTCACTGAAATCACTGTAAATCTATAAAATAAAATAAAATAAAATGAAATAAAGACCCAGTAACTATATAGGACAGAATATAGGACATATAGGACAGAATCAAGAAGTACATTTTTAAAAACATAGACCATGCATTTATAATATTTCCTGGAGCACTATTCAAGAGTTTGTGAGAAAAAAGGTTTATAGTAAGTTAAAAATGCCATGTGTAACTGCCATTAAAGAAACACTGCTTTGGGTAAGGGGGATTATTAAGCATGACAAAGGTGTTTGAATTAGCACTGATTTGCAGACATAAATGGTAAAACTGAACAGTGGCTCACCAAGTAACATTGTCATTTCCACTTCCATTTCTACTTCCTGTAGCCTAATTATATAATTAGGAGGCCTACATAGCCTTTCTCAAATTCAAACATAATTAAGACATTAAAAACATACAACCGACATACATGAAGCACAGAAATTGCTGATGTTGATCAGCTGAATCCAGTGATAATTTAGCACAGTGAAAACACAAGGCAGTGAATCAGACATTTTTCTTGGACCTGGTTTATAGCTCACTCATTCACATTTATCATTCATTCACTGTTAACAGATTGAAGATTTGCTAAAGTGTGTCATGCTAGAAGGAAGGAAATTACTTTCAACAGCATTCACAAATTACATGTTAATCAAGTGAAAGGGAAGTGCAAACTCTACACGCATTTCTGCTATTTGATTCTGCTGTCTTCTTTATCATCAAAATTCACTCAGTCACAGCAGGTTAAAGGAAAACACCACCCAAAAAACATATTACATATGTTTATAGTGAAATAATTTGTGATGTGTTTAGCTCTTCCGGTGCTAATTTGTTGATTGGTGCTGTATTTTTTCAATTCCTGTGAGAATTTATTGGTTGTGTGCCACACTGATGTCACAGCAAGACATTGCTAGCACAGTTACAATGATGTTCAATAGGAGAAAAACTTCAACAGTCTCAACTATGAGGGTTAATGGTCAGGATTTGCCTTTAAAAAAATAGTGAGAGCTTCTTTTTTCACTCACCATTTTCCAGCTATGTTTACTCTCATATTAATGAGAAATTCAGCCTAGCAGTAGTGGAGAGAGCAAACATTGGACTCAAAGGTCCAGAAGGAAATGCAGCCATACAACACACTTACACTGAGTTATGGCAAAGACTTAGCATGGCTTGATGATCTGTGAGATGACTAGCACAGTGGCGCTGACAGTGGTATTAGCTTTGAATCCTGATCTGTTTGAGCAGGTCTGCAACAATGTTTAGGTACAGTAGGTGGTACATGTCAGAGTAACATCCATGTGAATGCCGGTACCCAAGGTTTCCCAGCAGAACATTGCCCAGAGCATCACACTGCCTCCGCCAGCTTGCCTTCTTCCCATAGTGCATCCTGGTGCCATCTCTTCCCCAGGTAAGCGATGCACATGCACTCGGCCGTCCACGATGTACAAGAAAACATGATACATCAGACCAGACCACTTTCTTCTTTTGCTCCTTGGTCCAGTTCTGATGCTCACGTGCCCATTGTAGGTACTTTCGGCGGTGGACAGGGGTCAGCATGGGTACTCTGACTAATCTGAAGCTACACAGCCCCATACACAGCAAGCTGAGATGCACTGTGTGTTCTGACAGCTTTCTATCTAGCCAGCATTAACTTTTTCAGTAATTTGTGCTAGAGTAGCTCTTCTGTGGGACCCGACCAGATGGGCTAGCCTTCGATCCCTACACTCATCAGTGAGCCCTGGGCACCCATTACCTGTCGCTGGTTCACCGGTTGTCCTTCCTTGGACCACTTTTGGTAGGTACTAACCTGAAGAGCAGTCTTTAAACGACGTTTAAAGACTTACCTCTTCATAAAATACTTAAATTAGCACTTTCACAAAAAAAAAAAAATAAAAAAAAAAAAACCTCCCCAACAGAGTTTTGGACTGATGGTATTCCTAGTTTGTGACCTAGCGAGCCAATATCAGAATGTATTTTTGATAGACTTTAAAGCACTATTGTAAGTCGCTCTGGATAAGGGCGTCTGCCAAATGCCATAAATGTAAATGTAAATGTAAATGTACTAACCACTGCATACTGGGAACAACCCACAAGATCTGCCATTTTGGAAATGCCCAGTCATCACAATTCGGCCCTTGCCAAAGTCACTCAGCATTGCTTCTCACATTAACAGCTCCAGAGGCATCTGTCAGGCATTTATTTAAAAAAAAAAAAAAAACAGTTTCTACACTTAAACATGAAAAAACCTTTTAAAAACTATTTAATTTAGGAATATTCATGTCAATCAGACCTGTGTACTTCACCTGGTGAAAATGGCACAGGTAGGAAATGGCCCAGGGTGCTCAGTAAGAATGGTGCTTTGCATTATGTAAGAAAAGTGCGGTATGATGTCAGGTGTAATAATAATAATAATAATATTAATCTTTTGGAATAGTGTCAGAGATCCTCAATATTTGTCCATAATAAATGTATATTACAGAATTTGATCAGAGTTACAAATTTGTATATTTTAGTAAGAGAACAATAAAACACGTGTGGTCAGCCATTTCAAATAGTTTAATTTTATATCTCGTTGATATTTGCTGTTGTTGTATTAGCAACACTCAACTGCCTCAATGGCAAGTAGAGCAGAAATACTTTTTGATATCAGCCACCACAATGCAAAAAGCACATCCACCTGCAAATAATAGCTGAAGCATCATCACTGTGGCACTGAAACAGATTTCACTGCTTTTGTCAGTTATTTCTAGATAAATTCACAATTGGAAAAAGCACACAGTGCACTGTGTGGCAGTGCATGCTAATGAAACACGAGGTTTGTTTTTTTTTTTTTTACATGTATGCAGATTATGTATTGAAAAAACCTACATATATATATATATATATATATATATATATATATATATATATATATATATATATATATATATATATATATATATAAGTCTTAGGCACATGCAAAGAAATGCTGTAGAGCAAAGATGCCTTCAAAATAATGAAATTAAATGTTTTTACATTACAAAGGCAATATTTGATGTGACGAACCTTTGCTTTAAAAAAAAAATAGTAGTCTCAGGTACAATTTGTGCAGTTTTATAAGGAAATAGCTGGTAAGTTTTACTGAGCATCTTGCAGAAGCAGCCACAGTTCTTCTGGAGACTTTGACTGTCACACTTGCTTCTTATTTTTGCAGCAAAACCCAGCAGCCTTCATTATGTTTTTTTGTCTGAAAAATGGTCTCTTATGTAATATGCTGCTTTCTTTACTGACATGCAAAATTTTTCTGTAACATTTAATTTTGTGCTGGAAAACTAATGTTTGGAAATCTAAAATGTTTTTTGTACTGAATCAATAATGTAGAAGTCATATAATAAAAATCTATAACAAGGTTTGTAAAGCAACAGGGTGCCTAAGACTTTTGCACAGTAATGTATAGAGCTTGGTATTACCTAAATAATATATATATATATATTTTTTATTATTTTATTTTTGATAAATAGCATTTGGTTTCAGTGATTTTAGTATGATAGTCTTTTTCACACAAAAATAAGAGTCACAAAGTGAGGTCTTTGGAAACAAATTCCAGCATGAGGTAATTTTGTTGCCACTGAGCTTTTTAAAAGCAACAACTTTAGCTGCAGCAGAAAAGTACAACACACACAATCTAAAGAAAATGCCACATAGTAAACACTGAGTATCAGGGCAGCAGGTGGCACGAACTGGCGAACTCAGGCCAGTACATTCAAGGCATCTGTGAGGACCTTCAGTTCGTCTTTCACCAACTCCAGTCCTCCTCTGATCTTCAGTGGGTTGTCAAGAACTTCTATGCTGTTTGTGTATGGGTCGAATCTCACTGAAAATGGCCTCTTGATCCTCAGCGAATACATTCTGTCATTAAAAATAAGCAAATATATTTAGAACTGGTCATATTATTTCTTTATCAAATGTCACTGACTTATCCCCTAACAGAATGTGCCTGATGTGCATATTATTGTTAAGTATTACAACCTTCAGTTCCTTTTTACCTCAGTTTATCTTTAGCATCAGAAAAGCTCTCAGACACAAAATAGACAGACTGGTAGGTCTGATCTTGGTATGGCTGCACAGCTACAGTGTCTGGGTCAAACTCTCGTCTCTCCGTCTCGTCTGAAAGCGCATGCTGGTGAACAATAAAACACAGACATAGGAGAATGCATTAAGTAAGTGTGCATATGGATTAAGTAAAGTAATTTTTGCACTTTTGTTATAACAGCTATAAACAGTTTCCTCACCACCCCTTCCCTTTTTCTCTTGAAACTAATAATAATAATAAAAAAACTGCAGCTTGTCACATAACTGTGAAGTCCTCTTCCTTTCCCAACAGCTTTACCTTAAAGTCCTGACAATGATTGAAGTCTTCTTTGATACATGTTAAACATCTCCTTACAGGAAGCCTCACCTGAGCAATGTCTATATGTTTTTGCTGTTAAGTAATTAACTGTTTTTTTTTTTTTATTGATTTTTGTTCGGCTTATGTGGAGCATCTTCCATACAAGTCCCTGTGAATTAGCTGTTACTATAGAAACGATAACATATTACAATAATCGCATTAATATAAACCTGTGATTTGCCTTGTAGCTGACATGACGTCAGAGTTGTGCTGTTATAGAAAATTAATCAATACCTTCTAACTGATTCCATTCAATTATTATTAAATTATTATATTATTATTATTATTATTATATTATAAATATTATATTATTCAACAGTGTTGCGGTATAATGGTGCATGATAAAGATGAGTATTACAAAAGATTGTAAGAAAAGGGACGCTTACCACAAGCTCACCATAGGAGGAAAGAAGACCTGCTCCATAAGCTTTCACTGTGTCTCCCTGCTTACAGAGTCCAAACTCCACTGTGAACCAATAAAGCTGAAAATGCAAGCACACACATTAACAGACACAGTTATCAGTGAGCTCAGTGAGGTTATAAAACACAGACATGCTATACTATGAGGAATAAAATACTCACTGTTGACAGTTTCTCAATGTCTTCCTCTGAGGCACCAAGAGATGCAAGTCCAATGTTCTGCAAATACAGACGTATCAGACCCACACTGACATTAGAGAGGCCAGTGACATTATATTTTGCAACCAGGTCCTCCTATATTTTGGACCCCCTTATAATCAAAACAGTCTACAAGCATATTCTTGTTTGTTTATTGGAGTCATTAGAGCTTTTCATTCCTGGACTCCAGCCTCAACAGAATGCTTTGTATCATATTAACAGTTTCTTTATTAACACTTGAATTTAAAGATGCATTTGGTAAGATTTTTTTTTGTCAAGATTAGGTCTCTAACGCTAAGTTGGGTTCGACATTTGAATGAGTCCCGTCTATGATCAAAAAGCTACACCCCCAGGATCTACGATGGCCTGTAGAGTGTCTATAAAATGACTGACAGTACGTGCATTCAAACGCAGACAAGCATTCTGGACCGGAAGTCTCTTTTCTAAGCAAGTCTAAGTGACTTCATACACCTTTGCTAAGGCCAAGAATTAAACCATTTTTTATCTATCTATTTTCTACATAGCTTCCAATTTTTTCTACAAGTTTTATCAATTTGTACAGGGATTCTATTAAATATCAACTATTGCATCTTTAGGATTCGGTAATAATGCATAATTTGCTAATAAAAGATTAATGATTGACTAATGATTAATTAATGAATCATTTGTGTGTGTGTGTGTGTGTGTGTGCGTATATATATATATATATATATATATATATATATATATATATATATATATATATATATATATATACTGTATGTATAGTATCTAATATATTATACAACAGCACTGTTGAAGTCTCAGTTCTGAGGTATGAGGCATTGATTAATTCTCTATAACTGCAGCTCTGACTGTAGTTCTGGCCGCAAGGTTTATAAGATTTAAATGTTTGTTTTTAGTTTTTAGACACGCTTTGCACATTGTAGATCCAAAATAACCTAAGCTGCATTTTTGTCATATTAAAGACAAAAATTGTTGAGGGAACAACAGTTTATAGCTGCTATAATGTAAGTTTTAACAGGATCTAACTTGTTTCACAGATGTCGCACAACAATAAATGAAATTATAAATAGATAAGGAATATGAGGTAACATTCTTTAATTAATAAGAAATTGTTCCATCAGCAAATTGCTGTGGTATAAAAAGAATAAAATAGTTCGGGATGTGCTTGATTTGTGGTGGTAATGGCATCATCATCCCATTGATGATTATTTACTTATAACAGCACATCCACCCAAGTATAAGGTTGAACATTTTAACGTTTAATGTAATTAATATTTAATAGTACAACTAATAAAATAGGCAAAGCAAGGTTTTGAATGACAGTGAATCACCAAAACTGGACTCACTTAATTATTATTAGTATTTATTAATGTTTACCAATATATTTTCCTTTCCTACATTGCATTCCTTTCCTACACTGCATTTAGATATCATTCATTATTTTTGCATGATTTTATTTTACTTTAGAAAATGAACAACTTCACATAAATAACACATCAGTGTGACTGGAAATTTTAAACCCTTTCATCATCATGTCATTAAAAAATTATAATAATAAAATCACAGATCCCTCTCTATACATCAGTGACTCCAGGGGAACCTACTATGAAAAAAGTGTATATAGTATATTTTTTTAAAAGGCACAGAAATATAATATAAAATAAAATGCATAAAATATTTACCTGGGAAAACTGAGCAAATGTTTTATCAGCCAGCATAGGAACATGGCCCAGGAGTTCATGTACACAGTCCCTACAAAGAAAACATGGCCATATTCAGGTGGTAAGACTCCACTTTCACTTATTAATATATGTTAAGACTTGATGTGGAGTAAATATAAAGATGCTATATCTTCTTACGGTTCAGGGGAGTGCATAGGGGAAGAGGCATGGCGAATATACTGCGTACACTGGAACACACGGAATGCCAGACTGGCCAGAAAGTCTCGTGCTGACAGAAGACCTGCCACAGGCCTCAGCTGGAACCCTGTACGCTCTGATAAGACAGAGAAATATCAGTGGATGAAGTGTTTTCTTTAATCTACAATGGAATAACGAACCACTTGTTCTTCCTTTACTGCTTATTCTACTCTGCTGGTCCTAAAATGCACATCAGCAACAACATACATAAACGAGAGCTTAAGCCATTCCCTCATCATTCTAACAGAACTTTCTAGTATTCAAAAAGCTTTTGAAGGGAAATAATAGAAGAAGCATAACAACAACCAAAAATATAAGTTAAAGTCAAAAGAAAAGTGTTTTTCATGACCGTCTCAATCTCCAGGCCTGATTTGAAGAAGACAGTGTGTAATATTAGTTAATAATATGAGTTATATGTGTCTAGAATTAATATGCATACAGGGGCTATATATAAGCAGATATACAGACAAAGCATGGACAAACATTTAGGTGTTTTTCCCCAACATTAATAAGCTAATAGGCTTATTCATCTGGTCTTGTTATAATGTTTTTTTGTGACAATGAAGGAACATCAGTAAAATCCACTAAACCTAATAAGCATACACTTTGTACACTTTTGCACTCAACTATAAACACAGTGTTATTTAATTTTAGCTTCAATGTGTTGCCACATTTCATATTTCAATTTCATATTCTCGACTAATAGAGAGCAGCACGACTACTAGGGAGTCCTACTAGGGAAAAATGGAGAAAGTTTGAGGATATTTCGTAATAATAAGTTGTGATGATCTGCTCAATACCCTTCAAAAAGCGTGAGACGTCCTCTAGTTGAGGGATGCTATTAGGGCTATAACCACAGTGTTTCTCCAGGAGCGTAAAAGCCTCTAAATACTCATTACACGCATGGGTGGTGTACAGAGCTCTCAGGGTATTGTAGACCTCTCGCCTGTCAACACACACAAACACACACACACACACACACACACACAGACACACAGACACACAAATTACATTTAGAATCCAAGGTCAGATTATGAGGTATATGCTCACAAAAACATTTGACTCAACTGCTGTCACTTGTCTTACCACAGGTGCAAGCCAGGCAATAATAATAAAGTTTCCATATCAAATTTAAAAATTACAGAAACAGAAAACATGCTAAAATAATGCATGGCCTAGCAAGTTGACCTGATTTGTACTGTGTAAACCAATTCCCTTTAAGCTGCGCAGCCTGTTCTGACAGTGATTGAACATAGCATGCAGCCATGGAGTAAAAACAAAATGTAACAAATCAATTTATCTAGAAACATAGCACTGGAGAAACAATATGTGTACATATTTAATGGCACAGTCTTGGCTTAAATGTCTGTTTAGCCACACATACCAAGTTTCAATTTCCTCTTGTGTGTACTCCACCCTAGGGATTGTTTCCCCACTGAAAAGAGACAAATTATATTTTCTAAATTAATCAAATTCATATACAACAAAAACAGGGCAAAAGTATGACAATAGCTATGGTCTGGTTTTGACTTACTGCTTAAATTTGAAAGCGATATCCCCAATCAGTGTTCTTCGTTTTCTGTACAAAGGGTCTGTGAATCCCTACAGGAAAGAAATTGTGACTTAAAGCTCTTTTGTGGTCCACTGAGTGTTATCCTCACACATAACAAAGGTAAATTTACTCACTGGATGATCCGGATCCAAATCTGGATCAAATTTATTCACCAGGTGATGGCATCTATCCAGTTCTGCAATTTTCTTCGGGAACCAGTGGACTTGAGAGGATGGAATGTCCAAACGAATATACAACATATTATTATAAATTATTATAAATTATAAAGCATTCCAAACATAGTCCTAAAAGTATAATATTAAAATGTTGTCTGTAATAGTATACAAATGCCAAGAGCTTACATTTCACCTCTTTAGTGGTTCTGACATCGTCCGCAATCCTTCTCAAGGAACTGACGAGTGTATTTACATCTGATAGATGAACTTCACAGCGCACAAAATATTCCAAGTCCTGTGAGCCATCCTTAGGTTTACGGCTCAGTCTAGTCTCAAGATGGTGCATCTTGGCTTCAAACGTCTGTGAATAATACAAGAAGCATTTATTTCTTCAAAGAGTGCAAA
Source organism: Pangasianodon hypophthalmus (assembly GCF_027358585.1). NCBI lineage: Eukaryota > Metazoa > Chordata > Actinopteri > Siluriformes > Pangasiidae > Pangasianodon > Pangasianodon hypophthalmus. The sequence continues at coordinate 13,524,946 of NC_069718.1, read as the reverse complement.
TAACTGAAACTGACACTGGTATATTCTCCATACTGTTTGTGCGAACAGCTGATTATATGCGTGTGCACCTTTGAAGCCTGTGAAAAATTATAGAATAATAAAATTATAGATTTTTATATTACTTGAGCATGTATAATTTAAATAAATAATTAAAAGTTAATTAAAAGTAGATAAATAATCATATTTAGGTCTTTTTCCCATATCAATATGATTATTACGATTATATTATGATTATAATTAATTATATTTCATTTAAAATATATGATATTTTAATGGAAAATATTTACTGTCAGAAGCCTTATGGAAACAATAAGTATAAAAAGAATTCCTTTTAAATAATTTTCAAATCAATGACTAATTCATACCCAAGTCAGCAGGCTGGATTTTCTTCTTCTTTTTTTTTTTCTTTTTCTTTTCTTTGTTACCTTGTGCTCTCAGAAATAAAGGTACCAAACTGTACTGTTCTTTGCTGATGCTATGGTACTATAAAAGGAACTTCTTCTGTACCATCTTTTTGAATGCATATTTTGTATTTTACCTGGGAAGGTAGGTGTTGTAGTAAAGCTTTAAAGGTTCATCAGTGGTCCTTAAGGTTCAGTTATGTATGTTATTTTATTTTTAATGGTAAAAGATACATACTACAGGCACAAAAGATGTACTCTCGATGGCAACACCCTAGCGATAATAGAAATGGCACTTTGGGACCTTTATTTCTGACCTTGGATATGGATTTCATGACACTATCCAAATCTTGAAAACAGATTTTTTTTGACATATTCTACACATAATTTCCAATTATGTACAGGTAGCCTATGTATGTATGAATAAGGTTTGCTTGCACAGGTTTTTATTTTGTTGTATTATGATTTAAGGAGAAATGAAGTCATATGAAAAAGTGAAAATGCGCGCGTGCGTCAGTATCAAGATTTTTTAATTATTCTTATTCGTATATGGAGCTTTACCTACCTCGAAGACCTTGAGAGTGCGAGAGAGGGCCGGACTTTTGGAGCCTCTCAGGGTGAAGAAGAGGTTGAGCAGTGCTTTTCCGTCGTCCTCCTCAAACACGATGTGCTCATTCGCCTCCGCCGCTTCCGCCGCCGCCGCCGCTTCCGCCGCTTCTCTCTCCTTCCGCGCGTCCTCGATCAGACTCTGCCTGCGCCCCACGAAGCGCTGAGACTGGAGCACAGCGCACACACACACACACACACACACAGAGAGAGAGAGAGAGACAGTGGACGTGGGGGTGACTGATGGGACATGCTTATAGAAAGTATTTCCGTTGCCAAAGCAAATATTTTGTCTGAAATAGTGTCTGTGGTTATCCAGTAAGGTAAACTATTTCATCTTTATCTTTCACCTGGGAACGTGCATATAGTGTACCTTTAAAAATGATTTAAGGCACTTTCAGGGTAAAGCTTTAAAGATTCAATATATGCACAGTTCTAAATAAAAGATACATACTAAAGATACTAAAAGTGCAGCTTTTTCCCCCAGAGTGTTGTTAAGATCTTAACTTGAAGACAGTGATCATCCTGATCTAAAGCATGATATAGTGCTGATTTCTGTGCTGTGGTGCCTTTGAGAATCCCAGTCCAGTGTGGCAGCATGGTGTTTGGATGTTGTCTGAAGTTCCTCTCTCTTTTTCTGTACCATTTTATCTTTACGCTGTGCGCTTTGGGTGGAAGTGATGCGCATCTCCAAAACGCGCACAAGCCTTTGGCGCACGAGTTAGTTTTCAACTCATATGAGTTTCCAACATATGAGTTTCCAACTCATATGCACTGTCCTATGCTACAAATACCTATAAATCAGAATAACTCAGAAAATCTACGACTTTCTGGTAGGTTGTAAGGATAAGAGGCTCTGCGCTTACCGTGATGGAGTCGGAGCGCTCCAGTTCAGAGCCAGCTCTCCTCATGCTTTTGGTGGAAGAAGTGGAACTGGTTGAATTTGGCATTCTCGGGTTCTAGTGATCTCGCCGTTCAGAAGCTCGGAGATGTCTCGGGAACGCTCGTGTGTTTTTCCATCAGTGCCTGCCTAAGCCCTATATTTATACAGGCAATTTCTCTTTACTGACGTCAAACCCAGAGCCCCTCATTTTCGTCGTCAAACACTTTCTAGCCTCTCACACCCCTGCTCTTGTTTTATTTAATCCCATTAGCGCTGCGTCCTTTGCCATTTTCCAGTTATTGATGAGCAAAAAATTGGACTAATCACAATCTGCAATCACTGGGCGCTGTTTGATAAATACATTTAAAAAGCAGCTTTTAAAAGTTTTCCTAGTTCTTAAAATACCATTATCCACTGACTTTATCTAAAAGAAGAAAAGCATCTTTAAACCAAATAGGCTATTAATAAGAACACCACAGTAATATGGTCATTATTAAACATCCTTTAATTTAATTTATGCTGAAAAAATTATTCCACTATAATCCCTACACTATACAGTTGTGAAAGTGCTTTTTAATTTTTTTGTTTTTGTTTTTGACAGCTGAAATTTTACAAGAACTGACAAAAATCTTTTTTTTTTTTTAAATATTGCATCAAGTTTACATTAGTCTAATTTTTCTTTGGTTATGTTTAATTAGACAAAATATCAATTGCTTTAAATGTCCTTAATTTTCAAATCACAATTTTAGAGTTAATTACCATCTTCGAACACAAATGTTACACAAGTAGCTCTAGTAAATTCAATAGCTTCCCCCATTAGGAAAACATCCCTCATAAGACTAAAGCCTATAGAAAATTCAGTCACTTTCTAAGCTCAATTCAATATCCATTCCCATCCAGCCTGCCAAATTCGATTCCGAATAAAGCATTGCAAGTTCCCTGTACCACTAAGTGGAGTTTTATCTCCAGCTGAGAATAATATGATTAAAGGATGCCTACCATGCTGTCCCCCATACCCCCTTGGGGAACTCAGACCACTTGATGATTCACCTTATCCCAGCATACAGATAAAGTCTGAAGCTGCAAAAGCCTGTAAAACTACAGTGGTGTATGAGTGAGGTTGTGGAGGAGCTACACAACTCTTTCGAATTGGGATACTTTCAAAACTGTGTCAAATAATGGCTATACAGACACTGTTACCTCTTTAGTTTCTGTGAAGAAGTGTGTACTCCCACAAAACTGGTGGTGATTTTATAATAATGACAAGCACTGGTTCACTTCAGCTTTGCTCTAACAGCTAGCAAGCTTATGGGTATAGTAAACCTTGAGGCATACTGTAAAGGGAAGCGAAGTATACCCTACAAAATGTGATTAAGGCTGCAATGCAAGCATATTCAACCAGACTGAAGGACCAGTTCTTTACTAAGGACATTTCTTGGGGCACTCTTCTGTCATGGGACATGGAATGGGAAGAAAGCATCCTGTGACACCTAAAGAAGCACAGACTCCCACAAAAAATACATATAGGGCTTTACACAGCAATCATTGAGTTGATCCTATCAACATCCATAACAGGCCAAGGCTAAGCTGCAGCGGACTATCAGAACGGCTGAGAAGGCCACTGGCTGCAGCCTACCATTCTTACAGGACTTATACCTAGCCAGAGCAAAGACGTAGACACAAAAGATCTTGGCTGACCATATTTTCCAAATATCTTCCCTCTGGCAAGCACTTCTGGTGAGTAAAAACAAGAACTACAAGACAGCGAAACAGTTTCATTCCAAGAGCTGTGGTAGCTATCAACAATTTCTAACTACTCACTCAACACACCCACTTTTCAGGACTGTTGTGTACATTCAAGAATTTACAGACAGTATCTTCTATTTGCTATTTTTTAATTTAAACCTTATTTCTTGTCCACTTTCATCATATTGTGTGTCGTACTCTTGTGTATACATGCTTTTTGTTGTTGTTGTTGTTGTTGTTGTTGTGTCTGTCTGCACCATTGTACCAAGACAAATTGTAACTGCACATGTGCTCAGTGAAATAAAGTGATTCTGAGCATGATTCTGATTCTAAAGTAATGATATATGTAGCTCAGACACATGAACTAGCTACTGCTTCAGCCACAGGTGCTACTGCAGCTACAGAATAGCTACTTGACTGTGCAGGGGTTAGCATGCTGCAGGGTGCACAGCAGAAATACTAAAGGAGCAGTGATGTGGCCCAGGGCTCTCTGCACCAAAAGGGCTTCATTCAGCCTTTATTAAGAGAGACAGAGGAACAAAATGAGATAAAACACAGACTGACATTAGGACAAAGTGTGCCGCCTTTTCACCTTTGCCTCAGGGCAGGGAATATGGTTTTGACTGTCATTTTTTGAGTTTTTGTGTTTTCTCAGTGATGGCCTCTTCTTGAAGTGCATGCACATACTTTGCAATAGAAGGTAGGGTTAATGAATCATTTACTGGCTGCTGGGTTTTAAATAAATCAGAATTACAAAAATGTATTATTTTTTAAATTATTATTATTATTATTATTATTAGTAGTAGTAGTAGTAGTAGTAGTAGTATTCATTACAAATCTTAAAGCAAATACAATCTGGTGTCTCACAAGGGCCCTATTATTATTTTTACAGAATATATTTAAACACAGTTTTATGAGTTTTTGTGTTTTATCAATGATGGTCTCTTCTTGAAGTGCATTACTTTGCGTTAGAAGGTAGGGTTAATGAATCATTTACTGGCTGCTGGGTTTTAATTAAATCAGAATTACAAATATGTGTTAATTCTGAAATTATTATTATTATTAGTAGTAGTAGTAGTAGTAGTAGTAGTAGACTCTAGTAGTAGTAGTAGTACAAGCTGGTGTCTCTCAAGGGCCCTATTATTATTTTTACAGTATATATTTGAACACAGAAGAATTATATGCATTATAATTTCAAACTTCACAACTATGCAGCTGAAATACAGTTGGAGCAATGATAAGGAAATTTGTAATATAAGTTGACTAATTTGTAGGAACATTGCTACATAAACTAAAGTTATTATTTTAAGGTAATGCCTAGGTTTGTATCTACACAGGAGGAAAGGAAGCTGTAAGACCTAAGAGCCCAATATTGTGAAACGGTTTATTCACTAATGATATATATATATATATATGTCTGAATTCTTCTTCTTCTTCTTGTTACTATCTTTCACAAAACACTTTATGAAATTGTATATATATATATATATACAATTTCATAAAGTGTTTTGTGAAAGATAGTAACAAGAAGAAGAAGAAGAAGAAGAATTCAGACATGATATCTCCAAACTGAAAAAGCATGGGTTGAAAAGCTCTAAAAAGAGGTTAGGGAGGGTTAGGGAGAAAAATATTACCACTGGTCATTTTTGTCATATATAATTACACTCAGTAATGATTTATACCCCCAGAATATTTTGAATGTAAAATAAAAAGAGTTTTTAAATAACCTTTATAAATAAACGGTTTTGGCCAGATCACATATACATTTCTCTAACTAGTTAATTGAGCCAGAATCATTTTCTGACCAAAATAAACCTAGATGATGTGAGATATCTAACCCTACATCATCAGGAGAAAACACATTATAATTATTTTAGGTTTGAAAAGATCTGCAAATATGACATGACTGTTGAGGGCAAAGGTCACTTCTCTGGGTGAGGAGACTCAGCACACAGAGTTTTCATATAAATGGCAGCAATGAGGAAATGACGTCCTTCTGTCCTTCATCAATCATTCACTGTTTATTCATTTTTTCCCTCTCCCTTTTCTGAAAGTTACAGAGGTTCCCTGGCACAAGGCACACAATTATCGCAATTATGTATTGATTCCCCGGTAGCATCCTCCTCGCATTGTGCTCAGCGGCTCGCTTTCAGTGTATAATTGTTAGACGGTGTAATTGCAGCACGCGCCCAGCTGGGTGATTATTCCTCATCCTCCTCAATTCTGTTTTTTTTTTTTTTTTTTTTTTTTTTTTTTTGTCTATTGAGTGTTTAGTGTTTCAGTTGTTTCTTTTAGGGTCATTAGTCTTTCTGATTGAAAGAAGCAACAAATAAATATTTTATTATTTTCACATTCAATTCCATGGTAATAATAAATAATCAAAGACACATTTAGAGTAGGTCATATTTGTAAAAAACGGCAAACTGCCTAAGGCATCAGTAAATGTGGTTAGTTCACACCACTAAAAAGGCTTGTTTATGAACATCATACAGCCAAGAAACTGGGCCTTTTGTAATCCTTCTCAACAACCTCTTGAAATGCTCCATCAGGTCCCCCATGTGCCACATTCATAAAAGCAGCCTGGAAATGAAAAGAAACGTGCACTCCTGTTGGTCCCCGTTACTGGCAGAAGATATTGTGTTTTTATGTATCCATGTTTCCTCGCCTGTCACAGGCCACATGAAGTGCAGCACGATCTAAACCCTGTAAACAGCTATCTGACTCTTATTTCCCATAGCCCAGGGCGACAAACGCAGACTACTGAGTGCACTCTCATTTGATCAGGCTTTGCCACAAATCCACCCTCTTATTCCTATGAAAAGAGAAGGACACGACTTCATTTTTTTCTTGTTTTAATGCTTTTGTATCAGCTGTACCATTTTATTCACAAATATAATGCACAAATATCCATTTGTGACATTTTAATGTTAAATGGAAACATTTGGTGTGGCAGTGTCACAAAATCACTTGCTTTCCAAGTAACTACAGAATTAGTGTAAATGCTTTGTGCTCTGTCCTTTCTGTTAAATGTGATGTAGAGTGAAGGTAATTACCCATTTGCTTTGCAGTGTGTCAAAATACAGCTGCCAAACAAAATGGCTAATCATGTAGAGTGCACTTTCATTACTTTTTACACATGTAATTTGTCAGAGGTGGCTGAGTGTTCTGAGGATGGATGCTCAGTGAGCCGTGTTGATGATGCTTGAGTCATGGCTGCTTACTCTGACTGTCTATGGCACCTGTAAGAATATGAATTATAAAAGCCTTATACCACAGCACTATTGATTTCTCACTTCTGATTGGTCAGAATGTTGATTAATGCTCTATAAGTGCAGCTCTGACATTAGTTCCACTTGCAAGGCAAATCGCAAGTTTATATTAATTTGCTTATTCTAATACTAGTCACAACTTACACAAGAAATTTGATGTTTTTTATGACTTTTATGGTAAAGGAGATGTTTATTTAGCATTATTGGAAGGAGTATCCAGTACCAATGCTTTGTAACAGTCAAAGGAAAAAGCTGTAACTTTACGTTTTTCAACACAGGAAAGTCTTCAGGACTTGTCTCATGAACGTTCCACAAAATTAAATGTAACTATAAATCGATTAAGAATACAATATGTAGTTCTTAAATAAATAAAACACTGTAATTGTGGGGCACAGTGTTGCAGTAAGTAGCATTGTCAGCTCACAGCTCCAGGGACCCCAGTTTGATCCTGAGCTCGGGTTACTGTCTGTGTGGAGTTTCTGTTGACGTGGGATTCCTCCGGGTTCCCAGGTCTCCTCCCACCTCCCAAAAGCATGCCAGTAGGTAGATTGACTAAGATAAATGGCCCTGAGGTGTGAATGAGCATGTGAATGTGCATGTGTATGGTACACCGCAATGGACTGGCATCCCATTGAGGATGAATTCTCAGTGTTCCCAGGATCTACCACCACCCTGACCATGATATAGCGATTACTGGAGATAAATGAATGAATGAATGAATGAACGAATTAAGGACTGATTAGAGAACGATATGTTATGTTCCCAGGTCCACCCAGGTGTGATGGAGGACATTTGTAAAAGTCATAATAAATCATTGTGGTTTTCAGTCAGAACTTGGTGGAATTTCACAAAAAGAGTCCTGGTATATCCTGATAAATATTCTGTATATTTGCAAGTTAATAGTAACAGATGTTCATTTGTTCTCCAGAATTTTGGATTTAAGTAGACAAGTTTTTATATTTAAATTGTTGAACCTATAACCTTGATGTAACCTTAATTTGTGAAAAAAAAATATTTTTTTCAAGTGAACATGTAATAGAGACCACTAATGAGTATTACAGCTTTTACCTGGAGGCGATGCTGGAGTGCAAGAAGACTCCACACAACCCACATTAGTCCCAAATTTTCTTTGGGAGTGAACGCTTTATTGAATTTACCTTTCCTAATGGCACCATGTGTAGTGCCTGCTGGAGGGCAGACTAGAGCAGGACGTGATAATTACGAGTACCCATATCTCACTGACACACTTTCTAATTAAACTCTGACATTTTCCCGTCTTAGCACATGCAGCCTTTTCTGTTCTTACTACCTTCATCTGTTTTTGAATCTTTCTGTTCAGCTTTACAAGAAGATCTTGTGATAGCAGAAAATAACAGAAACAAGAAGGATAGCATTTAATACCTTTGTTTTATCACCCTTCCCTGAGGAAATGTTTGACATTATTCACAGAAACAAATCTATGTTTCTTCCTCCCAAAGGAAGAGGGCTATTGATTTTGTTGCTGAGTTTCCACCCTGAAGACAAGACCTATCCGTGCACCTTAAGCACTGTGAACCAGACAGCACTGATTTTCCAATAATCAGTGTATTTAAAGGTGGATTCCGGGCTAGCGATATTATATGAATGTTACTAAAAACAAAAGAAAGAAAGAAAGAAAGAAAGAAAGCAAAAACATCAGAAATTCTTTCAAACTCAATTGTTAAACACACTTAAGTGCAGTGAGTACAAAATGATTGAGTTCAAAATGATTGATGATTGACACACTGACTTGACTAACAGTAATGCTACTATAGGAATAATTCACTTAAAACTAGTGATCAAGAAAATCAAGCTTGGGTATAAATAAGTTGCGTGATGGAAAAGCTGCTTGAGTAATTACTTTACACTTGACTTTTTACTTTTTACATGTCTACAATTGGCCCTGACACATTATCATGAGTGTTACCTATAGGCTGCAGCAGCACTTGGATATATTTGACACAACAGTCAACTGCTACCAAACGACTGATTAAATGATAAAGTTTACATCTTCTATAGTTTTCTATGAATTTCACCTCCATAGTCAGATTATTGGAGACACTGGAGGAGTTTCTTTTGGAGTTACTACTTTGAATGACTAAAAAATTGTGAAAAATAGCCAGGTAGTACACACCATTTCTGAGTTTTCTGAGGCTCGCTGTCAGAGAAACTGTGAAACGAAACAATCCAAGCAAGATGTTATGTCTGAAATCACTTATTGTGGTTGATATGAGCAATTTGCTTTTGAAACTCAACGTGACTAGAGAACTAAGGCACCCATAAGGCTGGATCAATGACACTTCAGAGGCCGGCTCGTGCTCGGGTTGTGACGTGGACGCGACACACGCGGTTTGGCTTGTCGATGATGGTCACTTCCTCTGGATAATGGCTGCAGCTGTGGCAGGCATCTGTGCAGCCACCCCCTGAACTCACACAAGTGTCTCAGGGACTCATCAAGCCACACATATAACCCATTACTGTGGACTTACACTGAGAAGAGCCTAATAGATAGCTGGGGATGCAGAGGCAGGCTGCCTTCACTTGGCATCCTGTTTGTCATTAATGTGAAGTTTGACCACATTGTTAAAAGTCGATTCCCATTCACTATTAGATTATTGAGACTTTGGGGATGCAAATTGGCAGGAGATTAAAGCAATCACACTGATATACACATCCCATTGATAGATTTTTGCAGGATAAACATGAGTGGGTGTGTGCATGTATGCATGTCTTTGCGCTTGTCTGTCTGTCTGCAGATCTAGCCAGTGGAGTCAGGGGTCAAGCAGCTTACCAGTGCTTTTAGGATTCTGAAGGAGCCAGGTGCATTTATGTCATTTGTGACATTAACTGCACTGACTCCAGCACCTGACCCCACATTACTACATCTATCAAATACCCTCAAAGATACACTCTCTGACCTCACTAATAAACTCCTCTAAACAAGTACTGACATCCCAAAAATAGAAAGACCAGCCATTTGGCTTCCTGTGAAGACACAAATTGGGGTGGATTTGCGATAGCTGTTATCATCCTTCAGCACATGTGTAGCGCAAACACCATTCACACATCACTTAGCCAACTCTTTCCCAATACAGCTATTGTCTTACAAAGAGCCTCCAGCATTGCTTGGTTTCACACAATTATTTGTCCATACAGCTCTTTAGGATGCTGCATATGCCTCCTCACCATGCAGAAAACAGAGGGTCGTAAACTGAGTTACGCAAGTTGGGTGGCATTCTGCTCGCTGAAAAGGCCCACAGCCGCTTGCAGGTGTCTCTTATTATGCATCTGCCAAAACGTCACACCATGCACATCGGGCTGTCTTGTTGTTTACAAATTACACCCCTCACATCAAACAAGCCTTGTCCTTCACAGTGGAAAGGATACTGTCACAGATGGTTATTGCCGAGAATAACAATGTAACATTGTCACCATGGTGTCAAATACAGCTGGGGATTTTTCTTAACTGGAAAAAGGATTGAGGATGTAGGTGCTTGATGTAAAGGCTGACTATTTTGTCATGACGTAATGACCATGAATGTGAGGGCAGTAAAAGGTTTAACAGAGCATTAAAGGGTCAGAGAGAGAATAGATTGAGCAATGGGACCAACACATAATGGTCATATTTGCTGAGGTGACTGCTGTGTGTAAGGAATAAAACACAATTAGACGTGCTGCTATAACATTTCAGTAAACAGGTTTTATTAACACAGAAAAAAAATTCTTATCTGTGGTAATCACACATTCAAGACTACAGACACAGTGGATAGGGACAGGAACAAAAGTATTTCTTTAACATTAATCAGTTTAGATATCACCTGTTACTGGGAAATCATCCTGGAAAGATTAACGGGTTGAGACTGAGTTTCTCTGTTTTATATCTTCTACCACATGGAATACCAACCTTCTTCTTCCATTAGAAAAAACAATCGACTCTTTAAAAAGCTGACCCTAAACGTTGCACAATCCCATCTGATCTTGTGTTTGAGCACAAAGCTACTGCTAAATGTCAGGCCATGGATGAGACTATCCAGAGACACCATGCTCATGCCCTCCAGGCTGAAGAGCCTGTCACTTCCTCTCCACTGCTGGACACTGGCACTGCCTATCAGACAGCAGGGACAGGGAGGGGAGGAGGAAGAGGAGAGGAGGAAAAACAAGTGATCTCCATTCGACCTCTCAACCTAAACAGCACACCCGAGTTTTACACTATAGTCCAACAGTATATGCAACTATAACTTGTAATAGTCCAGTTACAGTTTTGTTTTGTAGCAAAAAAATGACTTAGTTTCACAGGCTCTGGAGAGATGGGACATATATTTTTATTTAGACCCGGAGAGAATAAACACATATTTCATAGTTCCCTAATCCGACCAATGTCATTAAAATCTAAAAATCTAGTCTCTGGTTCAATGAGCTGCTTTCAGCTAAATCATCTGCATAAATACATTGTAATTTGATGAACTGAAAGAGAGGATATAAGAGATCAGAACCATCAAAAGATGTTTAACAATGTAATATTATTTTTTTATGACTTCCTTTATAATTTTTCTACACCAACTTGTAGCCTAGTGCTGTTGAAGCCTTGAATCTGATTGGTAAGAAAGGTTGAATAATTTTCTATAATTTCAATTATACAGTTGAATGCACTCATTCTAATAAAGTATTGGTTATATATTGACAGCTAATTCAAGAGACTTGTGTAGCAGATGCTCCATATGATCTAGGTCTAATAATAAACTGATTAAAGACATGCTGTTATTTCATTTAAACAAGTGTTGATAATTGTTGCTATGGTGACGTTTTCTAAAAGAAGACATTTATTTAGCATTTTTGGAAGGAGTCTCCAGTGTCAGTGTTTTGTAACAGTCACAGAGGTTTATTTTGTAACTATAAGTTTTCAACCACAGGAAAGTCTAAAGATGGAGGATGTTTTTCATGATTACTCTAAAAATCTGTTTTGTTTTTTTGTTTTTTTTTTGTCTCATTATTGTAAAAAAAAACAGTAACTCACTTGTTTCACAGATGTTCCACAACATTAAACTTAGCTATAAATATATAAAATGTATGATGTGTTCTTTAATAAATAGAAATTGTAATAATCAGCAAATCACTGCACTATGAGAGGAATGAAACATTTCAGGCCACATCACACCACCCTGTCATTGATTGTTTTCCTTTAAAAGCATGCCCCATTGTGTTTTAGTCCTTACATGTTCCAGGTTACTCAGGTATTGATGTGTAGCTGACATTTTAGTTTTCCAAACGAACTGTAATTATAGATGACATTTATTCAGGCAGGAACCTAGACACAAAAGTCATCTCATACAGAGCAGTACACAGTCAGTAATGACAAACAAATTAGTTACTACCATTAAGATGGCGTGGACTTCTTGGAAATCGTTCTTATTTCTATTCAACAAATCACTGTAAATGCTAAAAAAAAAACAACTACTGAAAGAAAAGAAATAAGATAATCGCTTTTCACTGAGATTATATCTATTTTACACCTATTTAGAACTAAAGGTGTGCGTTGGCCATGAAATGACAAAATATTAAAGAAAAAGATAAGATCCCATTAGACACTGGTCCAGCTGGGGATGCAGTTTGTACACATGCATGTTTTTAATTGATTTGATTGTGATTTTTTATGTATGTATGTATGTATGTATGTATTTATTTATTTATTTTGGACAGATTAACACTGTGATGTTTGCATAAATGTTTCTTTAAATCCTCCATCTCTATAGCCATAGAAAAGGCACACAAAGTGGTATGAGTTCTTAAAAGTAACCAGACAAACCCAGTATACAACAATATAAGTATAGATTCTTACAAAAATCACTTTTATCATTTGTGTAAACAGAATTATTCAACACAGTGGCCTCTATAGGACAGATGAACCAAATATATTCCTGTACTCATAAATAGACAATGTGCATGGTAAATCCAAAGATGAATGTTTTAAGCAGCATCAGTAACAGGAGCAGGATGTGTATTATAAACACTGGAGGAGACTTTCTTTCGAATAGCACTTCTGTTTCAAACTCTACTTTAAATTCTAGATTTCTATTTTTCCATGCATTATTTTAAATAAATAAATAAATAAATGTGGTGAAGAAGCCCTCCTGTGGGGAAGAAGCCCTCTTGTGGTGAAGCATGGTGAAGCATAGAACTGCAGGTAAGCCATTACTAAGCCTTTTGTGCAGGATAACAACTAAAAGTGAGGTAAACACCTTATTTAGAAATCATCAACCTTAAACAATTGTCGAAAGACTTAAATTCATCCTTTAAAGGAGCAGCTTGTCATTTTTATAGTGCTTTTTTATAGACCTTTAAGAATAATGTAAATTCACCAGCACCACAAATGAAGAGAATGCAATATTGTCATGTGTTGGATGTTACTTTCTTTGGTTCAGCCTTTTGACCAATTTTTCTGGGCCTCTTATTAGCTCTGGCCCCTGTCAGCAAGCCCACCTGCCAGCAAGCTTCACCTCAGCTCCATAGAGCACCACTCTCTTTTTCCTAGAAAGCAGTGAACCCACCACAGAGGAAACTGTGCTGCAGAGGACAATAATTCATGATTTATCTACTTTAATAACAATTATTTTTTTTACTTAATTGCAATTTTAATAAGAACAGGGAAAATTATGTTAATACCGAATTATGGCCAAAGCATGTGGACACCTGACCATCACACCCATATGTGCTTTTTGAACATCCCATTCCAGATTTAGTCGCCCTTTGCTGTTATAATAACCTCCACTCTTCTGGGAAGGATTTCCACTAGATTTTGGAGCGTGGCTGTGGGGATTTGTGTTCATTCAGCCACAAGAGCATTAGTGATGTCCGGCTGATGTTGGGTGAGGAGATCTGGGGTGCAGTCGGATTTCCAGTTCATCCCAAAGGTGTTCAGTGGGGTTGAGGTCAGGGCTCTGTGCAGGACACTCGAGTTCTTCTATACCACCCTTGGCACACCATGTTTTCATGGCCCTCGCTTTGTGCACGGGGCATTGTCATGCTGGAACAGGTTTAGGCCTCTTAGTTCCAGTGAAGGGAAATTGTAATGCTACAGCATATAAAGACATTCTATACAACTGTGTGCTTCTAACTTTGTTGCAACAGTTTGGGGAAGAACCACATATGGGTGTGATGGTCAGGTGTCCATATACTTTTGGCCATATGGTGTATGATGAAAAATTTTGCGTCTACATTTTCACACAGTGTAATTGATTTGTGTTCTGTGGGTGGGAAGTTCATGAATTAAAACTGATGATGCATTTTTGTGCCTAATATTGAATAATTCGATGATATTCATAAAATAAATATGCATAACTGCAATATTTTGGGAACCCTGGTCTACAGGATGAACTGGCATAACTGAATTATGTTTTATACATAAAACATTACCGCTAGAGGGCGCTTACTGCCATATTTTTCACAAGTAAGGCCAAGCTATATTAGGACAACATTTTAATGTCAGTTACCTTGACATGTCTTATTTCCCCCATTGCATTATGGACTCTTTAACGTTTTCCTACCTCATGTTTTAGGACAAATCTAATTAGTTTTCATATACACACAGTGTACAACCTATGTTGTTGCCACAAACGATGTTTGTGAAATTATTTTTCCCCCAACCTGTATTCCGATAAATATATCCTGCCGCGATATGATTGGCTAGTAGTTCATACTCACGCAAGCTCACTGTCCAGTAAGCAGTCTCATGAATACGAACTGGCCAATCCTAGCGCAGGAGGCGGGACTTCTTTTGGAATCGCTCAACTCGTATATGCCTGTTTTGACGAACACTGATGGAAATTTTCAGTCATGTGTGGCGATATGTACAGCCTAAACGGAAAAGAAACAGGCTTCATCTGATCCAGGTTGAATTAGTAGCAGTGTGTGGATTAATTTGAATCGATTCGCTCGGCTCGCGTTGAAGAGTCGTTTGACAGGAACCGAGTCGTTGTGAGTCACTGCGCTGACTCGTGTTGGCGTTCAGTTGTTCACATGGAGCCAAGTTAGAATGGATGTGTGTCGGGTTGTCTCACTTTCTGCTTACCTGAGATAGGAAACTATGAAAAAAGAGTGTTTTTGTAGCTGCCTTTGGGGTGCAGAAGACCTATCCTAAACGGTAAGTGTTTTTATAGAAACAGAAACATAGTTACACGCCTTCATTTGCCAGCCGGATTTCTGTGTTAGAGCATGGTGATGGTGATGGCCGAGGAGAAGCTGACTACAATACACACACACACACACACACACAATGTAAAGTTACTTCTTTTAGGGCTAACACCATACCCGGCGGTATAAAATCACCTGTAAACAACATTTTAAGTGTTTTTTAAATAACTTATAGCGTTTTTTTAAACTTTATAATAGTTTATAGAAAATATTTACTTGTGTTGAAAACATGAAAGCGATGGAGGCTTTAAAGGCAAAGCAGGTATCGTTACATTCCTGTGTTTAGATAATGGAAACTACCATTGAATCTGTTTTTTAATGTCTGTCCTTGTGCAACTTCTCGCCTTTTTCTTCTCCCTATTACACCCCCAGCAGAAAACAGCAGCCCAGCTGTTTGTAAGTGATGTTACAGTGAAAGCTGCTGTAGAAACCAGGCTGCACTGCATTAGTTGAGCTGTGCTGTACTGGCAGCCTTACAAACACTGATGGAGGAGCTAAATTACAGTACTCCAATATTCCAGCAGAAATCCCATTAAAACACCCAGTGTGTGAATGTGTTCACTTTAATGTCCACAGTGAAGCTAAACAGGATGCAGTGTGGTCACAGGCCTGCTTCCTTCAGCTCAGTACACGGGTGTGGAAGATGTCAACTTCCTATTCAGAGGCCATCACGCTGATCACAGAAACACATCAGCACAGGCATTTGTCTTTTGTGTGTGTGGAGAGTTTTATTCATCGAGATCATTTTTGACATTTCGAGTAGTAGTAAGAGAGGGATGCTTGTAGCTATGGGATAATGTGGATTGTGATAGTTCACTGGTTTAAGAAGTTAGTGAAATGAAATTTCAAAACTTTTCACCTTACCTAATTGATTACCTAAGGCATGTTTGCTTTAGGGGTCTACTGCTGTGATACTGTACTGATACTTAGAAACACTGGATCGGTACTGGAACAGATTTGAGAATTATTTCTTAGCTGATGTACTGATGTTTTTTTATGCCGTGAACATGTTATTGCTTGTCTTAAAGCATGCAGTGTCACAACTGTGATGTTCTGCATAACCTGGCAACATCAGCCTTTAGACAGTTGTCTCAGTCACTAAGAGGATGTCATTATTGTATCAGTATATGGTTCCCATCAATATCAGTGACATGGAAAATGGAAGACATGGGATTAGGGCATCCCAAGTGTGATTGTTTAGGTTTGTGTCCATATGGGTTTCCTTTAGGTTCTCCGGTTTCCTCCCGCATCCCAAACACATGGCTGTAGGTGGAATGGCTACACTGAATTATCCCTAGGTGTGAATGTGTGTGTGTGTGTGGTGCCTTGAGACTGGTTTCCTTGTACCTTGTGCCCTGCTTTCCCAAGATAGGCTACTCATTCACCGTGACCCTGGCCAGAATAAAGCGCTTATCAAAAATAAATGAATGAGTTTTGTGTGTGTGTGTGTGTGTGTGTGTGTGTGTGTATAACCCAAACTTTCATTTGGCCAAACATTTTTCTTTACGTTTCGGATCTATTGCCAGGAGCGTTGTGAGTTCATATCCCAGGAGTACCAGAGGAGCCACTGCTGAGTCTTTGGGCACAGTTTTTGACTTCTCATCTTGTGAAGTCACTTGGATAAAAGTGTAGACCAAATGAATAAATGTGAATGATGTTGAAGACATTTTGCCACTTGGCCAAGCAGCTTCATCATTCAGATACTACTAGGCATTTTACTTCTTTGTTTGGGGAGCAAGAGAGCATTTTAATACAGCATCAGGACTATGCCAAGCTTGAAGAAGGAACAGTTGGATAATTCTGAGATTCCTGAAGGATCATCATAAAAAGTAAGAAGAATACTAAATAGATCTATGTGCTGTACTCTACTAAAAACCTCTGCCTGGAGCATCTACTTTTGTTCTGACTGACTGTCTGGCTGAGCAACAGTGATGCACAAATAGCGACGCACCAATATAAACATGTCCTCATTGGTGGTATGCAGCGTAATGTCCGTTCATGGTGGTTAAATGTGGAGCAACTTCTCCTTCAGATGTGGCTAAAAAACAAGGGCTTACAGCTGAGAGGATGTACATGTTGGTACAGTATTACCAGGGTGGCCATGTGAATGCTTTTGTTTAACTTGGATAAGTACAGTATGAGTCAGAGTCTCACACGATGTGTCATTTGCAGAAAGGCCTGAATTAGACAGTGCATTAAACCAATGTCGACATTTTCTACAAGTGTGAAGTGTGAAAGGCAGAACTTATGATGGATCAAGGGCTCTGGAAACATTTGTTGTAACTTGTTGCCCCTTTAAATAGAACAAATGGAAAATGTATACAAGAACGATCCTTCCCAGACAGTTAGAATTAATCAGTCATTAATTCTATTATCTTCACAACACACTTAAATAAAATGAATAAATGCAGAGATGTCTCAGAAGTTAAGCTAAACCGTTACATACGAAGCGTGTTCTGAATAGACCTGAATCATTTTGTTTTACACTTTGTCTGATTCAGATGAACTGAGACATCAGCATAAAGGAATACAACAGCATTTTTCATCTCAACTTTTTGCTACTGCATCTGTAGTGTAATGTGTAATTAACACTGACAGAAATTTAAACATATCTCTAGTCTGAGAAAAGAAAGAAAAACTGTTTACTGAAAACTCACTTATAATAGAAGTCTAAGGGCAGTTGTTTGGGTGCCAATTTTTTTTTTTTTCAATGCTTTCATGAATTCTTCACTCGAATGTGTATAATTCATCTTTTCAGGGACAAGACTACTTCATCAGAGGAAAGAATGTGCAGTTGTGTTGTCAACTTAGTGTAACTCAAAGTAAACACATAAGAGCCTCAGTTTCAGCCTGATGGTGCATGGATACAACAAAGACCTTAGAAAATACATAAATGATTGGAATTTCTCTTGACTGTACTGCTCCACAGTGGGAAAGTCAGTAAATGATATAAAGGTGCTGAAAAAAAGGTTTTTAGATCAATTCTGTAAGAGAGCTCTTATTGGTTCCATAAAGCAATGGTTCTTAGAGTCGGGTTCATGAAGCAAAGGCAGGGGTCCACTATTTAGTTATCTTTTTTTTCTATTATTTATTATTTTTTTAATATTTAGTTTTCTATTATTCATTCATTCATTAATTTATTCATGAAACTTAATAACAAAAAAAGAACAAGTAGACTTGTTCTTTTAGAGGAAAGCTGAAAAAAAAAAAAAACAGAATATTACTGTACACATTTGAATAATGAGCTTTATAGAATATTTGACTAGATGGATTATCTTCATGAAATAAATCTGTACTAAGGGGTTACAGAAAGTATGAGACCCCCTGCTTTAAAGAAACGTTCGGTCCATTATTCATAAACCATTTTTGGTGTTGCCATGTTGGTGGGATTTCTAGTTTTTTGTGGTGCCAAGAGAAATGGTCAATCAGTCAGAAGGTTCTTTAGGAGACCAAAATGTGGTATCAGATTAAAGAAGCATTTCTAATCCTAAAACCTTTATTGTTAGATTGTAGTCATTTTAAATTTACATCAATCGCATATTCTATTGATGGTATTCAGCAACAAACCTCAAGCTTCCATGATAAGTGAGTTTCAGTGGAACAGGTCACAGGTCAGTACAGAGAGCTGTTAATTACAGCATACACTGCAGATGCAATGGCTAGAGCTAAAGCTGAAAGACAGTGGTTTTTCTGTAAAGAACTTTTTTGTGTGCACCTCTTTACAAAAAGTAGGAATTTTGGTATCAGTGACTGTAGTGGTGTTTTCTTCTCTGTACGGATTGTACAGATCATGTCCATGGCTTCTGAACTGGCAGAAGATCACATGACTTAAATGATTTTTCACGACTGAACGAGTGTTTAGTCAAAACAGTGTCGATTAGATCTTAATTAAGCATGTCAAGCGTTCTGTATGAAGCCTGCCTTTACTTCCTTTGTCACTGGTTCCTGATTGTTGACACTGGTGAGCACCATGAGTACAGTACCCAAAAGCTATGATATAGTGTCTTACTTCCTGGCTGTCAGGATTACAAAAACATAAAGTTGCTTTGACATGGCTGATTTCAACTTGCAAAGATGCTACTGATAAATAAATGTTCTCTTTATAATATTAATCAGAAACAGTCATCTTACGGGTTGGTGCTTTTTATTATGTGAAAGTAGAGAGACAAACACATTTTCACATGTTCCGAAATGTCCATACAAACCCTGTAAAGTAAAAAAAAGATGAAGAATAGTGCAGTAATTTCTCGTCAGTTGATCTCTCCTGCTGCTTTTGGGCGATCTTTATGAACAGCTTGATGGCCAGCTGTGTGCACAATCTCTCGCTCAGAAGACCGAAACTGGTGTTGCAGATCTTTACCTTCTGCACACTTTCAGTGGTGAACTGAAATCTCCTACACAGGCTCAGTAATGGTCCTGGTAAGTGCAGGGAAAAGTGTATTTTCTACAAAACATTTATTTACACTACCCTTTATGTAAGTGTTCTGCATTCTGCAAGTTCCTCAGTCGGTTTTTGCTGCAACCAGACACAGTTCAGCCTTGTGCTGTTCATGACTCTCTAAATGATGATAGTTTTACTGTTCAGTTCATTTAAACTTTATTTCTTTCCACAGAAAGAAAAAGGGGTAGTGTATAACACAATGCTTTTTGGCTAGCTTATGTTGCAGCGTGGCATGAAGTAGTAATTTGATAACGTTTCCCCTTTTTTAAATTTATCGATAAATGACTGAGCATATTTTTTAACTGTTTGTAGTTACAGTTAATGTTATGGAACATCCGTGACATCACTTCTGTTATAAACAGTCATTCCCTCACCAGCCTCTACTATATTTTCTCTCTTGAAGTTAATGAGACCAAAAAAAAAAATGTTATAGAGAAACCAAAAAGCGTAAACTCTTGAAGACTCTCTCGTGTCAGGAATGTTACTGACTGTCACACAGCACTGACACTGTAGACCCCTTCTATAAATGTTATGTAAACATTTAACAGAAAGCTTCCTCACATCAACAATTAAATAGTTTTCTTTGTTAAACAATAACAATTTTTTAAAAATCCGTTTATTATTAGCGTTATACTTACAAGTCCCTGTGAATTCAACCACTCTGTAGTATAGCAGTATTTAACTTACAAGCAACACAATTACACTAGAAACAGAAGAGCAACATTGCCATGGACATGAAAATAAGTATAAAATATTTTTGCTATTTGAAATAAGTGAAAAGAAATATATGGTGATACTCATTTTTATTCTTTACTTTGATTATCAATATATTTAGGCCTAAATTATAAGCTGCATTACACGACCAATGAATGTCTTTAATTTGTGGGAGTTCCGTCTTTCTAGACTTCTAGGCAGCTGTTGCTGTATTTTTCTTTTTCATTATTAGAGCCTTATTGGGAATGTTTCTACCCATAAAAATATTTATAAATGAGCTGTAGGATGTTACGTGATGTAAAACCTAAATTTCTGTTTCCCCTTTTAACCAGTGGAAAATCCTATTAGCACACGTCCTGTGACTTTGTAGTGATTGGGGTTTGGTGTTTTTAAAAAATTCGGCCCATGATTGTAAAATTAGGAAGAAGCCCTTTTTTAAAAAACTTGTTTTCTCTGAGATGAAAATGTGAGGAACTGTATTTAATCGTAAATCTACTCTCGTTCTTTGTGTAATGGCATGGATCTAGTAATTCATCCTGAGGGGAAAAAAAGAAAATCTGCATTTAGTTTGTTTATGTTGGAGTATTTTGTCTGTTTATTAGTTTATGAGTACGGCCATTTTAAGGGTTACACCTAGTAGTTAAATATCAGTCAAGGGGAAATCCATAACGGATCTGAAACTTTGTGTAATGCTGCAGTGTTTCCTTTTTAATTCCAGGCTATAGACTATGGCTTGGGAGGTAGTGTGACTCTTGTTTCACATCTCACTGTATTTTGCACACTTTCAGACCATCGGAGCATGCAAATGGCTGTAATGGGCTGTAATGGTCTTTAATAATGCACCAGTGGTAAGGTGCATATTCAGATATGATGGAAAATTCAACCTGGAGCTCATAGGGTAGATTAATGAAAAAAATACTGTGATATTTTTTTAATTGCATAATCTTGACACTGTTCTATTCAGAATCAGCATGCTAAAAATATCTTGTGCATATCAGCTCACGCATCATGCATCTCTCAGTTTTGTGACATGTTTTGTACGATGCTGCCGTAGACTGAACCGTGTAGACGAAAGAGCATTTTCGGCACTCCAGCACACTCTGGACTGAATGGTGGGACCAGGCAGTATGATGATATAATACTGATATTGTGATAAATTATATCACAGTACACCTTTCTAAGATATCACAGGTATCATCAGTATTTTTATATTCCGACTCTGATTGGAAGCTACTAGTTAGATGTTAAAGATTTTTTACTAAATTTTTACTGAAGTTGTTAAATGATAAAATTTTGTATAGAATTTTTTTCCCTGTCCTTTCAGTGTTAACTTATTTATTTTATTTTTGTAGACATTAAATAAAGGTAAGTTTTGACCTTTTTTATGTTTTCAGAAGGCATTGCAGTGAGAGAGAGAGAGATGGGAGATGTAGGAAAAGGTGGTTCGAATGTTCTGTCTGTTGCATAAAATTAAACGTCAAAAGAAAAAAAATTTGACTAGAAAAGCAGGGAATAATTTGAGAGTTTGCTCAGTTCAATAATTATTAGTTTTTGTAGAGCATATGGTTGATAACACAATCTAAAGTTCCAAATTAATTCATCTTTCTTTCTTTGGTTATGGAATGTGCATGGAAACACAATAAATTTTATTTTTAGCCCAGAGTGTGTTTATCCAGAGTCCATGACAGTTTGGTGATTTTTTGTTTTTTTTTTTCTCCCTCTTCTCCCTTCTTCTTCTCCTGTTCTAAGGGTGCATTCACATATGCAGTGTTTGGTCTGTTTGTTTCGAACCCTGGTGCGTTTTTCCTCTTTGATGCGGTTCATTTGTGCAGGTGAGAACACAGCAGTCACACTCGGGTGTGGACCAAAACAACCAAAACAATCCGAGCGAGGTAGTCTCTGTGGTTCCAGTCAAGGTTTCAAATGCAGTGAGAAATCAGTACGATCCTGAATCAACCCAAATACAGGAAGTGAACCAAACATGTTGTGTGTTTTGGTTTTCGGATGACAGTTTTTTGTAAATGTGAGCGGCCGAAATGGGCTGCGATGCACAAACTGAGCCAAAGTGCTGTGGAAATGTGATGTGTTCTGGAGATTCTGACAGACAAACATGTGATACCCAAAATAGTTATTTCTTTAATTATCTAGTAATGTATTGAGCGTAGCTCCATATTCTCCATGCTTGGTTGTTTTTTAGGATTTCTAAGTAACATCCATGTTACAAAGGTTTGTATTTACCTTTTTTCTGTGGTAGTATTTCTGACCATAAGGTTTTATGCATGCAATTTCTTTCGTTCTTTTAATAACATGGAGTGAGAAAACAAACCTCATAATAGAAAATGAACCAAGTGTATCAAACAAATGGTTTAAAAAAACAGCTCTCAAAATAACAACCAGGTTTAGTTGGTGTGTTAGGCCAGCGAGAAGTCATTTCACTGTGTGCTCCTTAGAATTTAGAGTTTCACAGTGAATACTAAAAGAGCTGAAAGAGCTTAGAGATGGTCCAGAAATGTTGGTCTAAAACAGAAGCATGAGCGGATACATAACATAAAAATTATACCACAAACCTAGTCCATCTTGACGTCCTGCTGCCAGACATTTACACTACCAGAGACATGTTAGACACTAGTTATACACAGGGATGTTGCATGAAACTTTGGTGGAAAGATTGATGAACTAATATTTCCAGTCAACTGCTAATAGACTTTTTTCATTCAGTGTCTTATACTAGCATGAAGATCCAGATTTGTGCTGTTGTGCTGGCCTGCTGGGATTGACCCATAGTTCATAGCATCCTCAGAGGATGTTGTGCTGCTCCACAGACAATGGCCCATTGTAGCTGGCACACTCCTGAATGAGCCGAGAGAGGCAAGAATAGCACAGTGAAGGAAGATCAGCTGCTTCGAAGCCATTTAATCTGTACTAAAACTGTAAGACGGGGTCATACAAACATCTGAAATGTTATATGTGTATGCTTAGTAGTTAAAAAAAAAAATTAGTAACACTTTTAAAAATGGCTTCAGTCTCAGTATTTAACGCAACCCAGTGATTAAAATGTATTCACAGTATATCACAGTGTAGGCCAAAATCAGTACCATGCAAACCTGGCTTTACCACAGTTATGTTTCACACCACCGGAGAGGGGATGTAACAAAGTATGATTATTTTCTTACTGTATTTAAGTTTGTTTTTTTTGAAGTATGTGTGTTTTACTCAAGTTTTTCTTTCACTTAATACTTTCTGACTTTTACTTATTACATTTTAAAAGAAAAATCTCTGCATTTTCAAACTCTTCATCACTATATCTCTCTAAAATCTTAATTTTAACCTCATAAGGTGATTTATTTAGCATCAGACAGCTTCAAGGAGTTGATCTAAGCTCCTACTAAATACAGATTTTAACAGATCCCTAATATCCATCACTATAATCTTTGTTGCTGCGTGCACTTCGTATTTATCAAGAGAGGTGGATTGTGACGGCTGGATATTAGCATTCAGCTAGTGTGTATCATGCTGTCATGTATCATGCTAACATTGGAGAGATTAGGAATAAAGCTGTCGATAGTTAGCCGTAGCTAATGTTGAAAGGGGCACACATTTATGATCAGTAACTAAAATCAGTGTGATTTGAGGCAGACGATCTTTTTCTTGTGCATGTGGATCTTTCTTGCACTTTTACTTTCATACTTTAAGTTAATTTAAGAGTTTATGCTTTTCTGCTTGAAGTCGAGGGAAGAATTTGAGTCTGTACTTCATCTTTACCAGAGTATTTATTTAAATGAGTAATTCTTTACTTTTTGCTTTTACCATCTCTGCACATCATATTGTCTGTGCCATGTTGCTGAAGCGTTTGGTCATAGGTCCTGCTACCTTGAAACACCAGTAACTAAAATATATATGGTAACAAATAAAGGCAAAATCCCAGATATAAAGCACTTTATTCAATCTTAGTTTTCCACTTCCACTCGTATTTTTCTTAGGCCATCTGCTCCTCAGTCCTAGTCTAGTCTCCACGTCTGGGCTTGATGAATAAGTCATACCTAAACACAGACCTAATCCATGTTTCCTTTTTTTTCCATTCATTCTCCCCGTTTATGATTTCCGTGTAAGTCTAATATTGTGTCCAGATTTGAGATACTGAAGGAAAATGAAGACCTTACTGTATATTGTTTTGTCTAAAACTCCTACCTCGTCCCACCACTAGCCCCCACACATCCTGCTCCGGTTTATCATCACACATTCACATCACATGGACAGCAGATGAAATGCCACCTGTCTAACAGGACTGCATTCAACCACTAATGATCTAAGCATGTGTTAGCTTTCCTTTAGTTAAACTGGAGAGGGAGCTTTCAGTTCATGGGAAAGAATGTGGTCTAGGGAATGGGCTGTCTGGGAGTGGCAGGTTTTGATTGTCTTTTATCCTCTAGACTATCCAATGGATAAAGATGATTATTAAAAATTGGTAGGGACCCAGCAGGACTGGGCAATATGAGGATACGGTATTGATATTGTAGTGAAGTACATTACAATACACTTAACAAAGAATATTAGGGCTGCACTAAATTTTCAGCCTAAAGTCATCAGAAATGGCAGTTTCATCTTTTTTTAACCAAATGAGAAAAATGAATGAAAATTTAGAAAAAGATTAAATAGACCTTTAACGAAGTGTCACATTTAACACTCTACAAATAGTAAATATTTTTCCCGCAGTTGTATTCAAACAGTTGGAGCGGCAGCAGATGAAAATGTTGACTGCATGGAACCGTTTCACAGTTTCTACATGGGGTATTAGACAAACAATTTTGTGAAAGTACTGTTACAAAGTTTTACTGTGTTATAAAGCAGATATTTCTATATGAAACATAACATGCATCACACTTTTTAGGGTTGCCAGAAAAACAGTAGTGCTGCATTTGAAAATTAACCCTAAAAATAACTTTGCTACATTAACAAACATTCACTGAAAGAGAGGTAAAGTAAAATATTCTGTAATAAATCACAATTTTAAAGCTTGAAAACTTTACAAAAATGTTTTTTAAAGATTCAAAACGGTACAAAACATCAAATTGGCTGCTTCCAGTTTGTAATTGTGATTAAAAAAAACATAAAGGTTATGAATAGATAATGCAATACCCATGATATCTTAGACATGTATTGTGCCATAATTTATCGTGATATCAATATTATGATATCAAAATAAGCCCTAATACTTAGTAGTAGCTGTGGAAACCTTTCACGTTTTTCTATTTATTTAAGGGTTTGTGTGCTATAATTTTTAGCACGTACATAGTTTTGGAACTTAACAGTATGAATGCATTTTTATATGTTGTAGTGTTGTGCTATATCTGTGTGTAAGATATGCCTTCATAGTTCACTGTATTTCGTTTTAATGTATTTTCACTATCACATGTAAGATCATCACAGAGAGCAGTTTCATGTCTGCTTGCCTTCAAACAGTGCGTGACCAGTTCAGCAATCAATCTAAATATGACATGCAAAGCTCTTTTGCTTACAGCCAAGTCATGTGCAGGCTTCACTTCTTTTAGTTCACTACAGCCAACGTAAATCCACTGTAGCACAAACCGTGTTATATGCTAATAGAAGGACCAGTGGCCTGTTTTATGGATTCCCTGCATTTCTGTGTGGACATTTTACATTTTACTACTCTCACTTGCATCCCCATGCAATAACTCAAATCGGACAGACGAGTGAGAATCCAAATAAAGAGTTACAGCTGTGAGCCTAGAGAATGAGTTGTCATAATTTATGCATTAGACATGCGCTTTGAGTTAATAGGTGATAGTACAGGTGGTGGAGTAGAGGCTCCATGCCTGTTTTGTTTTTTTTTTTTTAATGCTAAGACCACCCAGGCTTGTGGCTCAGAGTATTTACTGGTGCTTATACTACATGACCTCTAAAACTATTCTTAATTACTTTACCATCTAAAATGACTAATACCCAGTGCTCTGTTGTGTGGAACAGTCTGTGGAAATTCTCAATCAGGTTCTCACTACAGGCGTTAAATAAAAAAATAAAAAAAAGATTTTTATAAGGAATCAAGGAATATGCTTGATTTTTTTTTTCATTATAAATAGACTAAACATAATCTGAAAGTAAATAGCTACTATAATTTAATGTTCGTACAGTGTCACAACATGAAAATGAAAGTTGCAGGCTGTACTTACAGAAAGGGTGGAACTGAATCGCTTGCATATTTCTTGCAAGTGTCGAATTATTAAACCTTCATCTATTGACGCAGGCTGATAAACAGCACCTTTTATTAATTTTTTAGCTGTTTATTCTCTAAAAAGCAACAGTTGTCATCCTTAACTCATTCATTATTTCCACCACTTCCTGCTATCCAGCGCTCTATTTTCCTCCTCTTCTCATTTATTTGACTTCGTAGTAGGGAAGTCCCTCTTCATTTTTAGAGAACTTTATGCACATTGACTTGCATAAGCTTGCACAAGTCACACGCATGAAGGTGGAAGCTGTGTAGGGGGATTTCTGTAGGGCTGGGCAGTATGATTATAAAATCTCCTTATTGTGATAATTGTGGACATTTTGTGATTGTGGGTATCAGTATCCTTTTAATTCTTTTTTTTTTCCATTATTACAAACTGAATGGAACAGCTGATCTGATTTAGCCTAATTTTCTTTTAAAATGGTAAAATTTGTAGCGGATTTTTATTTCCCCACCTTTTTTTGGTGTTACACAGTTTCTGTCTTTAGATCTCAAAGAAAAGTATCATCACAGGTCTTCACAGGTTATTTTAAATGCAGCACTACTTTTAGTTAGCAAAGCTATAGATCATGATACATATTGTGCATCATAGAAACTGAAGAAGTATTTATCATATCATCCACTCCTAGTTTCCTGAGATGTTGATGTGATTTGTGCAGCTGAGGGTTTAGGGAATTTTCAGATATTTGACATATTTGTGGATGTCAGTGATATTGGTAAACATGTGATAATCAGCCTGGACAATGGTGGAAAAGAGTTTCAAGTGGTGCTACCTGAGCTTTCAGGCATGTGTAGTGTGTCTGGAGTGCCTGTTCGGGAATTTGCGTGTGAGCTTGTGCAGAGTTCAGTGTGCAGATTTAGGACCAGGAGTCAAGTGGCCTGCATTACTGAGTAGGTGAATGATACATGTATGATAGTAGAGATTGTAGAGCTCCAGACAGACATACAGATGATGGTAAAGTCATTTTTGACCAGATTCACTCTGATGTAGTAAAATATTTGTCAGGGTTGACATGGGGTTTGACAGGCTCTTAAAAATCTGCTTGATATTTATGGTTAAACTGTAGAAAAAGACATGTAGAAGAGACACTCAATGAGGGAAAAAAAGCTATCTAATGGCTCTTTCAAAGCTTAGTGTACAGTTATCACTGGGGTGAATAATATGGCGAAAACAAGATGTGATATTAATTGAAGACTTTTCAGGGATACATGATATGCATCACCATAGTGGAACTTTTGAAGTATTCTGAAAGTTATGACTTTTTTCTAGTGAAAAAGAATTCAACTTACAAACATTATTTACATTAGGGGTGGGCAATATGACCAAATTATCACAAGCCATTTTACTGATACACAATATGTATGTTTCCTATCAAAGTACTTGCAAAATAGTAGTGAAAAACTGAGCTGATTCTTTTAATGTGTACAAAAAATTAATTCTTTAGAAATATAACACTGAAAAGGAGGAAAACTTTTAAAAATCTATTAAAAATTTATTTCAATTCATGTGCAACTGTTGTTTTAAAAGACAAAAATGAATGTTAAAATTATATCATGATGGTTAAGATATCTCAAACATGTATCATGGCATAATTTGTCACAATTTCGATATTATAATCATCATATCGCCCAGCCCTAGTTCTCAGATTTCCCTGTTTAGGGCTAAACGAATAACTCTGAATCTTCTTTTTTGTTCCTGTTCTAGATTTGAGATGAAGAAGGACATTGACACATTAATAGCTGAAGAACGAGCTGACATCATCTCAAAATATGACAAGGTTAGTCACATATCATTATGAAGTAGTTTGGTTCTAGCCAAGTTGGAAGGCAGCCATCATAAGCTTGCTGCCACTGAACCTTCCTGTTCAGACAGGATTTTATTTTAAGCCCTAGTCAGGCACTGCTGCAGTTAGCAGCTCACGTTTGAATACAAGCAGGCTTTTGAAATATTGCATAGCAACTACTAAATGTTATGTCTGTGATGATGGCTGTTCTGAACTCGGAGGTAGTGCTAGGGCAGCTGTAACACCACGTCGGCTCTTCCTGCTTTGCTCTTTGATAGTCAGAAGCTATTGTTTCATTATAGCTGCGTGTTTCACTTGCACACACTTGCACGTATGTTTGCTAGAAATGGGGATCTTATCTCCGTCAGAGCTGTTGTCAAATACATGGTTTTGGGTTACTGTTGCTCAGTCACTAGTGTAACCCGCTAATACTGCGCAGAAGTTATTGAATATTGTGGTGACAAATTAAGACTGCAGTTATACTATTTTATACAATTGTACATTTTTATTGTGTTTTAGCATTTTTGCTATTTTCCAGGTTTATTTAAAAATAGAATGATAATGGCAATATGTATATATTTTAACAAAATTGGTAAAATATGCAAAATGAAAATAATACGTACTCAGTGTGTATAACAATGCATAAAATCATGCAGATACAGGTCAAGAGCTTCAGTTAATATTCACGTCATACATCAGAATGGGGAAATGTGTGCTCTCAGTGACTTTGACCACAGCATGGTTTTTGGTGCGAGACAGGTTGGTTTGAGTATATCAGAAACTGCTGAGCACCTGCTGAACGCTTGGGATTTTCACACACAATAGTCCCTAAAGTTTACACAGAATTGTATGAAAAACAAGGATCTGTTGAGTGACAGTTCTGCGGGCAGAAACGTCTTGTTGATGAGAGAGATCATGTTGTTGATGAGGAGAATGGCCAGACTGGTTCGAGCTGACAGGAAGTCTACAGTAGCTCAACTAACCACTCTTTACAAATGAGGCAAACAAAAAGCACCTCAGAAAAGGCTGTAGACACTGGCCTAGAGCGCAAGTCACACTGTTTGGTGGTAACGCAGTTTGAGCAACTATTTTTTCCAACTTATCCCTTCATGGTGTGGTTATTGCGGAACCTCATCAGATAAAAATAGGATGAATCGTGCAGCCTTTCTACCTGCTGAACATATCTATTTTGGGTAACTTCACAGATGAAAGAATGTGCACAGTTCTGTTTGTGGTCACATATAGACAAGTGACAGACCAGTAAGAGTAACATTAACTCTAAGCATGCGTCTTGCTATCACTTGAGTAGAAATTTGCCTTAAACCCAAAGATCTCCACTGGGCAAGAAGTAATCTCCATTTTTTGTGGTGTGTCACATGTGATTAAAGTCAGGAGGTAGACAGAGCAGCTGGGCTGCACGAAAGTAAACAGCTACAGGCTTCTTCTGCACAGAGCAGAGTGACGGATGGATGCCCTGATTTAAAGGAGCACAGTTGGGTGTCATAATGTATATCTTAATTTATATTTGGTAGCCACTGATCAGGGCAAAAATACCAATGTGCAGAGTAGGGACACATGGTTCATTTGATATTAAATACTATTATATTGAGTTTGTATGACATATTGTGATGGGTCGCGATAACAGAATGGTTTATTTGCGCCATTCGTAGTGCACTAACCGCACGAGTCTCTCTCTGACTCTCTCACGCTGTGTGTGCGTGTGAGAAAAATTAGAGCAGGACCACAAATACGAACAGCCAACATGCTATTAACAGCTATTAGATTTTATAAAAGATTAGAGTTGCTTGCTTGGCCAAGTAACTACAGACCAGCAAGTAGTGACAATGTTCATGAGGAGGAATTGATACCAAAAAACAGAGCCACATCTGTAGTTCATCATTTTGGTTTTAGACAAGACCATCTGCTTTCCAAAAGTTGTAAAGTACATGTCAAGCAGTGGTGGAGTACATAACATTTTTTACTTGTGAAAGTGGATTTAATAAGTGCATTTTTTAAAATCTTATATGTATGGACAAATCTAGTGAATAAGAAGCCATTTGAGATTCAACGTAACTGATTGATGATAAGGGTTAAATAAAAAAGGATGTATTAAATAAAAATTTATTAAAACTGTTTTAAAGGTAGTGGATATTCAGTTGTAGACCTAATATTTGCTAGAGGAATATATGCGCTAATGAAATAATGATTTGGGGAATGGGGCTTATGTATATTTTTATTCATTTTTAAAGTTGTTTTATTTGCTGTAAGTAGAGAAATAGTGTCATTGTTGTGTCAATATTTATGCTTCAATAAACCTGGTATATGGCCAAATCATTCATTTTAGGGTTTTGTTCCATTAAAATTGCACTGTATAATTGTACTGTATTAGTTAGTTAATTTCTCATCTCTCACAGTCAGAGCAATATTCAGTAACTTTCCCATATTGCACACTGTTTGTCCATATTTGTCAGCACTAGTACAGAGTGAAGTCAAACAAAGTGAAATTCTACATGAAGGTTTGTTATTTCAGTGTGTAATAATGTGCCTCTCCTCATTTCCCCGGTGTGCTAGTACATACTGTTTTTCCTTGTGCACGTTCTGCTTGTTCTTTGCTCCTGCTGATTTCCCCTGAAGGCTTTATTTGAATGGTTGCAGGGCAGAACGGAGGGCGTTAACATTAACCCTTGGGAGGATGCCAACTATGACGTCTACAAGTTCACGGACCGCTTTGGCTTCCTGCAGTAAGTCATGCAGTGTTCTTCGCTGTCCCACAGCTCTGTTCAGCCAGATTTAGTGTTTGGGATTAAAGATGAGTTGGACATGAGACGTTAATCACTGATGAAACAACTTGCACTTGGCAAGTCATTTCATTATGGACTGCCTGTGTCACCCACAGCACTTTTGTGGGCTTGCACAACAGTGAACTTAAAATCCCTCTGCTAGGGAATGGAATGATTTGTTTTGTTCATATTGATATAACAGGAGTTAGTGTGAACTGCTGTGTGTGTGTGTGGTTTTGTCTAATTTTACTACTGTTGATTTATCTGTCCAGTGAGAAGGAGTTGCCCACACCGAGTACAGTGGAGGAGAAGGTCAGATCAAGACACACATACACACACATACACACACTGTACATACATTCAGGTGGGTGACCAATTAAAGGAAAAAACAGGTCAAGGTCCAGTTGTTCCCTTAGAGGGAAGGTCACTAGGTCGCTGTAAATCAATACAAAGTTATTCAGACTGATCACCTTTATTCAGTGATGAAACTTTTCTGCCCTGATGTGAGTGATCTCTTCCAGGATAACCCTGCCCCCACCTACACTGCCCAGGGGCTCGCTGAATGCTTTGATGAGTATGAGAATGATGTAAATCATACACTGTGGCCTTTACAGTCATCACATAACAACACCTGTGGGAGATTTTGGATGCCCAAAACTTTATTAAGACATTTTATGTTGTTTTTTCCTTTAGTTTGTCACCCATGTGTACTTCATTCTGATGTACGTACATGTTGCATATTAGCATCCATTATCCAGGTTCTTCGCATTCATCATCAGCTTTCTCAATGCTCTGCCCACAGCAAAAACATCAGGAGGTAGAAAGGGTGGAGAAATGGCTTAAGATGGTGAAAAACTGGAACAGGTACCATAACAGTGAGAAGGTGAGTGCTACAAGGTTCCGGTTACTGTGGGCACAGCTAATAGATCCCAATCCAATGATCTCAGTCCAAGTGTGTGTGTGTGTGTGTGTGTGTGTGTGTGTGTGTGTGTGTGTGTGTGTGTGTGTGTGTGTGTGATGCAGATGATGAAGCGTGTTTATAAGGGGATTCCCCTGCAGCTGCGTGGCCAGGCCTGGGCTCTCCTGCTGGAACTGGAGAAGGTGAAACAGCAAAATGAGGGGAAATATGAGGTAAGAGACTTGGGCAGGAAGTGTGTTTGGGCTTTCCTTTGCTCTCTTATAGCATAAGAACAGGAAGCGGAGGAGATCTGTTTGGCCAGACATGCTTAAGTCTTGTTTTTTTGTCCTGGGACCGTAGTCAGTTAAATTGCTTTTAACTGGCCGATTAAAAATGGACGTTAATCTTTTTAAGTTTTTAAGATTCTCAGACCTATAAAAACTTAGGGCTAGTCCAGTGTCACTCTACCTACATGGCTGATTCTTGCAATCCACCACACAATCATGTTCATTTATGTAAAAGATTTGATGATGACAAGTCTCACTCAGTAGGGGGTATTTCATTCCTAATACATCTGCAGGAGAACTGCAGATGTATTAGGAATACATCTTCTATGAGTCATGTTATATATCAAACAGTTAAATCCCACACCGGACTGCTCATTGTCTGACAATTCATTTTGTTTCCTTTACATGTTTACCAATGACAAAGCCTTAGTCACTCTAGGGTATGGGTTTGGTTTTTTTTTTATTTTTTTTTAAATCAGTTAGTTGAACATTTATTTGACACACAGCCTAATTAGCATTTTAGAATTTAATTTTCATGTATGAAATCACTAAAAATTGTCTATTTTGATATCGCAACATGAATTACGATTTCATTTCATTGGCAAAAGTTCATTCATAAAATATTACGTAATACATAGCAATGTGGTCGACCCCCATCCTTCCTCGTAGAATTCTTAGTAATAGGTCCTCTCAACAATAGAACCTCAAGATTTTTCTCTTTGAGGAGGAGAGAAAAAATCTAGATGTGCGCATGACAGCTGATGAATGTAAATTCAGCAGTTTATTCCATATAGCCATTCTGTATTGATGTTATTGATTTTAATTATAGCTGAAATAATGTTTTATTTGTTCTCTCTTTTGCAGAAAATGAAGGAACAAGCCAGGAACTTCTCAACAGAAATCAAACAGATAGACCTGGATGTCAACAGGACTTTTAGGAATCATATAATGTTCATGGACAGATTTGGAGTCAAGTATGTCTCATGCTAAGCTCACACAAATCTAAACATGTCTGTTTTCCTTTAATTTTCTAATTTCCTTTACTTTATTCTGAAGGTTTTTTTTCAAGCTATTGTGTTTTTGTGATTGAGCTCCATGGCCCCTTGTGTTCAGGTGGTTGTGAAATAAACACTTCGGACTTTATAAAGCTGTAACCAAAACAAGAGCCACTTCCTCTCTCGCTTTTTTTTTATTCAGTTTCCTGTAAGTGAGCGAGGCGTCACAGGAAGTAGCAGCCCACCGCTCAGTGCCCAGAATAAATGTGCCGTTTTCATCCTAAACAATAAGAGCCCACTCTTAAGCGCAATGATGTCCTGTGGTTTCCCTTAGTTCGTCAGTGACTCAGAGACTCATTATGGTTAAAACAACCGGTTCAAATTGAGACGTCAAAACCAAGCTTACATCGGGAAAAGCTTTTGTTCACACGAAGGACGTGGAGATGTATCTGGTTGGTGTTATGACGGATCTGAGTGGGATTGTATTCATAGGGTGCCAAAGGCAAACTTTGTTTTACACCATTAAGCAATGAACAGTTCTGTGGTCTGTGTTCACAAAGCAGCAGGACATGATGTGGTTTCACACTTCTGTGTGGTTGAGATGGCCTGCACGTTGTAGAGGAAGTGCAGTGAAATTGCATCAGTGCTGTCTCACCTCAGCAAGGAACATCTATGCCTGCCCCTCTACCCTGTTAACACCTCTGTGCATACAGGAGCAACACTATACACAATTCTTTGATGTACCTGCTTCCTGCTTTCCCTGTCAGTTCTCATTTAACAGAAAGATCATCGCTTCAAGCTCTTTTAAATTCAAGTTATTAAAGCTAATTTCTCCATGTGTATGTGGTCTGAACATAGTTGAAATCAGAGCTTTAAACTAACCACCCCCTTTTTTTTTTAAACAGACAACAAGCCCTGTTCCATGTGCTGGCGGCGTACTCGGTCTACAACACGGTGAGTGTCAGTTACCCAATGCAGGAAATTATGTACTAAGCTAAGCGGAGGAGAGGTGAAGAGCGCTAGCCGTACACGCCTCTTCTTTTTTTTGCCAAACTCTTTTGATTTCATGTCACTTGGTTTCGATGGTGTTAGATAAAGCTCTGCAAAAGAGCATCTGAGCCATGTAGTTGCGGTGATCTGAATGAGTCCAGGTATGTGACAGGAACCAGGTATAAAATGTATGCTAGTTAATGTAATATGCATGATGTAAGGAATAACACATGACAGACTGTGCTGAGTGACAAAGCATTAACAGTGGAGACTCCTTCCATAAATGTTACATAAACATCTCCTAACAGAAAACTCCAGCATATCAACAGTTATATACTTCTCTTCATTGAAGGGTTTTCTTTGTCAACACATTTTTAAATCTTTTTATTTTTAACCTTAGATTATCTGGAGCATCTGCCGTACAAGCCCCTGTGTGAATGAGCTGTTACTATAAAAACAAAAACATATCAGAAGCACATTAATATAAACCTATAATTTATGTTACAGTTGAAACTACTGTCAGAGCTGTGCTTTTATAGAAAATCAATCCACACCTTCTGCTTCAAGAATCAACTGTGCAATGGTATAAGTATGGAATAAAACACAGAGGGCCATTACCGCTCCGAAGTTCATCTTATACTTCAGCGATTTGCCAATCTTAACAATTTTTATTTATTAAAGAACACGTCGTACATTTTAACCGTCGTACATATTTAATGTTGTGGAATGTCTGCAAAACAAGTTAATTCCTATTATGTATCAACTATAAGTTATGCCGAAGAAGTTGTTCATAATTAACTATGTCTGGCTTAATTATGCTGCTTTTCATAATTATTCTGAAAGTAATATGAAAGTTTACTATCAGCACAAGCCTAAATAAGGCCCAGTCAGAGCTAATGGAATGCTGTTACTAGGAAACATGGGAGAAGATCACAAGAAAAGTCAGACGCTAATAAAAATTTGAGCCCACTCTGAGTCCAAAGTTTCTAATTTGGCCTGGATATTGTTTGGCATTATACATTTATTTTGTTTGCAAGTAATATTTTATTTATTCAAGCAAGGCGTAATTGCATCTGTGATGATAACTGACTGGTTGGGTTTTCTGGGGGCTTTTATCTGTAGGAGGTGAGCTACTGCCAGGGCATGAGCCAGATCGCGGCCATTTTACTGATGTACCTAAACGAGGAGGATGCATTCTGGGCCCTGTCTCAGCTTCTCACAAACCAGAAGCATGCTATGCATGGTAAGATGGTCTTATCTACAGTGTGAAGTTTTGTTATTTATAGATACAGGTGATAGTATTTAAAATCAAATGAATTAGACAATGTTTGTAATGTTTGTTCATTCTGAATGCCTGAACTTCCTGAGTGATTAGTGTTCACGTTTTAAATGATTGTACCATGCAGTGTTTACAGTGTTGTCTGTCTGATTACTCCCAGGATTCTTCATTCCTGGCTTTCCCAAACTGCTACGCTTCCAGGCTCATCATGACCAGATCCTGGCTAAACTCCTTCCAAAACTCAAGAAGCACTTGGTAAGGTCCTCTTTTCTAATATATTTAGTTAGATGGGAACTTGAAATGGTTTACAGACTTATTTTTCTGACTCTCTCTTGTTCAGGATAAGGAGCAGATGACTACTGGTATATACACAACCAAATGGTTCCTGCAGTGTTTTATCGACAGGGTGAGCAGTTTTCCCACATTTGGGTTTCTTTTGATTCACCCAGATATCCTACCTAAACCATAAAGCATTGTTCACAAATTGAGTTTCATTGGCTTGTAAGCAAACCTATAAATTCTGACACGACATTGAACAGGAACCTCATGTTCCTCACACCATGGGAGTCCACTCTGTAAT
Organism: Pangasianodon hypophthalmus; assembly: GCF_027358585.1. Taxonomy (NCBI): domain Eukaryota; kingdom Metazoa; phylum Chordata; class Actinopteri; order Siluriformes; family Pangasiidae; genus Pangasianodon; species Pangasianodon hypophthalmus. The sequence continues at coordinate 13,488,841 of NC_069718.1, read as the reverse complement.
GAGATATATGCAGTCTGTTGAATAGAAGAATAGTTTATATATATATATATAATGTGTGTGTGTGTGTGCATATGTATGTATATGTATATATGTATATACACACTTATATTGCACATAGGTTGTCACAGAAGAAATATGGCAGTTGGCAGTCGTAGGTTTTACATTTAAGCTCGTTGGTCTTCAAATACATGGCATGACTCACTCTTTCCAAAAATGTATATTTATTCAAATTAAAGACACACTGTATAGTGGAATAGTGTTGGTACACTGTAGTTGGAATTATTATATCAGTATATCAGTTAATATTGAAAATGGTAATAAATCAAACTAATAATACACCCAAAATATTATTTTTTTTTTAGGTAACTGCCCTGTTATTGCTAGTATACCCTGTATTATAGAAACACAAACCCAAAGTACACCACAACTGGCTTTATTATTTTCTATAATCTGTTTTGAACATAACTGTGTGACAGCCCCCCATTTATTCTCTTACTTAAAACTTACTGACCTCATTGCATAAAACCGAGTGTAAATTCAGTAACAAAACAGTGCAAATTCCTCAGTTTTTGTAGTAGTGTTTCAGTGAACAGTACTAGGAAGGTGGAAACTTCTTGCTGAATCTTTCATATGACGTGGGACAAAAAACATTAGTTATGCTACTGCTTAGGTGTGCAGACTTTAGTATGCTTGATGTTTGGGTCTGTCTATAATTTGTCAACCCTAATGTCTTTATTAAATAGACACCATTCACGTTGACGCTGCGTCTCTGGGACATTTACATACTTGAAGGAGAGAAGATTTTGCCTGCGATGGCCTACACAGCTCTTAGAATCCACAAAAGTAGGCATCACTTTATTTATTCACACTCAGAGATGTAAATTGTTTAGAAGGCTTTGCGTAGTTTGGTCAATTGGTTACGATGTCATGTTGGACACACATGACACGCTCTTGCATATCATGAATAAGTAGAGGAATGTTCTTGCACTTTTTCAGAGCGTCTTTTGAAGATGCCTTTGGAGGATCTGCGAGAGTTTCTGCAGGAGAGCATCTCTTCCTCCTTCCAGCTGAGCGATGATGCTGTTATAGAGCAGCTGCAGGGCGCCATGACTGAGCTACGAAAAATGAAGCTGGATCTTCCTCCTGCACGTATGCACCATTATCTGTGTTTATGCTTTTTTCTTCCTTTTCTTATAAGAGTGAAGTGTTGAGTCTCGGTATATTTAGTTGTCCCTGAATTGTCAAAGTGAGGAGAACCTTCAAACCACCAACAAGGACAAGGACACATCTTTCCTGTGAACAATGCTTCATTCGACTTAACCTGGCAGTAGGAAGTCAAAATTCAGAATTACTTAGAATCACTGCGTTAGAGATACAAAGTGGGGGAAAAACACGGACACTTCATGTTCCTCTTTTCTCAGCAATAGTCTACCCTGCCAACTGTTATGAGTGATGTATGTATGTTAAAATAGTGAACTGTATAGTCAGTGTTACAGATTTAACAAGCTAATATGTCTGTATGTTGATTGATCCAAAGCAACTATTAGTATCTACAGTATAAATAATTTAAAAGTAAAGAAGTGCTTCTTTATTTACTGTTGATGCTGCGAGCAGCCATGTTGATTTGCCGTCACTTGCTGAACTCTAAGAGACCTTCCTGGCTCTCCAGGTAGGAATTCCGAGTTGAAGAGGCGTTTTCTTTTCTTTCAATTTTTTTCTAATCCGAGTTACAGGTTTTCGCCGGAGGCGGTGTAATATTGTTTATAACGTCAGATACCCCTCACTTTTGCACCAGCATTTGCGTGTTTTAGCCTGGATAGCTTGCATTCATATGTTTGGGAGTAAGGGAATGCTAAAGGAAAGAGCTTTATTTGAATTTTGAGTTTCAAAATTATTGACTAATCTATTGAGTCCAGTTAGTTTCTGCACCTAGACAAAATGAGCACTGTATTAAACTAAGTATTATTATTTTTTTTTTTGTATTTTTACAGCTAAAGGTGATGAGCTCCCGAAGAAGCCTCTGGGCGTAGAGCGTCCAGTTGTGCTAACCCCTATAACCTCTGTTCAGCCAGCCAAAGCTCCTGACCAACGCCCAGCTCATCCTCAAACAACTAACCCCACCACACAGAATCAGCCCCCACCTATGCCTCCAGCCAGACCAGTATCCCCGTACACCCAGGCACAGTGTCCAAAACTCCAAATCTCGTATTCAGAGCCTGAAGGCTCAGAGACTGGTGCTGCAGAGGAGAGGCTGGTTTCCTCTTCTGCACGTAATTCTCTGTCGCCGGAGAGTAGAAAAAACATTTTCAAGGCAGACTCGGGTGAATGGCCTCCTCCATACCTGCCCTCGGAGACTGATGTATACAGCGTGGACTCTCTGAATCTCCCTGAACTGCCCCCACCTCCTCTGCCCTGCCTCGACCCAGAGTCAGGGGTTGACCTTTCACCCTCAGGGGAATCGCTCCTACCAGCGCCACCCCAACTGGACCTCATCCAGGCGGATCTGTCTACATCACCGTCCTCCTACAGGTCACAGCGAAACTTTGGCAAGTTCCCTGTCAATTTTTACATCCCGGGATCCCCGAGTGCTCGACGGCCCTCTGAACACTCTCATTATGACAATCTGTCTGAAGAAGATGAGCAATCTGGAGAGAAGATTCCAGAAAATGGGACAAACCAGGAGGACTCAGGCATCTCTTCTCAGCCCTGGCCTGCTCCACCTAGCTTCTTTTACATTCCTGACTCGGCTCCAGTTCCACCGCCAAAGCCCGGCACAGAACACCGTGACACTCGTGGCTGTGTGACGTCAAACTGCACATTCCTTCGACCCACACCCGAGTTTGTGGACCCGTCGTCCACTGTTTCCTCTCCCCTGCTCTCTTACACGGCCGACAGGTCTGCACAGAACCAGAACAACACCTACAGGAATCAACTGCAGGCTCCCAGACTGCCAATAAAACCTGCAGCACTTTCCTCAGGACCCACACCGGTGTGTGCTGACTTTAACCGGATGCATGTCCCAAATCGCCAACCGCCAAAGCCGGTGACCTTCTAGCACAGGAAACTGTGCACTCTCCTTTGTGCCATTGCAATAAAAAAGAACAAAAGAGGCCGTGTTGTGTGTCCATGATGGTTAAGATTTTCCCAACGTCAAGCCGCTTTTTAAATTCTTGTGTATTAGAGTCACCTTTTAGTGCTCAAGAATTTGTTACTCATTTTGTGTTTAGTGATATCTAATGTAGATTATTTTGCTTCATTAGGGTAGCTGTGTGTTTGTGCACATGTACAGTACATGTGCGTGCGTGTGTGCACATACTGTGTGTGCGTTCGTGTGTTAGTCTGTTATATTCTTATGCTTTGGTTCTTATGTTTTGTTAGGTTTTGTTCCTTTTTTTTTTTTTTTCAAATAGTAAGTCAGTTGTCAGTATTAAAAATCCTGATTTCTTACATTTGTTTACAATTCAAGGTAAACTAGATTATTATAAGGGTGCCATTATTTTGTGTATACAGTAAGCATACACAGTAATACTTTCAGGATAATCTACATTACACACTCCTCCCCTTAGGCATTTTGAAGGGTGTCCAGAAAAGTTTTCTCATAAATGGCTTGCAGATTTAAGTTCTTACTGAAATATTTTGAATATGTGTGTACAGTGGTTGTTTAGGCAGCTTTGTGTTCTTTGTTTCATGCAAAACTTGTCATGTACAGTGTAAAACACATACTTTACTGTAAAAAAAGAAATGTATGCCTTTTCCAAAAACGCTGTATCATCAGGGCTGCTGTGAGGACCTGAGTTTTGAGGTTACTCCTCTGTGGAGTGGTGTAATGCTCATGGTCAGGACTGATGGTATGAGCCTGAAACGGATCATGTTTTACATGGAGTTTTTTCTCGACTGATCAGTAGCGCCATCCTGTGGAAGACTCATGATTGTCTTCAGGGAAGACAATCTTTCTTTAAAGTACAGTGGAGCAATGACAGCATCATTTGAATTCAACAACCTCAACACTTTCTTTAACTTTACTAAACTCAATCCTGGAGTCAGTTATACCTTCCTGCTATTTGCCTTTGCTGCAGATAATGTAACAGAAGGAGAACCAGTATATATACACGTATGTTTCGGAGAACTGTGCTCTCATTTGATGACGGTTTGCACGGTTTATTATTTTTGTACAAGAATTATTTAATAATGTTCAGTTTTTGTGTTCCTCTGGTATAAATGCCATGCAGACAGTAAATGATATTATGAAATGCTTAAGAGGAAAAAAAAAAAAAAAACATTTGTGTTTTCTTTGTTTGGTGTAAATGTAATCCTGAGACATTTTACAATGAGAGTATTTATATTATATTACTGCTTTGGCAGATCTTTATTAGCAGTGTGCATTCAATGCTGCTGTGTGATTTCTTTCTAAAGCAGAACAGCAGGTTGGTACAATGCATTACATCAACACACAAGGAACCACTTCATCTCTTAGAAAAGTGCAACACAGTGCAGTCTTAGTCCGAATTTCAAAAACAAATATTTACCCTTCACCCGTTCCCTTTAAATACGAGTAGTGTGATAGTCTTTAGACACCTCAATAAGTAAAGTAGATTATACATGTACGTGAAAAAAGTCAAATAGAAAAAGGCATTTCATTAGTCCAGAGTGCTTTGGTATATTTCAATCACAGTAATATGGGTCAGAACATTGTTCCTGGGTTGTACCTTCATTTTCTGGTATAATCAGTTCCATAAATAATCATCTCATTAACAGTAAGAAAACAAAAACAAACATGAAAGTGCAAAAAACAATAACACAGTATATTGAGATAGCTTCTGGGCGCTATTGCGAATGTTGCTTAAAAATGCTCTCGATATGAACCTTTAATAAAGTGTGTACATGAAGGCTGTTCATGCCAGTTACTTCTAATAGGAAAGGCTAGCTGAGATTTTAGAAATTACAAGTGAAAACAGTTTGAATCTTCACTGAGAAAATGAAAGAGGGATAAAAGAAATATATTCAGGTGATGAAATTTATTCTATGCTAAATTAATTTTGTTTATTTGACTTGTATATGTGTATCTGGGACACAAAATGTGAGAACAGGGCATGTCACTCTTATCACCTGCTTTCTGAGTCTTTACATTCTGTGTACTTGTGTGTTTCTTGAATTCAGATGTTTGTCAAAAGGCATCATGCAGTCTGAGAATGTAACACAGCCCTGAGGGAGCTGCGAGAATGTGTAGATCTGGATGAGGTTTCTTTTGCAACCGGATTTGCTGTTACTGTTATGATGCTGCTGCTGGCATTGAAAGTCTTTGCTGGGATCTGAGAGGGTTTTGGAGCTAAATCCTCAGCTGCGTGATGAGGTTGCTCAGAGTTGAGACGCTCTCCTTCAGCTTGGCATCATCTTCTGTGCCGAGGGACACTCCTGCCAGACGGGTGGATCCGTTCACTCCTAACACACAGGGCAAGCTGAGGAACACCTCAGAGCCAATACCTCCCCATCCCTGAAAAACACACACATACACACACGTTATATATCACAGTGTTTAATATCCAAAGTTTTAATTCCTTTTTTAAAATAAGAAAGTGTCTCTCAACTGGTTTTACATGTAAGTAGTTACCATTTACAACAGGCACTTCTTTTTTTTTTTTTTTTTTTGGGCTAAATATCAAATGGTGTACTACGGAGGTTCTATACCAACATTATGTTGTACCCCATGTAATGAGCAAACAGAGTGAATAGGAAGCATCTGGGCTTTAGCTGAACTGTGTTAGAGGGGTCCTACAGTATATACCCACAGATATACAAGTATGTATATACCTGTGATGCCACGTTTTGACGTGGATCTCAGAAGAAATGGAAAATCTTGCTAAATATCAGACATAAAAACCTTTTTGTTGGTAAATAAAACAAAACCAAATTTAATGAAATTGCCATATGCCTCCTTAACAAAGCAATAATTTTCTGATGTTGTTTGTCATAGAATAGCAGTAGCTTTGCACTAAGCTTATGTTCACTCTGTCTGTGGCAGTAAAAAAAGAGGCTCATTAACACACACAAATGCATTCCAATACTAAATATTTTAAGCCATTAAACTTCAGATGCGTTTTAAATGAATTGAATAGCCCTAAATAGAAAACACGCTCTAATATGGTACAAGTTAGCAATTTTGCTGGGGAGATTCTGTACATGAGCTGAAGAGTCAGCCATATATTTGGAATCAGATTGTTTTAATAGTCAACATGGCAACTGACCCTGTGGTTAACAAAGAAACAGGAATCTTCTGAAAGAAAAGTGATACTGCTCCATCTGTGTTCATGTGATCAATCAGACAGACAGACTGTAGAGTGACTAACCTGAGCCAGAGTAGTGATGGAGTGTGTTTTTCTCTGGTCTGTAAGAATGGAGTGTGTGATGTCAGCGATGGACAGCCCCACTGACCATGACCTCTGACCTCTCCCCTTCAACATCTCAAACGCCCTGCATGGTGACGTCAATGCAGATTGAACATTATGCCACATACACCACATCGCATTATGCAAACAAAACAACGGACAGATTTGATTTATTACTATTCTTTATACCACAGCGCAGTCGAATTCTCATTTCTGATTGGTCAAAAGGTGTTGATTAATTTTCTATAATAGTAGCTCTGATAATAGTTCTGGATTTATATTAATGCGCTCGTACTAATGTGTTATCAATTCTATAGTAAAAGCTCATTCACAGGGACAGGGACAATTACAGTGTAATTGTTGATATGGTGTAGTTGTATGGAAGGAGTCTCCAGTGTTAGTGCTCTGTAACAGAGCTAATGCTGTTCCTTTAAGTTTTCCACCAAAAGAAGGTCTCCAGGACAAAGTAACTAAAAAGCTGTAATTTTTTTGGTCTTTTTGTCTTAACTTCAAGAGAGAAAAATAGAGGCTGGTGAGGGGATGACTGTTTATATCTGCTATAACATGAGTGATAACAATTTCATTGATTATTTTACTATAAAAGCACAGTCTGTGTTTATTCCTTACATTACAGCATTTTCTCCCCCACCTGCTTGCTGTGGGATTGCAGGATTTCAATCTAATTATAAAAAAAAAAAAAAAAAAAAGAAAGTAACTCAGTAGTCCACACTTTTACCTGTCTATCAGTGGTCTTGTGGAGTTGGAGACTGGGACCAACACTTGGTGCTTGTCCCCACCTACATTAGCCCAGACAGCGACTAAAAGTGAATCATAGTATCATTAGCTTTGTGTCAACAATCAAGGAGAGTCAAATACAGGAAGTGTGACTCTATATTCACCATCAACACCTCCATTTAAAAGTATGATCATAATGACAATCTGCATCATCAGAAATTACAGAAAAAGTATGCATGAGCTCACCCTTGTTGTCAGATTGCTCTCCTATGACCCAGGCTTTTTTGTTGGTACTGTTGGCCAGTATTGCCACGTTGACGATGTAAGAGAGCCTCTCGGACTCCAGGTTACAGCCTACACCAATCACGTGCGTAGGTGGCAGGCAACTCTGTCTCCATGCCACATGGGTCATTATCTCCACTAAGAACAAGAACAGTTCCAGATCACACACACACGCACACGCACAGACATGTAAGAGCATCTTTTAAAGGTGTTTGTGGACCTATTTAATCACATCATTTCACAAAGATAGAAAATAGCAATATTGCAATATTGTCTGTTTGCATTTTTGTGGCCCAGAAACAATCTCCGTCCCCAGCCCCACCCCTTTTTCCATAAAAATGCCAATTCACAAGGTAATTTAAGAGAAGGGGTGGAGTTGGAGGGAAAGAAACTTGTCAAGGACAGTTCGCAGACTATGCATACTACTCATACCAAACCCCACCCAACAGAAGTACGCAGTGATATTTAGGGAAATATTCTCAGCACAATACATAGACGTATCATGACGTATTACTCCAAATCTCCATGTCCACACCCAGAGCTGTCTCTGTGATCTCCTGCATCCCACAATGCAACATGGTCATTTCATGTTCTAAATAATATAATTATATATTAATGTAATAATAATAATGTAATTAAAGCTGTAGTAGCTTCTTATATATATAGGACAGAAAACATTTACTTTGTTTCTTAAAATTAAACTTAAAGCAATTTTAGATGGCCTTTCTTTATTACATTTTTTTTTTTTGCCTTCATCCACCAAATGTTAATGCACTTTGGGTCGCAATAATTGTGAAAATGCTCATAATGAACACCGCGTTCAGAAATCTGTGTTTTAATAAGCTTCAGCAACCAGAAACCAGATATCAGAGTTATATATTATATAGATCGTAGAGTAGCAGTGGATTTCCCAGTGTTTTTTGCAATGACTAAATGTTACTGAACATCTTCTTTATATTACTGTTCATGTTTGATTGGGTTTTCTCTTAAACATCTGGTTTAGCCATGTGTGGGTGTCTGGGAAAACCCATCATCTAGGGCTGTTGCTGTTGCAAACAGCCAAAAAAAATGACTAAAAAAAATTAGGTTTTGACCAAAATTGAGTTTTTTTTCTGACAATAATATATGTTGACATCTATACTTATTTACCAAATCAACATGGTAATGTATTTATTTAGGACACTTTCTAACCTTGCCTTGGCTGTCTGCCTGCCTGCAAGGATCATGTTGGATAAGTAAGAAATTTAACAAACGCAGTCATGAAAACAGCCAGTCTGTCTAAAGATGTCTAAAACCTTGCTAGTTAAGAGTGATTTCCTCACACAGTTTAGTGAAATGGACTTAAGGCTAATCAGTTCAGTGTGGAATCAGACAGTGATGAGACAGAGACTGATGTGGATGTTGCTGGTAATCAAACTGATAACAGATTTCTCAGTGTAAACCTACAATTCTTTCAAATTTGGCAGAATGTTCTTATTTTTTTAAGTAGATTAAAATGGTAAAATGGTAGAATATTATTTCTGGTTGAGATATGCGCAAAAGAGAAATAACATCAGTGCGGGAAGGTCTGTAGAACTATATATAGTAAGAAATGTCAAATTTTGACCATGAGAGGGGTTTTCTCAGGCGAACGCACATACGCCTCAACAATAAAGAATTAATATTGAGATGAGTTCCAAGCCACCGCCATTGCTCATTTCTCACCCACCAGATGTTCCAGTACAGTCAGCAGTGCTTATTCATCACACTGCCGCTTCACTGAAACAGCTACATACTGTATGTCAGTGTGAATCAGACGCCCAGGAGCTGCAGATTTTATGATATTCCCCTGAGCCAAGCACTAAGCCCTGAGTAGCCCAGGTGTTCTGCACCTCAACACCTGGATTAGTCTATAGTAAAGAACAAAGAGCCGGTGTGCTGGGTGACTGCACACTAAAAACAGACATGACTGTGCTCAGTAGTAGCACACTGACCGGGCTGAGAGGCGATGAGCAGCACTGCATTGGGGCTGAGGCGAGCCAGGCTCGGGATGATCTTCCCATACAGATCCACGTTAGTCTGCACCACACTCACAAATGACTGCTCATTATTCCAAGCGTTTGCAGTAACCACCACCACCTTAGAACCGGCTGAGGCTGACAGATCTGCAAAGAAAGACACACATATACACACACAAGTACTCTCAGTGTGAAGCCTCAGTGAGCTAGAGGCCAGTTACACAATCCTGCAAAGGCTGAATTATATGAGTCATGTGAATGGTGATGCTTTGTGTGTCTGCTACTGTTTTAGAAGAAAATCAACTGAGAAAATTTGGAATAATATATTAGTATATTATTAGGTATAATAATATATGTTTGTGTCAATTACACATAAATATAGTGTCTCTAGAATGTGAGAATAAATAAAATATGGAACTTGGAAATATGGAAGTAAAAAGTAAAATGCATTGATTATTTAAAACACCAACATAAATAATGGGGGGGTTGGTGTGTATTGAAAATATCTGCAAAATTATACATAAGGCGCCATTTTAGAGGAACATTCAGAGACAGACTTGTTAACGTCAGCATTCGAGATGGCTGAAAGCACCGATGGATTGCTCAGCCTATAGTGTGTTATGTAATATATGAATTCATGCAGCTCCACTGATACTAACTGGGGAAATACAGGTAGGGCAGAGAGCCGCATGGAAGGCGTTACACTTTGTTTAAACAGAAATGCTACCATAATCCCCTGGTTCTTATAATAAATAAATCTTAGCCTCTGAATCAGAAGTACTGATAACCACTAGAGTGTCACTAGAGTGTCAATTTCTATAGAAATTGCATGGTGCTTTTACTGACAGTTGTTTCCCAAATCCATTGTAGAGAACAGTCTTTACTGGACCAGTGGTGGCTCATCGGTTGTGAGTTGTAGCCTGAGTTGTGCGTTCAAGCCCTGGTATCACCACCGGGCCCTTGAGCAAGCCATGCTCTATCATGGCTCACCATGAGCTCTGACTAACAAGTTATCTTCTTCTTAAAACAGCCTGATCACCAGATGCAAAGAAATTAACAGTTCCATCCATGAATATCATTTTAGGCACTGAATGAACGTGTACCTTTTGAGACTTCCACCTTCGGCAGGCTGAAAATCTCCAAGTCCATGGTGCCTCCTTTGGTTGAACTCTCTGGTATGTCGATTAAAACCAGTTTGTCCACAAAACTCTTTATAAGAAGAAAGAGAAGAACAGGGGAAAAAGTCTATTCATGAATGTAATTAAAGTCTGAGAAGGAGAAACTAGAACTCATTAGTTGATACTTAGTTGAAAAAATAATTACCCAATCCAATCTAGGGTAAATTTTTGGGAAAATTGGAGATATTTACTTTTGCCATTATACTCAACACAGCAGCCATCCCCAAGTCTCCTCCTCCAATCACAGAGACCTTATTTACACTCTGATCAGGCCGATTTCCACCTATAGAGAGAGATGATTGAGTTTTATCAGTTACTATTAGGCTTTTTATAACTGAAAAATCAGGATTACTGTAGTTAGGTAGTTTTGCAAAGACAAGTAATAAGTAATGAAAGAAACACAAGGGTACCTCACCAAGGTTGAATATTTTTTCTAAAGCAGCATATCTTGAATTGTTTTATTCCTCTTGGATTTCAGGAATTTACCAACAGTTACATTCTTTAGTAATTAAAGAATGATACATCATAATTTTTATCCGTTTATAATTACATTTAATATTGTGGAATATCCACTAAATAAGTGCTTCCTATTATCTGTTACGTCACAGCAGCCCCAGCCTTTAATAATTTTTTTTTGGCTCTTGATGTTAATAAGACAAAAAAAAAATGCAGCTCGCCATGTTACACAGAAACTGCAAAGCCCTCCATCTTGAAGACTTTCCTGTGTTGGAAAAATCCCAGCTTACCCTCTGACTGTTTTAAAGCACAGATGCTGGAGACTCCTTCCAAAAATGCTAAATTAACATCTCCTCACAGAAAACTTCTCCATTTATAGAAACGAGAACATATTAAAAGGAGCATATTAATATAAACCAGTGATCTGAATTACAAACATCTCTGCGGTTATAGAAAATGAATATATAGAAAAATAAACACCTTCTGACCTATCAGAATCAAGAATTCAACAGGGATGTGGTACAAACAGAAAGATCACACTGTATATCTTTACACTGAGTGTTAGAAAGCAAAAAAAAAAAAAAAAAAAAAAAAAAGCACCTTCAGTGATGTTTAGATGTGAAACAATTGCATGCAGCTCATTGAGGTCTTTTCCATCTCCTGTAGACTTCATGGCCAGAGGAGGATCCTCTTCAAACTTAGCAATCATCTCCTCCAGCAGTGCTATTACAGATGATTTGGGCTGAAGTTTCATACAGATATAAAAAAAAAAAAAAAACTGTCACTGATTCACTCATGCTAAATATAGCAAACTGAAGGAAACTAACCTCTGAGGTTAAATGTATTGACATGCATTTTAAAACGTTTTCTACTGAACAACTTTAATTCAAAGCAACATATAAAAGTAGCTGATGATGGGTGAGTTTTAGAACCTATTAATGAACTTTTTCATTACATACACTATATGGCCAAAAGTATATGGACACCTGACCATCACACTCATATGTGGCTCTTCACCAAACTGTTGACTGGTTTGCCAAGACCGGTATGGAAGAACTCGAGCGTCCTGCACAGAGACCTGACCTCAACCCCACTGATCACCTTCGGGATGAACTGGACCTCCGATTGCACCCCAGATCTCCTCACCCTACATCAGCATGACCTCGCTAAAGCTCTTGTAGCTGAATGAACACAAATCCCCACAGCCACGCTCCAAAATCTAGTGGAAAGCCTTCCCAAAAGAGTGGAGGTTATTATTACAGCAAAGGAGGACTAAATCTGGAATGGGATGTTCAACAAGCACATATGCATGTGATGGTCAGGTGTCCACGCACTTTTAGCAATGCAGTGTATGTTTTATGTTTAGCTGAAGGCTTAATTAGTGTGAATTTCCCTCGGAGATTAATAAAGTGATCTGTCTATCTAATTTGTGCATGTGTTAATATGTATATGTATAATATGCATTCAGATGACCCTTGTTTAACTGCACACCCTCAATAACATAACTTCTGTTAAGTTCCTTACATGGTCCCAGTTGTGTAGTGCAGGCAGGTAGATTCGGCCCTTGGCATCCACATGTTTGCCCTCCCTGATCACCATGCTGGCTGTGGGGCGAAGAAAGCAGATAGGTGGCGTGAAGGGGAACGAATCCAACAGCCACAACTGGATAGGCAAGTTGTAGGAATGACCTGAGAGAAAATATCAGAATTTAATGCAGATGCTGTGTACACACCAAGCATTACTACAGCCTCTTCAGCCATTTTAAAGGTGTTATTGATGAAATGGTGTTGTTTGTCACCTTGGTATCTGACAGGGATGTTTCCCAGCACCTTCAGCAGGTCCTTCTGAGAACTGTCAGTGAATGCTTTAAAGTAATTGAAAGGAGAATCATTTTAAAAACCTGAACATTGAGTTCTTAGGTGCAAAAAGAGACAGGTACAGGTAAAGAGCAGGTAAAGAGCTCATGAAGTCTGACACAGACCTCTGTTAAATTCAAATAAGATACTCTCTATGGGTGTGGAAATGAATGACTCACTGTAAGTGCCGGCCACTGTTTTCATGTCTGGGTAATTAAGGTGAATTTTCTGTAATTCCTCAACGGCAACATCGTGAAATTTGTACTGTTAAAAAGAATACTGCGATCAGAGATTTTACAAACATCAGGCTGACATTTCACTTAGAGATCAGGTCCGACCAGTTGCTGTAAGTCACCTGACTGCTCACAAATCACACATATTCTCAAATTTCTAACCTGAAACTCAGAAAAGAGAAAGTCTATAACCCACCTTAGAGAGAATCCTTTTAACAGACTCGTGATTTAGATCCATCGTTCCTTAACACTTTCAGAGCTATGAGCTTCTTTTCGAGCTGCCGCCTTCTTTCGGCAAACTCACAACAGTAAACAAAAACTTCCGCATTCTCGCGGAGTGAAGCAACGTAGAGCTACGGCAAGCCGAAGGGACCAAATCCGTGCAGCGATTCTGTCTGTGTTAATGACCCTGCTGATGACTCATTGTGGTTCAAAATAAAAGCAATTACACACAGTAGAAATATATTAACGAGCACCAATCTGTCAAAGGGACAGGTAATCATTATATATATATATATAGTATTTTCTTATATTCCGTACAGTACATTCAGCTTGTCCCTTACAAAGGATTACTACAGTTTTTGTTACATGTAGAAAAATGCAGGGTTTTTGGACAGAAAAAAGCACAGTATTGCAGCATATAATAATAGATGTCATTTGTACATGGTTCTACTAAAATACAACTGCAGTTATACTGTATTTATACTTCAGTATATTGCAAACCTACAGTTTTACTGCAGTTGTACTTCTTTATACTGCAGTTATACTATAGTTGTTTTTGTAAGGGGTATCTGCACAAAAATACCACCTGGAATACCCCATGTTTTGTCTGATTCAAATTAATGTGCTGGACAAGGAGTATTCACAAACCATGCTGGTGCTGTAGGTCCTCTTTAAATCTACTTACTGACTGTAACCTATCTGCTGCTAAGAACAATTTATCAGCCCTCTCCACCCCATCTGTCAATATACACTATATGACCAAAGGTTTGTGGACACCTGACCATCACACCCATATGTGGTTCTTCCTCAAACTGTTGCAAAGAAAGTTAGAAGCACACAATTGTACAGGATGTCTTTGTGTTTTGTAGTATTACAATTTGCCTTCACTGGCGCTAAGAGGTCCAAACCTGTTCCAGCATGACAATGCCCCCATACACAAAGTGAGTTCCGTGAAGACATGGTGTGCCAAGATTGCAGTGGAACAACTTGAGTGTCCTGCACAGAGACCTGACCTCAAGCCCACTGATCACCTTTTGGGATGAACTGGAAGCCCGACTGCACCCCAGATCTCCTCACCCAACATCAGTGCCTGACCTCACTAATGCTCTTGTGGCTGAATGAACACAAATCCCCACAGCCAGGCTCCAAAATCTAGTGGAAAGCCTTTTTTTAGGTTATTATAACAGCAAAGGAGGACTAAATCTGGAATGGGATGTTCAAAGAGCACATATGGGTGTGATGGTCAGGTGTCCACAAAGGTAGATCAAATCTTTAGACATTAAGATAGTGGGCTAATCTGTCAGGCACAGTGTTCACTTTATTAGACACATCTTCCCTGATGGTCTACTGTAGAATAACAAGTGGTCAGCAGTGGTGCTATTGTAAACCCTTCCATCGATAGACAAATAGTCATTACAGACAGGCAGTCAGTAATTCAGAGTATGTACTAGCACTGACTCTTCTGTTTTTCATGTAGACATCCAAGCACTTCTTTATGTTGTTCTGGATAAGAGTGTCTGCTAAATTCAGTCAATGTAAATTTCTCTTTATCTCAACCTGGTTATATCACAAACAAGGCAGCTCAACCTTGTAACATTTACAGTTTAGTAGCCTTCTGCACTATCATCTAAATTTTAAAACTGAAAATCATACTCAAAATAAGCAACAGGCACATACTGGAACTATAGAGGTTTTTGAAAATGTCATGACAGGATGTAAAAGCTAAAAATAAAACCCTAATAAAATTCGACCTATAACAGATTTAGAGGCCAGGATGTAGATTATCATGAAATATGAAAAATGTACAGACATACTTCACGCTGTTAACACGTGGTGACATTTTGATCTGATAAACAAATACAAAAAAAGTAATGAAAATAAAAAGAAAAGAAAATCATCACAGGACAACTTGATCTGTCAAATTGCTTTACCAAGAAAAATACATTGCAAAATTTGCAGAATGTTTCATCCATCATTAAATACCGTTAATAAAATAAGACTCACAATCTTCAAATCCTGAACAAATACCAAAGCAGACGTTGATTCTGCAATTACATAATTGTAATTCCATGATCTTTACCAATATAAAAAAATGGCATTAGTGATACATTATATTACTTTCTCTAAAGCTCAGCTATTAAAGATGGGCTCTTGGTAGTGCAAAACTGATCCCCTATTTTGGTAATTTGAAATAAATAATGTAACATTAATTGCAGAATGGCACAAGGAACTGTCGAGCCTGCTCTACACAACTGACTTTACTCCACGCAAGTCAATCAAACAAACTTGAACATCAAGTCTTTTTGCGTTTTGTTTTCATCACTTGCTTTCTTTTCATCTCCTCCTCCTCCATACGCATGTCTTCTTCATCTTCTTTAATACCCAAGCGCAAACTGAAGCAAAGACAAAAAGATGCATTAAGGTACATACTAGTTTCATCCAGATGCGCAAAGGGTTCATTCAGTTTATTTGTCCCTCAATAATTCATAATATTTTTCTCCTCTTCCGGTCTTTGCATTTCATTTCTTCCAATTCTCGGCGCTCTTCCTCCTGATCCTCGAGCACAGCCAGTCGTAGACTCACATTATGAAGCATGATTGTGGAAATAAATATACCTTGGCTTTACACTAACTTTAAGAGGATGGAAATGAATGTCGCCTTGTTTATTTACCTTCGCGCCTCCTCCTTCTGTTGTTCTCTCCAACTGCTCTCCATAAACTTCAATGCATAGTCACTCTCATCTTTGTATCTAATAACACAAGGACATTGATGATTCATTATTCATACAAGACATTACGCATTCGTAGTGCAATGTGAATAGCAGTAAACCCAATGCTACAACCTGAACTTCGACATAACAACTTACTTGTTCCGATCATAGCCGAAGATTTCTCGGATATGTTTTGAAATTTCATCCTGGTCTCCTCCTTCATCATCAATGAAGTCATCCATCTCAGAGTCATACTCCTCTTCATCCTCATATTTGCGTTTGTAGCTAGATGTTATTGGTGGTAGCATCGGTCCTTCAGAAAAAAAAGAAGAGGAAATCATCTTTTAAATTTCATAAAAACAGTGATGACTTTCCATATGCTGCCAAAAATGCAGACTTCCTTTTCCTGAGAAATCATTGGACCTGTCCTGGAAAACAAACACGCTAGCAAAACCTTAAAACAGCAGCACCTAAAAAATATAAGCCTAATACATTTTTATTCAAATATTACTAAAAAGGACAAGAGGAATACTCTTATCATCTGACCAGCTACCCGTTACTCAGAGTAATAAAGTTAAGAACCTGCATGTAATCCTAGATGCTGGTTTATCACTTGACTCCCATGTAACCAACATCTGTATAACTGCTTATCGCAATGTATTATCACAATGCAGCCAAAATAGAAAGTGTGCTAACCCTACATGCCGCTCGTAACCTGTAGACTGGACTATTGTAACATGTTGCTTCTAGCTGCACTGCTGTTTTTTTTAAAGCACAGAGCTCATTACAGGAAAAAGAAAGAGAAGAAAAAGAAAGACAAGAGCTCATGTCCCTAATCTTATTCAAGCTACACTGGCTGCCTCTTTGAAGTTTCATGTTAAGCCCTGCTCATGACGGTTAAAGCTAGGAATGGTTTAGCTCCGGGATATCTCGCTGAAACAGAATGGCCAATCCCAAGCACTTTGCTCAGCTGAACCACACCTACTGTTAACCCTGAGAATCAGGTGCAGCTCAGCCGATCAAAGATGTCTATCTTATCCGCTAATTGTCTTCCAGAGAATATTAGGAATGGCAGCTCAATATCAACTTTTAAACATAGCTCTAATCATCGTTTGTAATTGTACACTGGTTCTTTAATGTGCTTTACCATAAATACCTTGTGTTGATCTATTAATCTGTATGCAATTTGAAAATCAATAGTGCTATATAATTTTTTTAGTAGTAGTAGTAGTAATAATAATACAACACTGAGAAACTACCATCAAACAATATGATGTCATGTACCCTGTGGTGTATGACTAAAAGCACATGTAGCCTGTTACAGTGACAGTTTTGTATTTCAGAAGTATGGGAGTGAGAAATAAAGTGGCATGTTTCACAGGTGGCTGCTACTCTCCAGGAAACCACCAAGCACTTTGAGCTGCAAGATTGCTGCTGCAAGTTTGCTGCTAATGGCAATTAGTAGCATTTCTTCTGCACAAATTGCCCTGAAAATAACAATGCAAACATTCCCAAATAAGAAAGCCTGTATTAACAAATCTCTTCTTACCTGGCGGACTAACCAAAATTCTATGACCTGTTGGTCCTATGATTGTTTTGGGCCCCTGAGGAACTGGAGGCCTGGCAGCCATTCCTTGTTTAGGTGCAAAGTTCTTCGATGAAATGGTCTCTGACACAACAGTACACGGGGGTCGTCCAGGACCTGGTCCCATAGTGTTTAATGGTCTGCTAGGTTTGCCTTGTCCATTTACAGGGGGTTTTGCCCCTCCAGGAACGGGACGGCCCTGCATGCTGCCTCTGGGTCTTGGCTGCTGAGATTCTGCTTGTTTTGCAGAGCCAGCAGGTGCAGATCTCATAGGTCCGTTGACACCTGGTCGGGGAGGAGGATTGCCTCCAGATCGTGGCACCTCTCCCTTTCCCGGCTTTTGAGGAGGTCCTCTCTTGTTCATGTTACCCTGACTAGGTCTGGTTTGCCCAGATCCCTTAATCCCTTGCCCATGACCCGATGGTCTAGACGAGTTTGAAGCAGCATCAGCTCGGCTCCCAGAACTATTCGTTTTCACTTGAGGTAGTCCTGGATAGCCTTTCTTAGAGTTAAGGTCACTTGAGGTGGTTGGCTTTTCGCCAGACTGGGGCCTGGGCCCTGTTTGCTTGACTGAAGCTGAAGTTCCCTTCATGGCAGCTTTACCACTTAAGGCACCTGAGGAACTAGAGCTAGGTTTGGATCCATGAGATGATTTTGCAGAACTGTGCGGTCGCTCAGTCTGTGTGTGCGGCTTTGGCATTTTGCTAATTCCACTGGATGATCTCTCACCTGATGACCTGTGCGATAGTCCTTCCCTGTCAACCATATTTTTCTTGTGAGAATTCATGCTGGATTTGCTATCTTTGTGCCCTGAACTTTTATCTGGTTTAATGTCTCTCCCTTTATCTTGTTTCTTAGCTTTGCGCTCAAGTTCTAACTCTCTAATTTCCTCTGCTGTGCGAAGCCTCTCTTCAGTTTTCTTTGTTGGTTTCAACTCGACAGGTTCAAACTGTTTTTTCTCAGCGAGCTTTAAGAGGTCTGCAAAATTCATAAGTGATGGAGCAGCCTTTGGTGGAGCGCTAGTTTTTTTCTGTGTGTTGCTCATTTTGGTTGAACCATTACTGCGTTCTTGAGGCCTTACTGCAGGCGTGGGCTCTGGTTCAGACTCAGAGTCAGTGTCTGCATATTCATAATTGTCCTCATCGTAATAATCATCATCATCATCATCCCCTGGTTGTCTCTCAAACTTTGCAGCCTTACTCTGCCTTTTCTTGGGCTGATCTACAATGGGTATGCCATTGTAGCCATGGAAGTTGTCCTTGGTGCGAGATGCCATGGCACGTGCCTTTCGGTCGGATTTCAATTCCACTCTCTTAGCCAGGAGATCTTCCTTCTGCTTTTTTTTCTCCAAATCTAAACACACATCACATAAGGCATCAAAGGACTATATGTAAAATAAAACTAGAATCATGGAAATGTAAAATCAAATCAATTGTATGAGCTTACCTTTCTTTTTCTGTTCCATCTCCTGCTTCTTCAAGTATGCTTGCACCGCAGATGAATTGACACCTTTCACTTTTGGGTCTTTCTTCGGAGGGCCAGGTTTCAAGCTGTACCTCTTCTGCAAATTAAGCAGGGACAGATGTTGTTAAACATACAAAGAAGACTGTCAAGCGAACAGGAACCAACCAGCTACACTTTACCTATAACTAACTGAGTCATAAACAATGGTATTTATTAAAACATTTAGTTTAAATAAAAGACTATTCCCTTGAATCCTCTAAATCTGAATAGACCTGACTGTTTATTTGAACAGAATGAGGTCAATCCAAGCATTAATGGCAATAAAAAGGGTACAAATAATGACACTGAACAGAACTACTATTTTAATAAAAATGTGATGTTTCAGATCTACATTTAATACATGGTAACTGTTTTGGGTCTTGTGTGGGGAAATAATCTCTAAGCTCTAATGGCTTCAATATATGAATATGGTGTACATTTGATTAGGGGGCAGTCGTGGCCTAATAGATAGAGAGTCGGACTTGCAACCCGAAGGTGAACCTGAAGGTCGTGGGTTCGAGTCTCAGGTCCAGCAGGGATTGTAGGTGGGGGGAGTGAATGTCACTTCACTATACTATTAAATCTGTGCAGGGTTCATACACCAGATGGAGTCTGTGGCTGTATAAAGTTTGTGCACCCCCTAATGGCTTCAATAAAGAATTATGGTGTTTAAAGATCATATAAACAGCTGGATAATGTTAAAAAAAATTCTGTCTGTTCTGTAACCATAAGGGGGTTCTTGATTTTCTTCTCTACACTGAACAGGATCCATTAGTGTAAAAGGTTTAACAACTGATCTGTATAATCAGGTATAACATTACTGCTAGTGTAGAGTGAGACAGTTATAAAATGATGCCACACCAGTGCCTGGGGGTATTTTAGCAGCAGTTGTAGTTAGCTAACAGAACAGGTTTTGCCATGTTCGTGACAGTAACTCACCGGTAAGCTGCTCAGGCCTTGCTTTTGGGAGGCGATGGACAGCACGCTGTGGAAATCCATGCTGCCAAATGTCGAGTTTGCTACCAACTGATTGTAAATCGCGATTTAACAGCTGCTAGCTACCCAATACACAGCTGGTTACCACTAATTAGCTGCTTTAGGTTTATATCCAGATACGTTCATCTTCCTAAACCGAGCTGACACGACAGCATTTTTTTTTTTTTACTTTAACTGTTTCAGTGAGCCACACAAAGCTGTCGTGTCACAATTATAGCTACTCGACCTGCTAGCTACAATTAGCTACCTACCCAAGTAACGAGCTAGCTAGCTACGTGAACTGAGCTCCAAATTACTACAAAAAACTGTCAGTTCTGTAAAGAAGCGGTCTCTCAACGTTCGTATATAAAATTATAGCCTCAATTTCCAAATTCCTCCGAAAACAGGTAAACGAAAGACAGCAAATATGATCTATTGATAAGACTACATCGCCTCTGACGCTAAAGTAGTGGCTACGTCACCTAAGCAGGAGATACGTCATATCCGGTCTTGGTCGCTCTCGGGGGAAAAACTGCTGATGTTTCAGATCCTCTATTAGCTGGAAAAACCGCTCGGTGTTGCCAGGTCCAGCTTTTACCCTGTTTTATTTTCATTTTTTTAAGGCTTTTGGGTTTTGTACACATTAATTTAAATGAAACCTAACAAATTATGCGCTTCATACTTGTGCCTCTTGATCAGTTGATACTATTCTCAACATTACTTTGGATAAACAATCCAGCAAAACATCAAGACATTGTTTAATACACAATATTTATCACTGTATTTATTGTTGCTGAGGTTTTGAAGCCACATTATTCACAATTCAAATCTTTTTATTCAGTATTTACAAAACAATAAGTTCATGGCGAATGGATTTGAATGATTGTTAAAAAAAAAAAAAAAAAAAAAGATAACAGTAACAATACAGTAAAAAATGACAAACAGTAAACAATGACATATGGCACTGTCCATGACATAAAGTACTAATATATGTATAATACATAATACATTGTCAACTGGTCTGCTCATTGTTTTTACTATTTTTACTAGCCTAGCTTATTCAATCCTTGTTCTGTTAGCGTCCAAATTTACTCAAAGTGGAACCATGCTAAAATCGCTTCTCTCTCTCTCTCTCTCTCTCTCTCTCTCTCGAACATGAAAAAGAGACAAATTTACATTTGATGCATCTTCCATAACCCCCTCCCACTTCCCAATTCCACCTATATATATGTGTGTGTGTGTGTATATATATATATATATATATATATATATACACACACACATATATATATATATATATATATATATATATATATATATATATATATACACACATATATACACACATATATACATATATATATATATATTAGGTTTGTGTCTAATAAATATCTGATTACACATAAATACACACATCTGTCAGACAGTTGACCCCATGCAAGAGAAGTGGTCCTGTGTGTGTAGTGTTCCCTAAACACATAGGTGTATTCAAGATCGGTTATTTCTAATATTATTTTCCGTCTCAGCTGTCAGTCATGAACAACAGCGAACAGAACACAATGTTTTTACAACTTCTTCGTTATAATGTATTGTGTGACAATACTGTAAAGTATTTTAAAATATATTTTTCTCTGTCATGATGTCGGACCTCAACAGCTTTGATGATGGTTTCATCCATCATCCGTGTGTTGTTGTTGTCTTTCTGTGACGCATACCTGGCAACCCTGGCTAGAATATCATTTTTAACATTTGCGCAACTGCTGACAAACGCAAAAACAGCGCATTAGATAAATCTTATACAAATCTTATATTAATCTTATACAACCTTCAAAATACATATAAATCCTCATCAGGCAGCATTTAAAGAGACACATGGCATATAATGTGAAAAACAAAAGCTCATCAGTATAGGCTGAATTCTAGTGGGATTTAGTCCGTTTTTAGCCGTCTTTATGACAGCTTTTATTTGAAAAATAAATAGATAAATAATTAAATGATAAAAATCAAGCGATAAATAAGCGCATGGAGGAAGCGGTTGTAAATAAGCCAGAGAAATCCCTCCCACAAGTGGGCGGACACTTTCACTGACATTCTCACATTTTGATTGGACAGATATTTTGACTCCGACCAATCCGCGCTTTCCTCTTCTATCCCCACCCACAGTTACAGCTGATTTCTCTCCTCCCCCGATGCTGAACTGTCCCAAACAAGAGACAAAAACAATTTTCTACACAAAGGAACATAAATACACTTGTCGTCGCGTTTCACCTCAGTTCAGTGTTGTTTCTGTCTTGACATCATCCGTTCAGCTCACGGATATCATCCTAACATAAACATGGTTTCACCTGTTACTGTGGTAAGTGGATAAATATTTGTATGTTTAACAATAGCTAGATATTATTTCCTGCAGGATGCACACATCAAATGCACATGTTCATTTCTACTGATGGGTCACATTGTGTGATGTGGATCCTTCTTCCCAAGCGCATCCCTATTCTTATTTCCCATCTGCTCTCTTTTCCTCCACATCTGTGGCTGGTGACTGCAGAATGATGCATAATGAGAAATAACCCAGTTATTGTCTTATCTGAGATCATTCACCAGTTTGCTAAATATATTCTCTTTAATGCGATGATTGTTGAATAGTACATCCGGAAAACAATAAGCACGTGACCATAGCGTGTCAGTGTTTATTATTTACCCTTGCGTCTGAGTGATAAATCTGCTTTTTACCTTTTAGCTTATAGCCTAGTACACATTTCTACAGCAGAAGCCTGTAACTATAAGGCTAGAGTCGACTTCGGATCTAAGCCAGTGTCCGTTAAGTGACACTGTTGTTCTTAGCTATTCTGTGTCATGAAGAATATTCTCACGCTGTCCTTATTGTGGCTGCGCTTTCAAAGGGCTTATGCTGAAAGGAAGTAGTCATGTGACAACGCTTTCGCCTGTGCTTTTCCTCTCTGCTTCTGCGCATGCGCGCAGGAAACAAACTGTACTTAGGCTCTGTGATTATCTATATCTACTTCATATATACAAATATAGATATAGATCTGAAGAATGTGTAGATATAGATCTGAAGAATATATAGATATTGATCTGAAGAACATGTAAATATTGATCTGAAGAATGTGTAGATATTGATCTGAAGAATATATAGATATAGATCTGAAGAATATGTAAATATTGATCTGAGGAATATGTAGATATACTGTAAATCTGAAGAATGTGTAGATATAGATCTGAAGAATGTGTAGATATTGATCTGAAGAATATACAGATATTGATCTGAAGAATATGTAGATATAGATCTGAAGAATATGTAGATATAGATCTGAAGAATATATAGATATAGATCTGAAGAATATGTAGATATAGATCTGAAGAATATATAGATATACTGTAAATCTGAAGAATATGTAGATATAGATCTGAAGAATATGTAGATATACATCTGAAGAATATATAGATATAGATCTGAAGAATATGTAAATATTGATCTGAGGAATATGTAGATATACTGTAAATCTGAAGAATATGTAGATATAGATCTGAAGAATGTGTAGATATTGATCTGAGGAATATGTAGATATACTGTAAATCTGAAGAATATGTAGATATAGATCTGAAGAATATGTAGATATACATCTGAAGAATATATAGATATAGATTTGAAGAATATTTAGATCTGAAGAATATATAGATATTGATCTGAAGAATGTGTAGATATAGATCTGAAGAATATAGATATACTGTAAATCTGAAGAACATACAGATGTAGATCTCAAGAATATATAGATGTAGATCTGAGGAATATATAGATATAGATCTGAAGAAGATTCCACTGCGTAACTGCAGTATACTAATTTTTGCAGATGTAGTAAAAGTACAGAAGGTTTCCAGAGAAACAGTATGTTTGAGTCAAAAGCTTTGCTTCAGCAGTGCCGGTTTCACATCCTACAGCGTCAAAAGCTGCTTGCACAGCTGATGAAGGACTTTTGTCTGAAATACACTGTTTCTCTGGAAACCTTGTGTACTATGCTTTTTTTTTTTTTTATACATCCCCTATATATGGCATTGAAATAAGACCATTACCAACTGTGAATGCCTTATGGCATGTAGTTCAGAGTTCCCACTTCAATTCCCTAAATTAAGGACATTTTACTGTTCTTGCTCTACCAGTACTGCTTCATTATCAAGCCCTTTCTGAGGTTAAAATTTGTATGTTATTGCAGGAGAGCTACTAAAATGTGTCCCTTTAGTTAAGTGCTTGATAACTTTCACCCACGTGTTTTGGCTTTCAGACAGCATTTTGTCATTTGGCTTTAGGACCACATGATGAGTCACCTTGATTCTTCAAGCCTACTTCTGACTGAATATCGAACAATTAATCTAAGTGATGTTTCATACTCTGAATCCAGAAGTCCTTGCTTAGAACAAAGTGTTATAAAAGAAAACACTGGATATAGCAAAACTTCATAATATTTGGGAGAGATGCTGAATTGCTGTGTCTTGTTTCAGGCAGTTTCAGCCTCCTCTGACCTTTCCCAGGCTGCAGGGGTACAATCTGATTAAAATATATACTTGCTAACAATAGCCTTTTTTTCCAGTGGAACAACGTAACTTCAGTTCCCATTTCCTCTAGTAGGCTAAAGAGCCAAGCGGCCAAATTCTTAAACAGATCCCAGTGCGCAAATCCTGATGCACTCGAGACAAGTCACCATCACTCTTGATCACACAATGAGCGGATGCAACATTTGAAGGCTGCAAAATGTGTATAATATATATACATATATGCATGACAACAAAATGTACAAAGTCAAAATGAGACTGGACAGAAATGTGATCTCTCTCCTTGGAAATTTCTGCTTAATCCACTGATCCAGCATTAATCTTTCATGCTGTTTGATATGGATTATGTGTGAAATACCAGGGTGCATTCATTATTCTTCACTTTCAATTTTACCCACACACAAAGTAGTGTTAGCAGCACTGTATTCATATTCACACACATAAATATACAGATTTGCAGAATATTCTGATATGATGCAAACATCAGGATTTCAGATGGGATACAGATGAGCAGCAAAGATAGAACTGCAGACTCCTGCCAAGCCGGAATATTTACATTTATTCCGTAGGGGAGCTGAAGTAACTTTCCATTGCGTCATTTCCAGGGTGTATGTGTATGGATATTATGTGACCTTTTTTTTTCAGCAGATATTTATGGCTGTTTTAATTATTTAAACCAATTAAGGCACCAGAAGTGTATCAGTTATCCTGTATCAGTTATCATCACACTTAGCACTCTCCAGTACTTATCTGCCTTTGCTATACAGAGAAAACAAAAATAAAAACAGTGTACGATCGCCTCTTATCTATTATCTATCAGTAACCTAACAACGGCATTTGCATTTTGTAAGACTGTAATAAGTATCAATCAGTTTTTAGTAGTAGGCATATCACAGCAAGTCAAGGCTGTGGAATGAGCTTGCATTGGGATTTGGCCTCAGGGATTGCCCTTCCCTGCCTCTTTAGCTCATATGCTTGTTTCTTGGGTTTTTGGGCACAAGGTGAAATTTTTTTTTTTTTTGGACACACCACCTCCTCTATCTGTTCCCTGCCAAAGCGATCTAGAACACTGTGGACTTGATACTCAGCTCCCTCCTGCTGGAAAAACAATAACCTTTGGTTTAATTTTTTTCCATGGGTCTCATAATCACTAGATGTTTGGTTCAAGCAATCATGAAGACCTTTTTTTATTGAACTAAGTAGATTGTACTTTATTATTCTTAATTCTATCACTAAAACAGTTCTCCCTGACAAGATTCAAAATTGTTTTGTGTTTATGAGCATGAAAAACCTGAAACTGAAACTGTAGTTATAATGTAGTATAATGTTTCTCAAATAGAAATAATTGAACTATCTTTTGAAATATATTTATATATTTCCATACACATATTTTGTGTCTTTCCTTAAAAGGTTCTGTTGTGTTGTGCAGGTGAAAAGCGAAGGCCCAAAGCTGGTGCCATTCTTCAAGGCCACCTGCGTCTATTTTGTGCTGTGGCTGCCCACCTCCAGCCCATCTTGGTTCAGTGCCCTTATTAAATGTTTGCCCATTTTCTGTCTCTGGGTTTTCCTGCTTGCCCATGGCATCAGCTTTTTAGGAGCCCACTCAAGTGCTAGAAAGATCCTCGCAGGACTCATCTTCTCAGCTTTAGGAGACGCCTTTCTGATCTGGCAGGAGCAGGGCTACTTCAGTCATGGTGAATTCAGCTTCGCATTTGTTCTCTTTAGTATAAAGTTAAGACAAAGCAGAAACCTGAATTAAATTGATTACTAATTATCACATGCATTATATTTAAAATGGAAATTTTTTTTTCAATATGTGACACCTTCATAAATTGTTTGTAACAGGGCTGCTGATGTTTGCCATCACGCACGTCTTGTACTCATCTGCTTTTGGGATGAAACCAATAAACCTACGAGCAGGCCTGGTCATCGCCACTATCTCAGGTCTTTGCTACACCTTGCTCTACCCTTATCTGTCTGGCACCTTCACCTACCTGGTGGCCGTCTACATCGCTCTGATAGGCTTCATGGGCTGGAGGGCCATCGCCGGTGTGCAGCTGGCCAACGACCTGTGGACATGGACCAAGCTGTCGGCCTGCTTGGGAGCTGTTCTCTTCATGGTGTCAGACCTCACCATTGCCGTCAACAAATTCTGCTTCCCTGTGCCGCACTCGCGTGCCATCATCATGGCTACATACTATGCAGCACAGATGCTGATCGCCCTTTCAGCCGTAGAGTGCCAGGATGCTGACGTGGCCAGGAAGAGAGTGTAAGGAGCTAAAAACCTGCAGAGGGCGGCAGCTTCACTCTTTCGGGTCCATTCCCCCTAAACCATTCATCTTAAACATCCCCGGCATGATTCTGTCCATTTTATGTGTCTATAGGGGTTTGACCACTGCTTGAGAGTTTATGGGGTCTGGTCTGTGTTAGGATTTATGCTGGATTTGTGGTGGTGTCCAAACCTGATCTGGAGTCCATTTTCTTCACTTCAATATTATAGCCCCGTGTTAGAATCTCAGTCATGCGCAAACTAAAATTGAGAAGGAAAGAATTAATCTGATTAAGGCAGTAATCTCTTAGTTGTCTGTATAGGAGTTGGCAACACTGCTATGTTTTAAAATAGCATTTTGCTTTAATTTTTGCTCAACAGCCACACTGCCTGCTTTATGTTTCTCCTTAACCCCTCATTTAAAGTCTTATCTGGTCTGAAGAAATGGGAGTTGTGCCTGTTATGTAGCCGTCATGATTACTGTTAGCTACATGCTGGTGTAAAAAGAATTGCATGGCCAGCGTACAGTATACGTACTCTGTACTTGGAACCATTTATTTTAGGATTCCGTACATCATCTTTTTTTAAATATATTTCACATTTATAGAATGCCGGATCCCATGTCCCTGTCAGTATTCTGCAGTTTTGTTTGACTTAACTTTGTCCTTGGGACATTTCAGAGTATTTGCTCTGCTCCTGTTTTTTTTTTTTTTGGTACCTGAGCTCTTGTAATCACTCACACATAAGCTCGCCACCTTTCCAACTACCAGCACTCATCCCCCTCACCCCCGCTCCCAGTCTCGTACACAGTCCAGGACATGTCCAGGTTCTCATGTCGTTGTTGTGGTTAATCTTCAGCGATATCCCTCTCGTGTTGTTTGTATGAGAAAGTGCTGATAATATTCATACTTCTGTACTAGCTTAAGCGTAATGCAACAGAGGCTCAGTAGTGTGAAACAAAAAACCAGATCAATGCCCCTATAAAAAGAAAAGTCCACTTTAGAAGACATACACAGAAATGCCTCATGTCTTTTTAAGATGCCTTGATAGTCAATCATCAGCATTATTTAACTGCTGTACTTCTACATATGTGTAAATAGTGATGTTCCGATCCAGGTGTGACTTTTTACAGATGCTATGAGACATTAAAGATTTATTTGTAGGAACTAAACTACACATATATTTTGTTTTACTGACAGGTCTCAGCCTATTCAGGTGGTAACCGAGAGTCCGCTCAATATTGGTTGCACTGCACTGAGACAAAATTTAGACAGACCTGGTAATTCATTGCTCTGTGTCTGCTATATGCTTCCCAAAGTCTGTTTTTTGTCAAACTTGTGGCATCTCTGTGTTTGAGAGGAAGTAGAATCGAGGCTACAATGGTACTATCAAACTATCAGACTGATCAAACCACCCACATCCGTATTTTATTTATTTATTTATTTGTTGGGGGATTTTTTTAATACTCTGATTTCACTCTGTATACTTGCCCACAAGTCCACTTATCTGCTTTAATGTCCACTCTGGTGGCAGATGTGTGTGAAACTTAACCCAAGATATATACGAACCACTAAGCTGCTGAGTTCCTCAACATGCTTGAAGGAGGACTTTAATCAATGTGATTGCATAAAACAGTCCATCAAAGCCTGTCCCTACCTGTCTCTTTGATATACAGTGGACTATACAGCTCATTAAGCGTCGTCGTTCAGTCTACCAGATGCCTTGTGATGTTGGAGGTTTTTCCATTGAATAATCTATAAAAGGGATCAGCATCTTTTCTCCTATTGCTGCTAAACAAGAGGGAACAAACTTGCAAATACTGTTGGGTGCTTTATGTGTTCAGCTGTTGTACCTGGGCTAGATACGTAAACAATCCAGCGCACAAAGCCCTGCTGCCATTAAGGTAAAGCAGCAGACAGATCCCTGCATGCCACCCAAACCTGAGTGGAACGTGTTTTTATCCCCTATTCCTCATCACACACACCTACTTACATTGCATGTTCATATTTGAATGTTAAATATTTATCTTGTTTTTCTATTTATTTATTATATATATATATCTCTACATTAAACAATGCAATACAAAGAATACAGTAATTTGTAGAATACCTTTTATTTCCAAATTAATTTAGTTAATTTTGCCTGCAATTTTTTCCCTTCTTCACCTGCATTCAGGTTTAATGGAAAAATTAAGATAGGGATTTGAAACTCTACAGAGAGTATCGTGCTTTAGGATGTGCACCCACACACACACAGGCACACACGTATACTTCTGCACAATTGCGACATGCTGGGCTCTGTAGTTCAGAGCTGTGTGCAGTTTCACAGGCTTCATCTTCCCTATCGACAGTCATGCAATCAGCAAAACATTCGCTTAGTCAGTGTAAAACATGCCAGTCGCTGCATTGTCATCAAAAAAAAAGTCTCTTTGCAGCTATCATGTGTTGTCCTGTTTTCCAAGTTCAGTGTTTAGTCATCATCTGAGCAAGAGACAAAGGATTGATGACTCTTGATCAGTATGTGGCATTCCTAGAAAAAGGAGCTTCATCAACACTCTAAAGCATTCTTTGTTTTGTTCCTTTAGGTTATATGTTCAGCCTGACAACAAAGGGTTTGCGTTTCCAAAAAAATTCTAGTAAAACCACTTTAGAAAGCTAGAACTTGAGGAACGCTTTTTCTTCTAAGAGTGTGTTGAATTAATTTGAATTAATTATTCCAGTAAGGTTTAAATGAGTTTTTAAAGACAAATCTATAGATGCTCAGATGATGTCAGGTAAAATTTGAGTGTTGAACACAGGCTCTGTGATGTGATTATGTGTTGTTGTATGTGAACAATTCAAAAGAACTTCAGTGTGGAACTTACTGTACTAAATGCAACAGATCTAAGTTCCCTGCCTCTTTTCTGCTTTCAGAAAGTAATGAACGCTCCCCTGCATGTGTGTCCCCCGAGAACTGATCAGGTTCACAGGTTCAGACAAGCATCGCACCCTCATAGAGCCTAGCCTTTGTTTAGAGCCTGTCCTGTAGAGGGGAACAGGTGCAGTCAAAGACTGCTGCATGGAAACCCAATCCATAGAGAGGGGCTTTTTGAGTGAGGAAATGCAGGACAACACAGGGGGAAGATTCCCTTTCCGTCTGGCCTTGAGCTCACAGAAGGCCCCATTCGACCCCTGCTACGACTGATCACGTTACACTCCCTGTCAACACTTCTACTGTTACTGCTTTTGTGTATGGAGACAAAGGGGTGTAGAAGAACACAGTATGAATGAAGTGTTGATGACCGTGTCTGTGTATACCTGCTCTCTTTACTATACTGATAAAGCTATTGGTAAAGAAACAAAACTTGACTAGCATGCGGATTTCATATGTTTTTTGCTTTTATCAACTGCTTTGTATAATATGGTCCCTTTTGATACTCTCTGGATGGTTAATAATAACACAGTTAGGGTTTTTTTGAGTCTGTAGTTATTAAAATACATTTTGATAAGCACTCAGAGATCTTAAAGTGTCCATAAAGGGGAAGCTGCTTCGAGTGTTATCCTTTAATCAAGCTTCTAGATCTACTGTATTTTAAAAATGAACAGATCTTAGCAATATCACTCTTGGTACATACCAGAAATCTACTGGGAACAAACGTAAAGATTCTGAGCCTAAACATCTGTGTATATTTCATTCGTTTTTACATCAAGTCTGATTTTATTGAGTTTTCTGTATTACTATACCTGTTGGCTGCCATCATCCTCAGACAAAATCTCAGAATTTATTCATTCACCGTACTACTTATGTAAATTGTATATGTTTGCATAAATATGTACGCTGCCTTGCAGTATGGGGAAATGTGATAATGACTTTGGGAGTCGTACCAGAATATAACGTTTTCTGCTTGACATTTTGATTGTTTTGACTGCTGTGGTCATCAGTTCATATAGACATATTAGGAAAACTTAAATAAAATATTTCAGTCAACATGACATTTCAACTACAAAAAAATGGATAATATGCCATGTAACTGGTCATGACTGTAAATATGGACTTTAAAGAATACATTTAAAGATTATTTTTAAGTATACAATCTTTAAGGGAAATTATGTATAATATATATATATATATATATATATATATATATATATATATATATATATATACATATATATATATATATATATATATATATATATATATATATAAAACAATAATCTGGTCAATTATAAAGCAGGGACTGTGTTATAAGTGAATACTATTATTCTTTGCTAAGTTGTTCAATATATTTTAGTATTTTGCCTTACTTTTCTACAAGTCCGCTAGTTTTGTTTATTTCTTGTATTTACTGTTCTGTAGTAAATGACCATATTGCTCATTTCCTGTAGTGAAATTGCTATGAATGTGATTCAATCTATAGAATAAATAAATGCACTTACAATGCAATGCATATCTGTTGTACGTGTCATTTGATTACATTCTTACCTTTTTTTGTAGGTTCGTCAAAGAAAAAAAAAATAAAAATAAAAAAAAAACCACAGTGATAACTCAGTGTTAGGTAGACCTCAAGGGTAAACACTTGGAGCCTATGGTTTACACAGTGAAAGTTGAGCATGTTATTATCCAAGTAACCTTCACAGCCTGACACCACTCAATCAACATGTCATCCTATCTGTACACATAAAAGGCCACTGGGGTGAATATCAAATATCTCAAACTGACAAAAATATGACAGAAATGTGTGTGTGTGTATCTGTGTTTGCCCTTGAACAACAGAGATGTGACCAAGACTTCCACAATCCCATTTATGGCTCCGAATGAATAATGTAAAGTCTGAAATTGTTCTCCAATTTTAAACACATCAGTTCCTAGGACAGCTAAAGGGCTACACTTATGTGTAGGCTGTAACGACTTAGTGATACTTCCTCTGCTTACTAATGCTTTCACTTCTTTTTAGTTTTAGTCTAATTCTTTTAGAGAGAATAAGGAAAGGACACAGCAAACAAGAGGTTTTCTTTTGTCAATAAAAGAGAAATAGGCCTATGTCTCTGGCCAAGAGAGTGGGATTTCCTGTGTAGAATCGGGACTCTAAAAGAAACCACTGTGGAGTGGGACACTGCACCAGGTCAGGCTGCTAGTGAGCTGAATTTTGAGAGAAAAGCCTGACACGATGCCACAGCCAGCTGCACGGCTCGAATATGTAACAATTTACCTTACAAGCCTTCTTGTGGTCATATAAAGGAATTACAATCAGGTCTAGGCAAAAATACATTAAATGTACAGTGCCTGGAATAAGTATTTGCCCCCTTCAACGTTTTGTAGAGTTATTTTGTATAGTTAAAATAGACTTTTGTGAGATTCCAAATCAGGAGGTTAGTACAACATGAAAGAATAAACATTTCCTTTCAAATCTTTCTTTTCTTCATCATGTTAAGAGTCACCCTTGGACTTTCGGTGGCTTCTCTGAATAATGCCCCCTTCCCCAGTCATTAACTTATGGTGGACGACTTCCTCTAGGAAAAGTGACATATTCTTTCCATTTTTAATAAAAGATTTAATGGTGCTCTGTAGGTTGTATCAACCCTGATTGATACTTTCCCAGAACTTCCTGTCCCGGACTTGTTTTGATAGCTTCTTGGTCCACATGCTGTTTTAGTTTAGGTGTGTTCTCTAACAAACTCTGGAGCCTTCCAGGAACGGGTGTATTTATATTGAGATCACATGACACACAGACTTCTGATGGCAACTAGTTGCACCAGAACTGTATTGATTTTTCCCCCCACCTTTCAGTTCCAGGTTGTAACACACTGTAACACTAAAGTGACTGTATGGAGGGTAATGAATATGTTTGTTAGCAACTTGCTGACAAAGGAGAGTGGAGCCAATGAGAAACTGACCTTTGAAAGTCATCATTCAGAAGAAATATTTGATTGATTGAGTTGTTAAAACAGCCTGACTATAACCTGGCATACTGAGATATTGAGTGTTTTTCTTTCCTAATTCTTCTAATTTTATTGTTTATGGTTTTCAGACTTTAGTCATTTGTCTTTTAGGGTAAACTACTACATACTGTTAATATACAGAAAACATAAAAGTAATCAGATAGAAATGACATAACTTTTCCTGTCTCCAAGGTGGCTAGCTAGTGAACAGTATGATGATTTAGGATATTGCTAATATTAAATTTATGAACATTAAGGAACACTGGATGGAAATGAGTCAGTCAACACAACACACTGTCTCTGCTGCTCATGAAAACAGAAGGTGCTGCCCTCTTATGACCATTACATAGTATTGTTTTAAATACACATCTGAAAATGTGCTCATCTCTGGTTACAATAAACACTGCTTCCTCGCTCTACAGAATCTGTGAATCTGTATTTGTGTCAAATCATTTGATCTTTGCTGAAATATATATAGTCCTGTTGACACCTAATACATGTTTTTTCAAGCTTCTGTAATGCAAGTACAAACATGCCCACAGCTTTCTAAATGAGGCGGGAGTGAGTTAGGCCTGAGGGAATATTCACTAACTTTCCCTCAGGGTTTCAAAAGTGAGCTCACCCACTATCCACATGAATATCTTGAACCCTTGATAGTTGTTTATTAATGCTGATCATGTGGGTTTTCCCTCTTACACTCCTGATGGAACTGTTACATGATTAACTGGTTATGCTGTCCTGCCCAGTGCGTGCAGGAAGGTCAATTCCAAAACAGTATTTTGCAGTCAGTGATCTGTAACACAGGTTACTATTGTTCTGGAAAAATCAACACCATGAAATGCATACTGCATTTGCTGACATAATGTAGATTTTATTTATCTGTAGTAACAAGACATACATCTGAATACACACTGTATAGGGCCTATTCTGAAGATAATACAGCTTAAACCATTTTGCATTTAGAAGGATGATTAATCAGGGAGAAAGATATTGCTTAGAATCACAAATTTAGTTTGAATGTGTTCAACATCAGCACTATAATTTGTCCTGGTGTCAGAGATTTTATTATGTTCAAAGCCATGGTTGCTCGTGCTATTAAAATGAAACTGCAGCCTGTCTCACAGCCTTTCCACGTTCCAAACACAACAGTTTCACACATTTAAAACCTCTGTGGTGCAAATTAGTGATAACTGATTCTGTCTGATTATGTCTCGAACTACAAGGCCACTGTATCTTGTATCTTGTCTGTTTGATGTATTTTATTCTCAGTATGATAGATAAGATATTCAGATCTGATGAACTGTTTAATAGAATTTCATAGCATTTTACACAAATTTTGTCTGCTAATTAAAATTTCAGCTAAGATTCTTTTTGGAAGAAACTCCTTGTGATAATTAATGATGCTTTTTGAGAATTGCAGATAAGTTCATTGGCTTTGTACCCTGCTTAACTAATGTGTTTTTCTTTTCCAGAATCCTGAGCCAGGCGTTCCAGCATTCTATTATCATCTTTATCTGCAACAGAAAGAACATTTTAATTAGGATTAAAGTACAGAGGTAAATGTTTGTCATGTCAGTCACTGTAAATCGATGAAAAACAGCAAGGAACATCATCCATGCAATGTAGTGAAAACTTTTTTCTCATTTTCCATGTCCTACTTACCAAAAACAACCAAGCTGCACTTGCATTCGGCCTTCCCCAGCTTATTTTCCACTACCAGGATGTACTCTCCACTGTCTTGAACTGTGCAGATGGGGATAGTGAGGGTGCAGACCCCATCAGTGCTACTCTGCCAGTAGCGAGGACTGTCTGAGATAGCCTTGTCTCCCTTGTACCAGGACACATGTGGCATGGGCGAGCCAATGAAGGCACAGCTCATGGTGCAGTCATTTCCACGGTGCACAGAATGATCCTTTAGGGGCAAAATGAAGGCAGGCTTGACCTCATGCTGTGCACGTGGGAATGGCTTCATACACAAGGTGAAGCATTCTGCAAAGTATGTTTAGATGAACAAAAAGACATAAATCAGATGTTGTAAAAAAAAAAAAAAAATATATATATATATATATATATATATATATATATATATATATATATATATATATATATATACTATGCATATCCACATCCTTTTTGTTTTGCTTTCTTCTACATTTGAAAAATTGAATAGAATCTATTAGACTTGTTCATGAATTTTTATGAAACCCAGGAAGCCCAAGATGTGGAGACCAACTAGAGTCCCTAGATACTACCGCAGTAGTCAGAAATGTCAGATAAGCTGACAAACAAAACCTGGTATTTTATTGTTATCAATTTATTATGTTAACTAGTTATTAATGTGTAGTTAATCTTGTATATTAAATAATCTACTTCAGCCTACTAACTTTCATTTTTAGTCACAGATGAAGTTAAATGTGATGTTCCCTGTGTCAGTTATTCGGACACCACATGTTTACATGCAACCATCTCTTTTGAATTTTTATCTCTATTTCAATGACCATGTTATAAAACAAAGATATTATTCTTTTGAAATGGTGGCTTGTGTCATAAGGGGCGAGTGTTAGTGCACATTTTAGAGTGTGTTCAAAGAAAATTTGATTTTCATAATTTTTGTAATAGACAGCAACAATAACTGATATTTTTTTCAGTTAGGTGTCAGAATCGAAGTCATGACATTAAGATGTCAGAATCGAGCTTTATAGTCAGAGATGATTTGTTAATTAGTGGATTACTGTGACTCGAGTCCTAAGTCCTGATTTCTCAAGTCCCGCTCTTCAGTATCTATTGCTTTAATCTGTTTCTGTCTTACCATGCTCCTTCTCAATTGTAAAAGGCTCCTTTGTGTCCAGAGGGTCACTTTCTCCAATGTGATTGCGAGCGATGACCCGGAAGTAGTACTTGCGTCCTGGAAAGAGACCAGTGACTGTGTATTTGCTGCTGAAGATGCGCTCGGCAGCTGTGAACCAGGTGGGCGTGCTGGTGTCTCTCTTGAGGATGATGTAATGGGTGTGTTCATCATCAGCCAGGTCAGGGGTGTGATCCCACTGCAGCGTCACGGTGCCCTGGACCTCCTCCACCAGACGCAGGTTCTTAGGAGGACGAGGGACATCTAGAACACACAAAAGAAAAAACAAGACACAGAAAGTATATAATAATAAATGGTTAATATAATGCCTCAAATAAATATGAGAAGAATAAGTAGAAACTAAAAGTTAGTGAGATCAGAATGGGTATGTCACTAGTACCAGTGACATGGACAGTGATGTCATAGTGGACCTCCCCACAGTCATTGCGGAGGTTGATGCGGTAGGTTCCAGAGTCGGAACGCTGGCAAGAGCTGATCAGAAACTGCGAATAGGTTTTCCCCTTAGTGATGACCTCTCGACCATTGGTCACAATGCCATCTTTAAGCCAGGTCACTTTTGGGGAAGGGGAGCCCTAAAAATACAGGAGACAAGTTCCAAAGCATTGGGTTGGGTTACATTACCATCCACACCTACTGAACCAAGTTTTAACATTTCTTTTAATTAATGTATCAGTGCTGAGAGGAGTTCATGCTTGGATTAAGATGTCCTTTTGCTGAAACCTGGTACTACATTATTAAACACGTTGACATTTAAAAAAGTGGTAACTGTTGCTCATGGCTGATCAGATTGGAAACACTTACACTGAAGGAAATGGGAATACTTAATGCACATCCAGCACGCACCACCACCTCATTCTTCACTTTGGCCTGGAGATCAAATTTTGGCACTTCTGTATAGGATTACATGAGAACAAAAAAAAAGATTATAACAAAACAATATATCATTAGCTGACATATTTTCATATAATCCAGTGAACTCATTTAGCTCACCAGAGCAGTAATCTGAGATTACTTACTACTGTTGCATTCAATAACCTAGTTGACTCAAAATCTTCAAACTGTCACATAACCTAATTAGCCCCCAAAAGTGTGACTATAAATATTGCAGTGAATATATTACCTGGTGGTGGCACAGCCAGAACTCCTTGTTCTAGTTCTATCGGTTCTCCAATGCCACCCTCATTAACAGCTCTGATACGGAAAAAGTACTTCATCTTCTCTTGCAGGCAGCCAACAGTGTATGAGGTGCTGGTGATGGGAATTTTACTGCACTTGGTCCATTCCTTTGCATGTTCAGAACGAACCTCTAGGATGTAGCCAGAGGGATCGTCTCCCATCTCGGGGGGACACCAAGCCAGTGAGATGGAGGTGTTGGAGGAGTCTATTACGTGAAGGTTTCTAACAAGGCCAGGGGCACCTGAGAGAGGGGGAAAAGGCAACAAGATGGAGATAAAAGAGGACAAATAGTGGAGTTACTTGAACACAGGTGTATCACTGATGGTATATCATTGAGAGCACAGTAAGGCTCACGTGTGGGGTCTTTGGCCAGTACTGAGTTTGATGCTGCACTGGGAATTCCCTCTCCAGCTCTGTTAACAGCAGTCACTCTGAACTCATACTCTATGTCTTCTACTAGACCACCTACTGCACACTTTGTGTCTGGGATGAGACAAAAAAAATCATGGGTTATGAGCTTTACTTCCAATAACAAGTCTTATATGTATATTTGGGCATATTCTCTTAATGTAAACCAATGTTTACATTCTAACAATCTTTATTACACCATTATTGATATTAATGTCAATTATTCATTACTATGAATACCATGATTATATTTATTAATCTAATCATAGATTAACTAATCATAGCCTAACTTTCAGATTTCAGAATATTCAGCATATTCCCATACTCTGGTAATAAAGACACAGCAAAATGCACCAAGGTAGAAACCGAAGAATTCCCAAGGAACAACATCCCCAAGAAACAACATCTCACAGTTAAGCCTGACATCAAGCCTGTCCAAACTGTCTACCATGAAAAACTTAGGATAAACATCTGTAAAATGTCAAAAACATATTATACAAGAAATGACTTTAAGTGTAGTTGGTATAAATATAAGAATAGTGTGTTGTCTGGGGGCAAATTTGGAAAGGGTAATTAGTCAAAAAAGGTAATTAGTTCAAAAAAGGTTTTTAGTTTAAGGTCCAAAGTTCATAAACAGCACCGCCTTTACCTTGGATTAGTTCCTTACAGACAGACACCCACATGCTACTTCCTTTTTTTCTCCTCTCCAATATGTATCCCAGAACAGGAGCGCCACCATCTTGCACTGGAGGAACCCACATCACTGTGACCTCATCTTTAGTCACATCAGCAATCTGAGGTTGAGGAGCCATACCAGGAGGCTCTAAACAAGACATTGAGTTATTATATTGATATCTGACTATATACGTACATTGTACTGTTTTCATTAAATTGGTTTTAGTTGTAATTATGCAATAATTGACTAATACCACTGGCACTCACCAACAGGCTCTCCAGCATAGACCTGCTCAGTTTCTAAAGGATCACTCAAACCCTGGGGGTTGAGTGCTCGGATGCGGTATTCATATGCCTTCCCCTCCTCAACCTTGTCATTACAGAAGCTGGTGGTGTCTCCGTCCACCTCCCCAACCTTATTCCAGGACTTTTTTCCAGCTATGCGCCTCTCTATAACATAGCTGGTCACCTTCTGCCCCCCATTATCTCGTGGTGCTTTCCACTTCATGGTTATGCACTTGCCGCTACACTCTGTAAAATCCACTTTACCCTGAGGGGGTTTAGGACGGTCTAGAGAGCAAGAGAAGGACATCTCTAGATTTTACTGAATTTGGTGACCTGAAACACTCCGATGACTTGTCATTGTGCAAGTTCAAATGTTATTTGTAGTGTCTAAGAAAACTAATGAGTGATTTCCTAAAATAACACATGAGGATAAGAAATGGAAATAAAATAAAAGTATATACACAATTTTAATGAAATATCCTAACAGAGCAATGTAATACTGTGCTTATAAGGCAGGTAATTTAGCCATGTTCTCACCAATTACACTGAGCTGCACGCTGGCGGTAGCTGAGCCACAGTCATTTTTAAGTTTAAGCGTGACAGTGCCACTATCTTCTCTAACACATTTACTGAGTATCAGAGTGCTGGAGGCTCCATTGCGTTCGATGACCGTCCGGCTGTCCTCCACCAGCTCCAAACCATCCCTATACCATGTCACCTTTGGGGCAGGTTTGCCCTTGAAGGGGATCCTGATGGTGGCTGCCTCACCAGCTTTCACTGTCACCGGCTGGCTGGATAGCATTTCCAGCATTGTGGGATCAATAACAGGAGGATCTACAGGGACAATTTTACTCAGCTCAGATTCACATGCAGTATAGCACTACATTGATTTCATTGATAAAGAAAAGTCATGGATCACATAACAAATTGGAAGTTAAGCTGGGCTGTAACTGATGTGACATCGATCAGATCCCATAATGGATAAGGAATAACAACATTGTAAAACCAAACAAAAATACAGTTGTAAACTTGACTGTTTACATAATAATAATAATAATAATAATAATAATAATAATCACAGGAATAAGAATAATGTGAAAGCCAAAATTATGGATGCCAATTACATGTTCAAGGGTTTGGAAATGAAGGGAGAAAAATAGAATGGTCTTTAACAGACCCTTGTGGGACACCATACTGCGCTTTTTAAGTTTCCGGAGAATCTCTTCCTTAACAAATTAACAAACTAACAAACTATAATGCTGCACTCTTGAGTCCAAAAGTACCGAAACACATTCACAGTCAAGGCGAGCAGAGAGCCCAGCCCTTATATGCAGGGTGGCATCTGAATCTCAGACATAGTATATACAGCAAATCTTTCCTAGAATTTGTATCACCTGCTATACGGAGAACTGCCTCACTCTCAGCTCCTTTGGCACTGAAAGAGTATTTGCCTCCATGCTTATCATTTACGTTAATGAACACCAGCTTGTGAACTGCCCCCTGCTTTATCACCTGCAGACCATTCAGATCTGTAACCTGCAAGTAAAGACACAGGTATTGACACCCATGCTCATTCGGTAGTGCATACTGAATACTGTGTGATTAGATTAATAAAGGCCTCATACCTCTTTTCCATCTTTTAGCCAGACACCATCTACTTTCTCATCATCCAAAACCACACAAAGTTCTGCAGCTGAGCCCGTGGGACACTGAACATCTGACATTCCACTTTTCACAGTGGCAAATCTCTCTGCAAAAATGTATAATCACAGAAAAAGCTCAAGTGTATTTTTTTAATCATCACTGTGGCATGCAATAATAAGTCTATCAGGATCTATTTGACAACAAATCCATCCATCCATCCACAAGTCTCTCAACAGCCATCAATCCATGGATCAAGCCAGTTATCCATACATTATAATATTGTATTACTTACATACATATTGATTAATTCAACCATTCATTAATTAACACATCCAGTCTATCAGGATCTATCCATCAATCCATGAATCAAGCCATTCAGTCATACATTCTACTTTTCATCCATCCATTCATTAACTATCCATCCATTTGTAAATCTACGTATCCATCTTTCTATTCATGAACTGACCTATCCATCCATCCATCCATCCATCCATCCATTAGTGGACTAATCCATCTATCTATCCTACTTATCACTACTGTAGCATGGACTAGTAAGTTTATTAGGATCCATCCATCCTTAAATCTGCCCATTCATTTATCCATCCATCCATCCATCCATCCATTCATCCTTCTGTCCATCCATCTGTCCAACCATCCATCCATCCATCCCTTGACCCATCCATTTTCTCTCATAAATTCATTAAAGACCTTTTAATTTATCTATCTATCCATCTATCCATCCATCCATCCCTTTACTGTATTAATTAACCCTTCCATCTATCTATCCACTCCATCTGTCTCTCCATTCACCTACCTACCAACCTACCTATATGGACCTACCTCCAGGCCAACATTATTCATTGTATGTACATGCAGCATATAGAAAAAACATGCACAGCATATAATCCCATCAGATATATCTACTTACCGTCCACTGTGAGGTTTGAGGAGCTGACATACTCATGGGTGTCATTATCCTGTGTGCACACTATGGTGTATTCTCCACTGTCTGACAGCTCGCAGTCTTCGAGGATAAGCTCAGCTCTTTTGCCTTCCCTCACGAAGATGTATCGTTGGTTGTTAGTGATGTCTTTTCCATCTTTTAACCACCTCACGTGAACATCCTTTGAGCTCATCTCAGCCTCCAACCTGGCCTTACCCTTTTCCTTCACACGTACATTCTTTAGATGGCTCACAAACTTGATGGGGATTCCTGATCAAGAGAAAGAACTGATCAGAGACTTACTCAAGAAAGACTGATGGAACTTCAGTTACAGTTTTCTAATGATACTTTTTGATGTTAAATGTTTACTGAATACAAGGCTCATGGCTATTATGGCATATTCACAAAGATTAAATTTAATTAATAGCTTTAATAGCTTATTACAATGTTCATTTATCATGAATATTATAAATATGACATAATATAATTTAAAAAATATTTGTAGTTTCTTTTGTAAGTCTCTTACGTTCAATAAATAGAGAGGCTGTAGTGGTCAAATCTCCAATACTGATGGCATAGTCACCAGTATCACTGGGACGCACATCCTTGATCTTTAAAGTGTATGTGAGGCCATCATCAGACACACACACATCAAACTTCTCATCTCGCTTTAGCTCCTTCCCTTTAAACTGCCATACCAGAGGGCTGTCAGTCTTCTTCGAGAGCCGCAACTCAAGCACAGCGGTCTGTCTCTCCATCACTCGCAAAGGCTTCAGATCTGTGAGGAACTTCAGTGGTTCATCTACCATTAGTGGACAGAGAAATAAAAAGATAGAAGGAAAGGGTGATCAGACACTGGCATCTTGTTGAAATTCAGTGTTTTTCAGGATGTACACTGTCTTTTGAAGTTTTTGTATGTCTCAGAGAGAGCGAAGTTGAAGTAGAAGAAGCTTGCATATGTGTATAGATTATACATATTAAACATTGGTCTTGTATCTTGAAAGGAGACAAAAGCAGAAAATGTGTAGTGAGGACACTTGCCTATGACAGTGAGCTTAGCAGACAGGATCTTTTCTCCAACCTTTAGAGTGTATGTGCCAGAGTCGGCCATACACACACTGGTGATGCACAGCATGTGTTTAGTACCCAGCTGTTTAACTTCATACTTCCCAAGAGAGTACTGGATTCGCAGCAACTCGTCGCCCTGAATAACAAATGGTTGTGTATGCACACACACATGCCATGAGTCCACACAAACACACAGGCAAGTCCAGATAGACTACATTAACCCTCTGAAATTGCAGTTAGCACCAGTAAAAAGATGATTGTAGGAAATTTATATTAATTATGTCTCAACTGTTGCTCATAGAAACAAGTGGAGAAAGTGCAGTCTATAAATTTTGATTTAATTCCATGTTTCTGTCTTTTTATATAGACAACAAACAACAGAGAAACAACAGAAACACAGAAAATCCTGGTGGTCTTATTTTAGTTGAGTGCAAAAGTTAGCACCTCTATTTTTTCTGGATAAAAAGAAAATGTAGCTCTATTTTACAATTTGTCTACAAAAAAAAATCAATTCCAGTAAGCTAAAATTAAAACGGGTTGAGTGTATCCTGCAACAGGACAAAAATAAGGCAAAAGCTACAGGAAACTAAATTGAAAAGAACCAAAGACAGAATTTTTATATTACATTCAGAATGGCAGATACAAATATTAAACTGATATCGTTTAGATTTTTTCATTATTAATATCTTAACATACACTATTTGGCCATTTGTGTTATTTGTTATAATGAAACCTAACACAGTAAAATATTTTTTGTCCTTCATTGTGCCCTAAGGGTATGCAAACCTTTGCTTTCAACCATAATTAAATACTTCAAATGTTTGTGGTTTGAAATGTATTTAAATCACAACATGCTACAGTGTGTAAGATGTTTTTGTTGCTGTTGTGTTATATGTGTGTGTGTGTGTGTGTGTGTGTGTGTGTGTGTGTGTGATAAAACAATGGGAAATTTGTATACATACAGTATACACCAACTGAGATCATCACATTCAGCTTTAAATATGTCTGTTTCTGAGGACTTAAATGGGGTGATAAACAAGTTGCATAAAGATTGTAGACAGAGGTAGGTTTACCTGAAACCAAAGCATCTTCGTATTTGGATCTTTCAACTCCAAAATTGTGTCAAAAACTACATTGGAGTCTATCTTCGCTGTTACATCCTCCAGTGGCTTCAGTACTTTAACCATCTGTAACAGACAGTGATCAGTGTAAAGTAAAGCAGTATGATGATACAACAGAACTTCAAAAAATGGCACATTTAAATACTTGCAAGTGTGATTTTTCACAAAATGGGAATAACAGC
This sequence comes from Pangasianodon hypophthalmus, assembly GCF_027358585.1. Classification (NCBI taxonomy): domain Eukaryota; kingdom Metazoa; phylum Chordata; class Actinopteri; order Siluriformes; family Pangasiidae; genus Pangasianodon; species Pangasianodon hypophthalmus. The sequence goes on along the minus strand of NC_069718.1, from coordinate 13,445,599 downwards.
TTTGGACCAAACCTCAGTGCTAAGCTAGTTATGTACCTAATGGAACTAATATAAAAACATAGTTTTGTTATAGATACTTATAGTAGATCTAGTCAGGTTTGGCTAATGAATAAATCACTGAGAATATGACAATATGATACTGAAATCTCACCTGAGCTGACCTGTGACAAAAATGAGCTAGTTTACCAGTTGTTAGCTAATAGCTGTCAGAAGGTTAGTGATATTATGCTCTTTAAAAACGTCAGGAGAACACAAAGGTTTTTGTAAATGGTACATACATGTATATTCATAGATCCTGGCTTTAGTAAAAGAGGGTAAATGTGTATAGATGTTCCTAGGCCATTCTCAGTATTTTTTCATGCATTAAAAATATACTAAACAACCTATTATTCCACATAGATCATTTGTAATGGTTTAAGATTCCTTGTTTAGGGATACATGTTATTTAGTACCAAAGAATAGTGACTTATTCAGTAACTACACTGAAACTAACAGGAAGGTAATGTATGTAGTTATGAAAGTCAAGAATGTAATACTGGGTCACCAACTGATCCTGGAGTTTAATTGTTTGAAAGGAAGGCTATCTCCTTTGCTAAAATGAACTGCATTTAGGACTCTTTCTGCTATTTCTGTTCCACTTGATACCCACTTCCACATCCACATTTTTCTTCATCTCCTTGAGTTTTTTGAGGATGCCTCTGAAGTCAGTGAAGCCGTATTCAGCGCAGATGCGCTCGTAGTCCTTCTTATCAGCTCCAGCCAGAATCTTCAGCATCTCCTCTTCAGTTGGAGGCTTCTTCTCTCGCTTCTCTACACTCCTGCATCATATAATTACTGCTTTCAGTCCCTCAAGCAAAACATACAGCGTATTCCACCTGGCAGGGATTTGCCAGAATGTATATTCAGTAAAACAGATGGCAGAAGGTAACATATGCGCATCTTTATTAATAATGCTGCTCTTGCATGTCTGGCAAAACTGTAACAGATAGAATATGGCCGCAGTAGTGATTTGAGTCGGGGTAGGGTTAGGGAATAAGTCTTAGTTTAAACTATGCAAGCAGTTTGGGGTTTTCTCCCTGGACTGGAAATTAGGCTATATCTGCAAATCTGAAACATGTCAAAATGTAAATCTGGCAAATCCATATATTTGTATTTTACCGTTTCTTCAGCTTTTTCTTAAAGTCCAGTGCAGGATCTAAGGAGAAGACAAGACCGAAAAAAACAAGGAAGTGAATCATGTAAAATTCTGTTCTTCTTGTAATACTTGCTTGTATCTGAGTCACAAACTTACTTTCAGTAACAATGAGCGAGATGGAGTAAATGGCATCCCCATGGTCATTAGATGCGATGCACTTGTACACATCAGCATCCTCCAGAGTTAGGTTTTTAATCTAATGAATGCAATAAAAATAAAATAAGGGGAAAAAATGAGAAAAAAGTATAATGACCTTTCAGAACAGAAGGATACTGAGAGCAGAGTTAAAATCTGCATTACTCCTCGTGGCCAACAGGGAGCAGCTTGGCATCTATGGATTGATTCTGCGCTACTGGAGCTTTTCTCAGTCATAAAACAGATGGTGGAAGACAATGAATATGTCAGCATGTACATCTTAATTACTTCCTAATGGCAAATTAAGCTTCTCTTAAGACAAAAGACTGGATATAGCACACAATACAAAATCTACTCATTTACTTTCTTTAAATGTTTATTAACCATGCTTTCTTGATAAATGGGGGTGTTGTTGAGGTATTTCGACTGAGTACAAAACTAATGATGCCTACTCATCCGTACTGAAAAACCACATACATTTCACATGTGATCATAAGTTTCTCCATACAGGATTATGTGAATAATTATCATATCAGCACACTATCTACTGAAATTGCACTTGTGAAGTAAACACGTGACATCATGTGAACAATATGTGATCACATGTGAAAAAGAATTATTCATGTTAAAAAAGTAAAATTCACATGTGAAAATGTGTGAAATGTAAAACGTGAAGTGTCTAAATACCATGTATAAATTTCACATGTGATTCAGTTGAGTATTATAAGTTCATGTGACTTTTCTGTAAGGGCAGTCGATTTGAGAAAAGGCTGACAATTCCAGCCATTGAGAACTGCAAGATTTAAATTTTGTTTTTGCTGTTTAATGCAGATGTTGTACTCCCACCTCTAGTTTGGTCAAACAACACAAAAATCATCTTCCTTGTAAAACAGGTAGCTGAAGGTTATGCAGAAATTGGAAATGGAGTGCTGTGTTACACTGTGTAGCACTTCAATGATCAACATTTACGTAAGAAATAAAACATGATGGGAAATTTATAGGAAATTAATTAATGGCAGGATGGTGTGAAGCAGCCTAATGCACACTAGTTACTGTTAACACCTTGAAGTTGATTAATTTCCAAAACCAGCACATACCAAATTGGTTTATTCCTTTGCAATCTGCAATCTGCCACCAGTTACGTTTTTTTTCTTAAAGAATGCTCTTTAAGCCTCGCTTTTTTCTGTACCAGAAAACAAGAAACCAGAAAGCACAAAGCCCTGTGTCCTGTACAGCCTCCTTCCAAAATAAATGTCAAATAAACATCTCCTTATGGAAACGCATGTTTGTAAATGGGTTTTATGTGGAGCATGCACCATACAAGTCACTGTGTAAGTTGATACTATAGAAACAATAACCGTTCAGAACATGTGCATTAATATAAACTTGTGATATGCCTCTCAGCCAGAACTTCTGTCAGAGCTGCTGTTATAGAAACTTAAACAACACCTTCTGTCCAATCAAAATCAAGAATTCAACAGCACTTTGGTATAATGTCAGATCTGTGAATTAGTAGCTGGCCATCTTGCTAAGGTAACTGGTTCATATGGGCTTTCCACCTGTCATCTGAACTCACAATTCCTTACTCTTAAACACCAAATACAAAAGAGAAAAAAGCTCCATGTAGAAGCATTTCAGGTTTCCTCACATTGCCATGTGGGAGTACCTTTGTTTGGTATAAGGTGCTCCTTAGATATTGAAGAACAATATATATCTCAACCCAAATACAGAATCTTTTTCACAGCAGCTGGGAGTCTTTTCTTATTCATTTCTCACTCATTGTTCATTACAACTTGATTAATTGTCTTAGATGTGGTAAATGACATCATATCACTATATTAATAAACCATATTTCTTTGGTCTTCTACGAGTTTGTCAATTATGCTGACATTGTGGATATGAAGAACTTTATCAGAGCATCATTATATGTTACCTGATGTACTGCATCTTTCACTCCTTCAGAATACTTAAACTGTCACTGACATAAAGCCACTGCCGTGGTTTCAAAAATTTTTAAACCCTGATCCAATCATCCAGAACCACAGATCAGATTCACAGGCCTGATATCAATAGAGTTGACTGGTATCTCACCTTTAACACATACTGCTTATTGATGTCATCGTAGAAAGTCTTGGCGCCCTCCGTCAGCTGTTTGCCGCTTTCTCTGGTCCAGGTCACATTAGGAATGGGGTTGCCAGACACTTTTGCTTTGAAGACAGCATTATCCTCTGTAAAATGATATTATGACAGATTATTAATGAAAAGTTGAGTAGAAATGCTGTTCTGTCAGGCAAAGATCTACATTTAAAGAAATTTTTTTTTTTAAAAATGACCTGGTCTTGGTTGATGTGGCCACAACTTATACGATTCACCTTAAAAACAGTAACTCAGGGCTGTGTCTTTGGTGCTTGCAGCACAGCACTTCTGTGTTCTTGCTCCATATCATGACTAGCATCACTGTGTTCTGATGGACTTAACAATGTATAATTCAGAAGCACCTTTTCTAGGTCTGTCCAATAGTTGCATTACAAGCAGAGCATTCTCACAGGCAGAAATGGTTTCTTCAGTACTGAAGCTACGGCCTTATAAAGTTGCTTGTGTTCATGCTGCACAATGGAGCACATTGACTTGGGAGTTAAAATTTCAGCAACAGCCAAGTGTCCAAATCCAAGTATAATCCTCTCACTGTGCATTTTGTTTATGGTAAATGTCTATTTATATGTTTAATTACCCATTTATAATATAGAACAGCTGTTAAAAATGGCCAATACACTGTGTGGGACGCTACAGATTCTGTGCTATTATTTTTTCCAAGTCACATTTTTTTCTGTTTTGGTATTTCTTCAGTTTTCTATTTTGCTTTTAAAATTCCCTCCCTTAAACAGATTAAATATAGTATGGATTTTAAAAACTACATAATATATATATATATATATATATATATATATATATATATATATATATATATATATATTAAAGTTTCTTAAATAAACCTGTGACAGTACTTTATTTTACACTAAGATATTTAACTAGTATTTAGTAGCTAAACACTAAAATGCAAGAATTTTCTTTTTTTATTTTAATGGACAAATGTACCATACCATATAGAACATATCAGATTTTCCCTTTAGGTCTTCACAGATGACGAAAAGAAAAGCAAACACAACTAATTTAAATAAAATAAAATAAAATAAAAAACCACAGATGTGGCAACCCTGCTTATTATCTAAACTATTCATACAAACATCCTTAATTAAAAGTCTGCTTTATAAAGACATACATATGCATATCATGTACAGAGGCACATTTGCCTGGTGACCAACACACCAAAGATAAGATTCTGAATTACCTTACTAGCATGTGCAACAGGTAATTATATTATTTCTTGTACATATTTTGTGTACAGGATTAAGGTCCACTGCAAAATACTACTATTTTTATGCAGCAGTACTACAACGCAAAAGGCAGTTAAAAGGAACTACAGGTAACAAATTTTTGTAAAATCATATTATAAAATCAATCATGCCTTTTTCAACATTAACAGACAGTGAATTTTTGAGAAAGTCATGCCCACACATTGTATTGTATCACTAAGTGTTACTGGCATTTCTTCACATTACTATTTCACTACTGTAAATGTATAAGTTTGTAAAGCATGCACCATGTGGTACTAATAAGAGCTACATATTTTCTTATTAAGGTCTGAGTAGTTGTTGCACTGTGGGCCGTATACTGTTACATATATCTAGTTGTTTTCACAAAAGTTGCTATTTACCTCAATATCCAACGCAGAATATATGTACCAGAAATTACTTGTAATTACTACATATTTACCTACAGAGCACCACAAGCACCACAATTCTTTTCTTAAGTGAAAGTGCAATTGCTCCCTAGTATAAATATCTGGGAAAGGTTGAAGTACACCTTCAAATTCTTCACTCTAGTTAAAGTAGAAAAGTATAAACTTCTAGATTTGATTTTAAAAAGCCATCTTCTTCAAATCATACACTGATTTTAGTTACTGATGGTAGTGTACCTTTTACCATTAGCTAAGGCTAACTAACAACAGCTTTATTCCTAATCTGTCAAATGTTAGCTAGCATGATAATAACTGTGATGATAGGAACTAGTTTCTAGAATGCTAATAACTAACAGAGACAATACACACTGCTTGGAAAAATACATAATGCATTGTGATGTCCCTTCATCCAAATCAGGCATTTGCTCATTTGAATACTGCTTAGAAGTTATAGCAGTTAGCACAGAACTTTACAATCTTCTTAAAAACGCAAGTTGAGTATCAGTTCCTTGTTTATGAGTAAGTGTTCGGAATGTTTTTTTTTTTTTTTTTTGTTAACATTGTTAGCCATGTTGTGCTGTTTTTGTGACGTGTGATATTTCTCACTATTCCCATGTAATTCTGTTGTCATTTGCACTACCATGATCATTTGCCCTTGCACCTCATTCTCAACTTGCCTCCTTGCACATTACTGGCTAATTACTAAATGATGATCAGTATGGTCACCTATATATATATTGGTTTTTTTATATGATGATACAGATGCTAAAAAGCAACCTTATAACTTGTAGTAGAAAGGAGAGATTTTTCAACTGTGATTGCTTTCACAAACAGTTAAACATATTTAAACTGTTTATTCACTCAGTGTCGTGATTATAGGGCTTGCAGAATAACTGACCATATGATTAATGATTGTAATGTTACCATGGAGATAACATTACTATAACTAGATTACTATATAAGCATTCATACTGAAGCAGTATTCTGTCAATGATGTCAGCTGTGAGGTCATCTCACCTTCCTGAGCTGTAACAGGGCGAGGTCTCTCCTCAAACTCAGGAATACTCTCTCCGGGAGGGATTTCAGAGCTCTTCTGCACCTGACTGAATGACTCCATCACAGCTGAAGTCTTACGCTGCACTGCTGACTGCTCTGTAAGACAACAATGTAAGTTTCATATACCTCACACTTACACAGTACAGTATACATACATATGGCCCGGGCATTAAATATAGACACACAAACAACCATTAATTCAATACTCAACCATCCTTATCCACACAGATATAAGCCATTGTAATTTACATCTCTAATAATTGCAGATGAATACAATAAGAAAAAATCTGTAGCTGCCTGTTCATTCTCATTATAATTTTCCCACCCAATTAATCATTCCAGACTTAGGCAAAGCAGAGCTTGCTGAACATCTGCCATGTTTGATATGAAAAATAGCTAACGAAGAATAGCAAATTAATCTGAAAAATCAACAAAACATCGTTCACTTATGTAGCCCAAGACTGGAGTCTCTGCCACTGACAGCTAGTGTTTGGTTCTACAAAAATAAAAGCTTTCAAGAACTGTAGCCTTCATAGAATGTTTGATGTTCTACTGTTTGTTTCTGGCTTCACAATAATGAGTCTTCTAGTCCATGATTGAGCTGTTTTTTTTTTTTTTTTTTTGCAAATCTCTACTGATAATGTACAGTTTGACTGGTTGCCATTTGTAATTTTATATATAAAGCCTCGGTAAAAGTGAAATATTTTAAGCATTAGTGTGGTGTTGTCCACAGAGATGTATTATCTGAGTCCTCAACTTGATGTAAGTCCTGCTCACGTAATGATTCTCTGGGATTGTAAGTAGATCTGGACTCACATACTGTATATATGACTTAAGACTCAAGGCGGGTTTACACTGTGGGATTTCAGCAGACTTTTAAGATTATTACTTGTCACAATGTATGATATGATCCCAATAAAATAAAAATTTACTTTAAAAAATATTTTGTGTAATTTAGTTAAAAATAAAATTATTACATTCTATTTACATCATCAATCAGCATGATCTGGGCTTGTGCAAAAACAGAACAAGCCCTTGGTAATATACTAGCAATGGAGTCATTCGTGGTAAAGGTAAAGGTAAAGGAGGACAACATGGAATGAAGATAGCGAGCTTCAGGAACTAAGGATTATTTTAGCAGGCATTGTGGCTTATCACTGTAGGAAGGGCCACGCATGTAGGCTGGTAACATTATATTAATTAATGTAAGTAATCTGTATTTGTTTGTATTTGTTGTGCAAGATTTTACATGTTCTGATATATAGGTAGGCTGCATAAATAATGTTTTTCCCCAAATTAACATAATATTCTTCAAACCACATGACTGTGTTCATTCATTCATCTTCAGTAAGCACTTTATCCTGGTCAGGATCATGGTGAATCCTGAGTACATCCTGAGATTACTAGCCATGAGGTGGGAATACACCTTAGATGGGACAGAAGTCCATCACAGTGCACCATGCACATGCATATTCACACACTCATTCAAACCTAGGGGCAATTTAGAATCACCACACAGACACTGAAATAACATTCAAACAAACTCCACGCAAACAGTAACCCAAGCTCAGGATAAAACCTGGGAGCCTGGAGAAGATGACTACAGCCTACTGCAATTTATTTAAGGTAGCCAGAGCCCCTATATCTCCACCCTCCACACCTCCCCAGCACCTTAATCAGGACTTCACTTAAGCATCAGCTTAGGGACTTTGGAGTTGACTTGGATGTGAGGATGAAATTTAGACTTATCCTGAGCTACAGTGCTGTGTGACTCGAGACTTGACTACAGTGCTGTAGGGACTCGACTACAATACCGGATCTCCTATATTTTGGTCTTACCCTCGAGCACCTTGGAGGTGTGAGTGACCTTGCGTAAACCTGTGGAACTGACGGAATAAGAGCTGCTGGAGGAGGACATGTGGAACTCTGAGCTCTGCTGCTTTCTGCTCCCACTGGACTGGATCACCTCAGTAGACATGCTGGGCTCTGTCTTAAAGAACAGAGAGAGGAAGAGAATAAGGGAATAAACAGTGAATATTTGTAGTAATGAGAAGGCATGAAACAAGCCCATGGTAAAATACTAGCAATGGAGAAAAACGATACATGAGATTACTGTGGATGGCACAACTCAGAAACCATGAAGATGGCTTTGGACTGCAATTGATACAAACAGTTTTGCTACGATGGCTTAGGACTGCAATTGCTATGATAGCTTTAGGACTACAATTGCCATGAAGAGTTTTTCACTCAAATCTCCAACAGTGAACACTTTATAACTTTAACAAAATAGATTTCATGTTAAAACCAGAATGAATTATTTTAATCACACTATCCGGTGTCACCCAGATGAGGATGGGTTCTCTTCTGACTCTGGTTCCTCTCAAGGTTTCTTCCTCAAGTCGTCTCAGGAAGATTTCCTTGCCATCGTCACCTATGGCTTGCTCATTAGGGATAAATTTCTACATTTAAAATTTATATCTGGAATTTATATATTTCTCTAAAGCTGCTTTGTGACAATGTCCGTTGTTAAAAATGTTATACAAATAAAAATCGAATTGAATCGAATTGAAGGCAAGAAAGAAGAGAAAAAGGAGGAAGAATTGTACAAAATGTTGCCTATAAAATATGTTTATAAAGAAGAAAAAAGTCAAGAGAAATGTGCTATTGTCAAGGCTCAGGTGTCATTTTCCCACCGTTCTTTTTTTGTCTAAACTTCAGTCTTGTTTTTGACCTGCTTTGAGACAAGGTCCTTTTTCACTGCAGCATCAAAGAGAACAAAGGAGAGAGAACAAAAATTGGGAGCAGCACCTTATTCTCTGCGCCGTGAAAAGCTTTCACTGTTATTGTAAAAGTGGATTGCGTTCATGAGCACGAGTCATTTCACTGGCTGACCCTTTCTGCCTGTCTCACTCTCTGCCTATCTCACTCTCACTGGCAGTGTGCAGATTTCTACTCAGCCAATGGACAAATAACCAATTGTGGAAGACAGCCTCATCTGTCTTTTGAATCATGGTTCAATACTGCTTTGCTGCTTCGTGTCTCAACTCCTCCAGCTCAAGACTGAGACACAGACATAGCACAGAACTACTTTTTAGCCTTATGTAAGCCTTTTATGTAAGCCCCCTACCCCCAATTTTTTCCACCCAATTTGATCACCTGCCAATTCCCACCCACCAGCCAACTCTCCTCTATCATATGACAGCCACCAACCAGGGTGGGTGAATATGGAAGGTTTTTTGGCATCGTCAGGATTTAATTTGCGATCACCCGACAAAAGGGTGAAAGCTTTTCTGTTGCTCTGCTGTTGCGCCCTGGTAATTAATATTTAAAAGCAGACGGTCACAGAACCTAAACTAATCGTTCATTCACACTCTCATGAACTCCACTTGATCCAAAAGAGTAGGGTAAAGTGGAGCAAGGGCAATCCACAGTGCACTTGTTTGCCTTTGAAGTCTTATGATATGCAGGGAGTAAGATTAATTGAATGGATTAAGGCAAAATAGAACTTGTTTATGGCTTGTTCCTTTTGTGCAATTAACACAGCTGCCTAAATGAGCTAATTACCCCTTTGAGCCAAAGATGCTAAACGTTATCATTGCCCCATTTTCCATGTGAATATGGTCACAAAAAACCCCATAGGACAACAGTTGCATACACATATTAATATTTATATCAGCCTCAGGCTAATCAGTGTTGAATATTCAGGCTCAATTCACATTCTATCAGAACTTTTTTCCTTTTTCTCACACATTTTGCAATATCAACACCAAACCCATGCAATACAACATCTATTCATACCTGTTTCGCTGTGGGCTCTGTCAGTTTTGGAGAAGTTGCCACAGTGGTTTTGTCTCACGGATGCTGAAACAAGCACAATGTTGTTCCTATTTCTTCTGCCTCGTGTGGCAAAGCTTTTGCTTCTGCACTTCTTCCAGCTCAGGTCAGTGCAGCTACTGCACAAATAAGGCTGTGTGTAGGAGAGTGTGACCCTGGCCTGTACAGCATCCCCCATGTGTACAATTGACATTCTCTGACCCATCTCACATCTTTACCCATTACACCCAGGCAGCCACAGACTTGATATTTCAGGACAGCTTCCAACTACTTCATTATTCTGTTTTCTGCTTTTACTAACATCACTTATGCTTACATTCTCATTACTGAACCTTTACTCAAATTTATATTTTATTCATTTAGATATGTACTGTAGCAATAACCAATCACTATACAGCGTATTACTTATAATGTCTTTAAATAACAACATATAATATACTACTGATTGATAAAGTTTGTATTCAATATGTACTCTGGTGAAAAATTGTTAAAATTTTATTATTATTATTGTTGTTGTTGTTGTTGTTGTTATTGTTATAGTAGTATATTTTGCAATTTGTCTACAAATAATTCAAAATGAAAAAATGAATTCCAAGTTAAAAATGAAATATTGATGTATCCTGCAACAAGACCACAATCTAAAACAGACTGGAAAAAAAAAAGCCCCTCTCAGTTTTCACACATGATCTCAAGAAGGAAGTGTATGAAATATGCCTATCGTACATTTTATCTTATCTGTTTAAAGTTACATTTAATGTTGTGAATCATCAATGAAGCAAGTTCCAATTACCATGTTATGTTATACGTTAAACAGTCATTTCCTCACCAGTTCCTCTTTTTATCTCTTTGCTGTTAATAAGAGAAAAATGCAGCTTGTCAGATTATCAAGAAACCACAAAGCTCTCTGACTCTGACTGTTACTATGCTCTGAGACTGCTTCCAAAATTGCTAAATAAGATTACATGTTTTCAATCCATTTATGTGGAGTACAAATACAAGTTCCTGTGTTAGTTGTTACTATAGAAACAATAGCAAATTAGAATGAGTGCATTAGTATAAACCTTGCTGTCAGAGCTGTTGTTATAGAAAATTAATCAAAAGCTTCTGCACAATCTGAAATGAGCATTCAAAAGCACTGTGGTATAAATTCCCTTGCCTTCTTCTGCACTCATCTGTATAGGTGAAATGCAGAACCTATAATACCTATGCAATTACAACAGAATGTCAGCCATAGGTTATGTAAATCATTAAGGTAAATCAGTAATAAACCTCTTAAAAGCTTTAGATTCTCTTAGTGTAGAGATCATCAGCTGTAATAAGACTTCAGCAGGAGCCTTAAACAGAGAGTCATTCAGAGGGATGGGTAGGTTGGAGTGCCATAGATTCCAGTGGCTGCTTGATAATTTGCAATTCCTCTAAGGAACAGCAATGTTCTTAAAGATGACAGAATTATAGCTTGTGCAAGGGGAGTGATGGTATTTTATTTTAGCTTTTAGTCTTTGAGCTCCTCCCATAGATCTCGAGGGTAGATACAATGCGGATCTCCAACCATGTTTGGAGGTGTAAGCACAAGAGTGTTTGTTAGATGACGGTGTTCCTATTAAAACTAAACTCTGTTACATGAAGAGGTAAGAACAGTGGAGTTGTAGCAGAACCATTCTCTGACATGGGGAAACATAAAAGAGGTTTTCAAAAGAAGGTCATATGAAACTTCAGACACACACACACACACACACACACACACACAGAAACCCATAGTAACCCTCAGCTATCTCTCACATCCAATCCAAGGACATGATATAGCTTACATTCACTGCCACGTGCAACAACAGCCAGTTAAAATCTTAAAAGGATTCATAAGGTAAGTCAAACTGAGGACATAGCAGTGGTGGCTCCATTTCTATATCTTTATTGTTGCATCTTCTTTGTATGAAAATTAGTGTAGCTGCTACTTCTTCATTACCCCCATATTCCCTGGACTCTCATAATTACACATCTTTCCTATTAGTTTCAGTGTAGTTACTGAATTATTACATAGTAGTTACTAATTCATATGTTTTAAGATAACAGAATATTAACATGGTACTTTAAGTGATTAGTATACTTAAAATGCATACATGCTGCCTTTCTACTTCCAAATGTGCTGAAACCTAAACTCAACTGACTCATATTTTAGATTTTATCAAGTACACTCAGTGAAAATGAGTCACCATGGAGGGGAAGTGGCTGGTAAGATGCACCTGTTGGTGAGCGAGAGTTGCCGAGGCCTCAGCTTTAAACCTGTCCAGATTCATAATCCACTTGACATTTCATCAGAGGTTGGCCAGATTACAGTAATACCACGCCTGCTTTAGAGAGAGGAAAACAATGAGAAACAGGATTCTCCTTGAGAGGAGTGGATATCAAAAAGGAGCGCTTGTGAGCACAGGAGTAGAGTCGACCTTTTAATGAGCGCCACAGTCACTCCCTTCCTCTTTTTTTTCTTGCAGCTTTGACTGCGCTCCCATGTTGTAATAAATATAACACTGTTGACAGTTGGACATGTCATCCTGAGCACTACTTACAGAGCCATGCTCTATCCTTTCATGACTTGTACTGGACAGCAAGCTCATCCAGGCATGTCATGTTAGCTACACTTGTCTCTCAAGGAGATGGACGCTTTGGGAGATGAGGAGGAAATCACACAGACACTTATAAGACTGTCCTGAAAACTGCATGCCAAATTTTCAAATAATAACCATATTATAATCCTTAACAAAAGGTTGTTTTTGATAATAAGTGTCATAAAGCTATTTACCACTGACTAATATCATTTTAACGTTTAAATGTCGTGGGCGCTTCTCAACTGTTTGTATATATGTTTGGACTGTACAGACAAGCACTTACATATCTAACATTGATACTTCTACAAACTTCAATAATAATGCAAAATTGACATTTCATTGACAATAACTTCATAATGTTATATTTGAAATACAATTAGATATTTTGTTTGCTACTAATGTAACGCAGACAGCACAACAGATTACAGAATTCATAACTACTTACAGTATAGACAGATATTTTGTAAGGTAATAGGCTAAAACACACATACTGAGCTAAGGATTACACAGTACTGTTCACTCATTGTTTCTTATTATTATGTCAAACAATTATCTAACAGAAATTGTATTTTTTGGCATTTTGGTATTGGTAAATTGTAAAAAAAAAAAAAAAAAAGCAAAAAGCCTGAGGAATACTAGAGGTGGTGGCCTTTTTGAAAAATAGATAAAGTAGTGGTGTAAGGTATGCATTTAAGGGTTAAAATGTAAGATATCTTTATACTGAGGTGCTGTTGAATTCTTGAATATGATTGGTCGAAAATGTAATTAATTTTAACAGCAGCTCTGTCAGTAGTTCTGGCTGCAAAGCAAATTACAGGTTTATATTAATGTGCTTGTTCTAATATTTTATTGTTTCTATAGTAACAACTTAAATATGAACACTCCACATAGATGCTAATAATAAATAGATTTTCTTTCCTTTTTTAAATAAAAGTGTTGTTTTTAAGAAATAAAAACATACAGTTATTTATGTGGTGAAGCTTTCTGTAAGCAGACATTTATTTAACAAGTGGTTTTTGTCTTATTAACTTTAATATAGAGAAAGAAACAAGAGGCTGGTAAAGGAACAACTGTTTACAGTTGCTATCATGTAAGTGATAACAGGAACTAACTTGTCTTGTGAAAGATCCACAACGTCAAACATAACTATAAATGAGTAAAATGTATGATGTGTCAATCATTAATAGATTAAAATATTGTAATCACTGGCACATTGATATGGTGTCAGAGGAATAAGACATTTCACAACCTGCTATTATGAGAAAACAATCACACCAGTACGCCACTGATTATTTTCCTATAACAGCACACCCTGTCATGATTTATTTCTTACTTAGCATTATTCACATTTCCTATTAAGAGCTTAGCAAATACTGACAGCTTCATAAATGCCTGTATTAATCATATAACTCATAATAAAAAAATTAATTCAGAGGCTAATAGAGTAGATCAGACATTCTGCTATTTCTGTTTTCTCACACAGCTTAATCCAAAATTGATGTCTGGCTTGGCATAAGCTATAAACAGTGTGTTAGGAATGTTCTTGAAAAAAACTAAATCAACTGGAACATCTATAAACAGTGCTGTGTTCTGACACTTTTTATCCTTGCACAGTACAAGATGTCAAATATTTGCTATTGTAGTTGAATTGTGTAGAAGTCAGTTATTATTCCTTATGCATCTGGATTTCCACAACACGCTGCCGTTGTTCCCATATAACACTGCATCTCTGTGTAACCAGTTACTAAAATATCTATTGTCGCAAAGGCGATTTTTACACAATGACTCATTCTATGATGTGTCAGCATTCTCTCGCTTTCTGTTAATCCGCATGATTTCAATTTGCAGCTCTTGTTCTGTATTATATGGTGTCATTTTTTTCACAGACTGAGTGTAAGATTTATTTGTTACTGTCCTTTGTCTGAATTTACTGCTGGTTGGGAACAAAGACCCAAAAGAACTACACAGGAATCTAAACTCCAAACACACCATAATTAATATACATGTACTAAACAAATTATCACAAATTAGGATGTAAGGAAGATGGTTGTAGATGGTTAGTAGACCTTACAGGGCCTATATAAAAGGATTGTGGCATCAGGAAAGGTTCCATAATAAACAAGAGCTGCAGCAACAAAAAGTGTTCTTATTTATTTATAACATTCTATAGTCAAAGAGGAACTGTTTGTTTATGAGTAATTTATGAGTGACCTACCACCGTCCTCTGCACATCTTTTGCATAGATCATTCCAACACTCCAAACTGCCCCCTCAGAAAATAACAGAAGTCCAGTTCAGTTCAGTGGGTGTGCAACAGGAAGCAAGAGCACACTAAACAGTGGCAACTGTCTTATACAAATACTGTATTGTACAAATTTGCATTTTTAGAACATGACTTGTTCCTTGGTGAAAAATAAATGGCCACATAATGACATTACTCCACTGGCTCCACAGTTCTCTATAGTTTCTATAGTTCAAGGTTACAACGATGATTTAAATCAACATGATCTACACATGATTCATTACATCTGTACTAATTCTTAGGAGTTATGGAACATCTCAGAGACAGAGTGATTTAAGGTCAGTTTGGATGGCAAGGCTTATTTCAGCCCTGTGCCTCCCATATCCGTATAGGCTACTTAGCTGAGGCAGAAGGAGTTCACTTGGAAAGCTTACTAATTAAAAATATTTCTATTTACTGACCTCTGCCTCCTTATGGATTGGTAATGTAACTGCAATTTCCACTACTGCAATATTCACTACCACAAATTATTATTTTTTTATCAGTGAGAATGAGATCAAAGAATGAACTATTCTGTACAGTATGTAAGCCTCTGAAAGAAAGAAGCAGGGTAGTGTTGCCACCTCACAGCTTGTGGGTCCCTGGATCAATCCTGAGCTTGGATTAATGTCTGCGTGGACTTTTACGTTCTCGCCGTGTCTGTGTGGGTTTCCTCTGGGCTCTCTGGTTTCCTCCAACCTCCCAGTAACATTCCAGTAAGTGAACTAGCTATGGTAAATTGCTCCTAGGAATGAAGCAGTGTGTGAATGCGTGTGCATATTGCCCTGAAATGGACTGGTGTCCCATCAGAGGTGTGTTTCTGCCTCATGCCCAGTGTTCCCAGGACGGGCTCTGGATCCACCATAAACTTGACCAGGATGAAGTGATTACTGATGATAAGCTACAAGCTAGATCTAGGCTAGATCTCCATAGATGCACAAAGCCTGCACAAAAATATACAACAAGAACAACAACAACAGCAATAACAACAACAACAACAACAATAATAATAATAATAATAATAATAATAATAAAAATATTATTATTTGAGGCAGTAACTGCTCATGGGGTGAAAAATTAGAGAAAAAAAATCATTTAGAAGTAAAAAGGAATTTAAAAGTACTTATTTTTAAAACAAATTAACATTGCAAAAACTACAAATGCACTCAGTTTTGACAAAGCTGACAGTTCACAGCTGCTTTCCCTCTTAACAGGTGCTTTAGTAAACATACCGCTGCCGTGACTGCAAATGGCGTCGTGTTCCACATATAGTACACTACGTAGAACATAGAAGCCGTTCCACTTATGCCCTACGTAGTACACTGTGATAGGACGTATGGTGCCATTTGAGATTCGGCCGTTGATTCGCTGCTCCCGTTGACGCTCCTAGCTCGGCTTATGATAGGTCAAAGCTCACTGCGGCCCCGCCCAAGTTCGGTTGCCCGGCAGCGTCATGGATGCTCAACTGAGGAGCGACGGAAACGAGAGCCGGAGACTGATCGTGCTGGGAATGGAGTGGAGACTCCTCGGCTTTGGAGGATTCAGAATAAATGAATTTCTTTGAAAAAAAGAGCCGCAAGAACCGGAGGTACTTTTCTAAATTGCGACGTGTGACACAAGGAAGCGGAGGAGAAGAGCGCCTGCGTGAGTCGCGCGCGCGGATGGAAACGGAGCTCGCGGGGTTTGTAGCAATCCTACTCTCGCGAAAGAGGAGTGTTATCGTTTCCGGTGGCGTGTGTGACAGGTTACTGTAAGTCGGATGCATGTGCATTGTGAAGCGTGCTAGGTGAGAAAATCGAGATGAAGCGCGTGTGAGAGGTGCGTGTACACCTCCGCGATGATGCCGAGCCACAGACTGACAGAAACATCGCGTTTATTTCCCACTTGCCGAGAGTTGGAGCTGGGCATGACCGATCCCCTCCGCGCTAACATCCCCACATGATCCTGTGACTCCTTCACATCGCTGCGTGTGCTTTAAACCAGCGCCCGGGTGAGATCGCACCTGCTTCAGGAGTGCGCCTCTGTGTCCCCAGGAAATGAAATACATCGGCTTTTCTCCGGGAAGATCCAGGAATAAAGGAGAAATCAGTGCAGCCAGGGTGTAGCTTACTGTGCGTTCAGAGCCTGTAGGCGTTGCACATGGGCGTTATGATGGCATGCTGGTAGTCAGTTAGTGACAGTAATACTGGATGTGATTATTAGTGCAGCAGAAGGAAACATCCCGCCTGTGTGGTGCTTTAAAGAGCACATGTCAGGAGCGCTGTGAGAGGGACAGCCCTGTGGCCTAACGCTGCACAAAGTTCAGGGTAAAAGGCTGTAGAAGTGGTCGAGGTGTGACTGCTCGCTGACAGGGACTAACACTGAGGCAGGATCAGAGTTTAATCAGTGTCAGCGAGGCCACACTGAAAGAGGATTGCACCGGATTAGTGCGCATCTCCTACCACT
Source organism: Pangasianodon hypophthalmus (assembly GCF_027358585.1). Lineage (NCBI taxonomy): Eukaryota > Metazoa > Chordata > Actinopteri > Siluriformes > Pangasiidae > Pangasianodon > Pangasianodon hypophthalmus. The sequence continues at coordinate 13,428,252 of NC_069718.1, read as the reverse complement.
GTCAAGTCCAGAGTCTCGGGATGGGTTTGTTCTGAGCCGCGCCGTTTTACGCACCAGATCCGTCATTAGACATCAGAAAGTGATCAGTGCGGAGATCCACCTCCAGCATCACGAGCATCTCCAGCACGGGCCGGTAAAGCCGCCGAAATGACTCGAGCATCCAGACGGACGTCACTGTGTGAGTGGTGAGTGTGTGTGTGTGCGTGTGTGTGTGTGTGGGTCTTAAAGCCAGCGCGCGCTGCGAGTCGGACCTGTTGAGGCGGCGCTCCTCGGCGGGGAATGTCGTTGAGCACGAGCCCGCTGTGGCGGAGGTGAGCGCGCGCTGTCCGTTTTCCGCCCCCCGGCTCCGGCTCGCTGCGAGGATGCTGCGCTTCCCGGTGAAGAAAATCAGGAAGCAGTTCAAGCTGCTGCTCTTGCTGGTGCTGCTCACTTTCGCCGTGTGGTTCACCTACCTGCACATCAACCAGGGCAAGTCCATCCGACTGCACTTCAACTACGGCAAAGGTACGGGACAAGCGCGCGCACTGTGCCTGGTGTTTAAATCATGCACTAGATGCAAACAGTCCAGCGGTTTGCTGAGATTTGTGTCTTAAAAAAAACAACAAAGTTTGCTTGAGATTTCAATGCATCTTTTTCTGCAGCATTTCTGCAGTAATGCTATCTGTTTCTACATCACTTACAGATCAAAGTTGTGTATGTTTTGTAAGTCACTGAGATATGAAAAAAAAAAAACCAGGGCAGCATGCTGATTTTTTTATTTTTTGATTTTCAGTATGATAGCAGTATCAGAGCTTTATATATCTTCTGATACTTGATAATTCTCTGAAACTGACATCCTTTTAGTAACCAAGCCGACTCTCTGCAACTTCTGCGAAACATCAGAGGTATGATAGTGGCATGCATTAAGACAATTTGTGTTCAATCACTGAAAAAATAGTGCCTTTTCTTTTTTTCTGGGGCAGTGCCCTTTTCATTCGCACCTTTATTTTGTACCTTTGACCTGGAAACGTGGATATTCTGTAACTTAAAAAAAAAAAAAAAGATTTAAGGTACATAAATGAGTTGGACTTTAAATGTACAATGCATTCACCTTACTAGGATAAAAGATACATACTAAAGGGTGGATCATGTTAGTCAACGAAACACACGTTCATGGCATAAAATACATCAGTATGTCAAACCTAAACAACTTCCGATTCAGTCCTAATATCAACACTGGACCTGTGCATCCCTGAAGGAAGACACTTCTCTCAAATAGTTTACAAAACAGGTCTGTACTCGTTTATAGTTTCAGCATCATGCACAGTTCTAATTTTAAAAAATCATTTTTGCACAGCAAAATCCTTGGTGTGTTAAATTAACACCTACAGTGTTTATACAACTCCAGATGGACCCAAATGAACAGTGGAACATGAGCAATCTGGCAGTATCGTACAGTCGTGTGCTCAAGTCGTGTGGTTCCAGTTGTTCCCTTTCGCTTTGTGTTGAAAAAAAAAAAAAACCCAATGTGTGCAGAGAGCATTTTGCAAATTAAGAGACAAATTAATTCTACACTTTCACCACAGCAAGGTTAAATTGAGCCGAGTGCATTATGAAATAGGATACTTGGTCCTCTCATTAAAGATTCAAGATTAAAGATTGATGAGGTCACGTCATGACGTTAAGCCTAAATAATGCTATCGAATTGTAATATTACGATTTTCTTCTAATCATCAGCATGTTAATTTGTATAGCCTGCAGCATAAGTGGTACTAAAGGGAATTTTCCATTGACTAATGAGGTATTTATTCTCCTCTGTTGGAATAACAGTGGACCATTAATCCTTTAGTGGTTCTTGTAATTGAAAATGATTTAATAGAGTAAAACAAGTGTCGGGAGGTGTGTGTAAAAAAGCGTAGGTTCCAAGCAAGCCACTTTCATGCCTTCACATTGCATTTATAGTGTAGTTTGATGGTGAGGGGGATCGGGTAGTGCTGCATGCAAAGCATTGCCATTTCCCAGCTAACAGATTTATGATTGGCACAGTAAAGACTGGACTGAATTTGGCCTGCAGTAAATACATTGCTGAAAGATTTATTCAGTGAGCTAAGAAGTCTGTTTTCCTCACTGAGTGAGTGAGGTGTCTGAATGCACCTTTTCTCTTTGCATTGCTGCTTTGCCTTTGTTTTTTCTCTGCCTGGTCTTTTCCCCTGTTTCTCTCCCTACTCATTATTCAATATTAGTGAATTTTTTACTGCTTTTGCGATTTTCCCTAAACACACTAAGCCAAAGAACCAAGGACACACCACAGACACCATGCCAAAGGATGCCAGAGAACTATTGCCAACCAAGGCAGACTGGAAATACACTCCAAAACTACAAATGACTGCTGGGATGCATGTATTTATGTGTTTGTTTGAATGAAATAACACTCTACCAGGAAGTGGTAGCAGTCTGCATACTGTTATAAATAGCATGTAAAATATCAGATACCGGTATCAGTATCTATAGCAGTTCACTATTCTTTTTTGATTTTTTTTACCCCATTTTCTCCCAGTCATTTGATAATTTCTCCCTGGTCATTTGATAATTCCCAAGCTACCAAACAGGAAGAGTGAGAACTAGCAGGAGCTTCCACCACATTGTCTCAAACTGCTGCTCATGCTGCATCACAGGGTAGTGTAACATACACAGAGGAAAGTGCTATCTGCCCTCTTCCACATACATGAGCTCATAGACACCCACAATTGGCTAGTGTAGCTGTTATTGATGCAAGAGAGAATAATGAATTCACTTCCACCCAGTAAGCATGGCCAATTTTACTCTGTTGGCCTCCAGGCCATGGAACTCATGATCTCCTAATGACAGGACAAACACTTTTCTGTTGTGCCACTCGGGAACTATTTTGACATATATAGTGTGCTGGTATGTGTTTTGGAACAGGGCCAAACAAAATAACTTGTTTACTTTTTTCCTAAAATGTCTGTTTATTGTTTATTGAAAAACCTTTGCAATGGCAGCGTAGAAACAAGAGAACATAGGAAAACGAAGTAAATAAAATTATGGTAAGAAGGCATACATTAAAAAAAATCCAAACCTTCACAAACAATAAATGAGACACTGTCAGGCCTTCCACATCTGAAATAAATGAAGGAAATTGTCAACACACCATTGCATTGTAAATGTAATTTTCTCCCAGTTTAAAAGCTCCATTATATTACTTATATTATATTACTTACTCCATTATATTACTTATATTACTTACTCCATTATATTGCTTATATAAACCTTGGGGGGAAAACTTTTGCAAGTTGAACTCTCGAAACTCTTGAAACTTGTACTAGGTACAGTTTTTACATGATTCAGAATTTAAATAGTTTTTGAAGGCATTTTGAATATAGAATATACTCCATATATTTTGAAATATAGCTAGCAAATGAGCAGTCTGTGAGCCCTCTTGAAAGTGGTATCTGCTTGCTTTGCTCACTTCCTTTTCAATTCCCCAGCATATATTTGCTCCACTAAGCAACCAGTCCTAGAACGCTTTCGTGTGATGGTGTCTGAAGTCTATTCAGCAGGCTTAATTGGCTCAGACAAGGGCTGAATAATGCCAGAGGTGCAGGACACACTACAAAAACTACAGGGGGCGGTCAGCTATTGGCACTTGTTTGTGTCCGATAGCTGGCAATTAGCTTTGTGTGTCAGGACCCTAATTGTTAGCTGGGCATATATTAGCATATTGAAGAGTGAATGTAAAGAAGGCTTGTGGTATAAGTGGTATGGTATTGGGTACTTGTGATTTTGTAATGTGTTTACTTACTATATGCTGGCTATGAATGGTGTTGTGCTGAGAGATGCTATACTGCGCTACAGAATGCTATATAGCATGGCAAATTACTGATTAAATTCTGATTTTTTGCTCGTTTAAGTGCTTCTGAACTCTATGTGCGTCATCTCTTTTCTCTAACTGCCCCAAACTGACCTCAATCATATCCCAGGGACGTCTACTTCTGGCTACACTAGTCTTCAAGTGCGCACCAAATCAATCTTCTCCAAACACAGAAAGCTCTCTTTCTCTCCGCTTACACTTGTGGAATCATTCAAGTGCAAATTGCTTCACTAATCCTAAATTAGCTTAGTAATGCCTATGGAAAATACAAGTACACCACACCAAAGTGAATTGGAATAAAAATAATTAAAAAAAAATTTTAAAAAAACCCAGACAAATGACAGCATTGAGGTACAGGAATGGCGCAGTGGTTCCCAAACAGCCACATTATATTTTTACCTCAGAACACACAGTGGTCACTTTATATCCCAGGATTCAGGAAAATGTTCTAAGAGGGCGGTTTAAGTTGCACACACATGACCTGTTCCCGGAACAGAAGTGTTTTTAGCTGTGTGAAAAGTGAAGAAACGAACAGACATGAGCGCTTGGTGTAGGTAAGAGTTGCACTCTGATTCTTTGTATAAAGGATGTGTTGTATTCAGTGTGAAAAAAAGTGAGATCTTATTCCCAAAGCTTATTTAAATAGAGAAGTGAAAAGGGTGAGGCAACGGGAGCATTCAAGGACGTAGCTGAAGAGTGGCAGGTTGGTTACAGGGAGAGACGGAGAATATGCCTATGGGGAAAGGTCATAGGAGTGAGTGTGACTAAAGCTTAAAGGGAAAAAAACCCACCCTTGCTCTCCTCTTACAGCTCCTCTAAGGAAAGAAGTTAATGTATACAATGAAGAGTCCTGCTTTGAAAAGGTTACGTAGAATAAACCATATAACGTCAGTGCCAACTCAGAGTCATGGTTGCAAATTTGAAGTAAGGAATGGTTTAGGTTAGACTGAGGTGGGAATTAAACCCAGTGTGAAATCCAATAAATCACTTGAGTTGATAACTAGTGAATGACATTTGTATGACTTTGGGTCGTCCATGTGCGTAGCAGTTGTCTGAAGTTGTTGATATTTGCTCCATTTGCGTCTCAGCTTCACATACTTTATTGCTTTACCTTTGCTAAGGACTACTTAAACCACAATGCTGTTAAATTCGTAACATGTTGATTAATTTTCTACAACAGCAGCTCTGAAAATAGTGGCATAATTCAAATAACAGGGTTATATTAACACACTCGTTCTAATATGTTATCGTTCCTATAGTAACAGCTCACTCAGACAACTTCTCAGACTGATGAGGGAGTGACTGTTTATAGCGGAGGTAATGAGTGATAACAAGAACTAACTTGTTTCTCTTATGTTCAACAGCATTAACTGTAACTATAAATGGTTAAAAATTTTGATGTGTCATTTATTAATAATTTAAAAATTGTAGTCACAGGCAAATTGCTCTTATATAAAAGGAATAAAACACTTTAAAATAGGTTTTGCTGCTATGAGAAAATAATCAACTTCAGCGTCCTAACAGTAACTCCAACATGTTATTGATTATTTTCCTATTAAAGCATACCCTGTCATGTTTTATTCCTTATTTAACATATTTAGAGCATCTTTAGCTGCACATTGTGTCACAGCGTTAAAAGATGATAATAACCAGCCTCATTTACAACCACTGTGAAGTTCGGCTGAATATGAAAATTGCACACACACATATTCTGGTTTCTATAACCAGACCAGTGGGGTGCACCACTTTTCCAGTCGCCTTCAGTAGGAAACGAAGCAGAAGGCATTTCTGCATGTCATTTACCAGAAGCCAATTCAACAGTAAAATATTTTCTTCTCATTGTCAGTTTTTTTTTTTTGGAGGGTGTGTACACAAATTTTCTGGCTGGTAATAATTGAATTTTCAATTCTCTGGTGTTGGGAATTTTAGGTTGTTTGCTACCACCAAGGAACCTAAGCCTGCTTTATGTAAACAAGGGGTTTGGAACACAGCCATCCCCATTCTTCCCACAGGATTGTGTTGGCTTTAAGCACTGCCAGACTACTTTCACACCCATTGCACTTGAATACTGTTGTCAACATTGTGCACAGGGACGATATGGGGCCTGTACACAATGCTATCTGATTTGTGCTTTAACTCATGATGGAAAATATCAAGAAGTTTATATAAGCACATGACGCTAATATGACGAACAGTTGCAGTGTTTCTGAGCTTGGTTATATAGTAAGCTCCAGGATTTCAATAATAAAGCAAGGTGTGCCTGAGGGATGCAATGGTCATATGAGGAATTATTCTATATCTCTCTTAAGACCCTGTAGCACACACATATAGGACATATTCTCTTTCGGGATACTGCTGAAAAGCTGTGCTGCATTGAATTTCGCATTATTTTACAGAAAGTGATCCAGCTGAAGAAGCAAGATTACAATCAGCCATGAAAGATCCAGTTCCTCCAGCTGATCACTGCAGAGGCTTTTGTTGTGATTGTAAATGAAAAGGTCACCTTCATATTGTGAATTTCTTACAGTTATGAGCACATGGTTGCACTGAGATGGATAGAGACAGACACTCTAATTCGCAACACTGCGAACCATTTTCCTCTGATCAAAAGAGCGATTCAGTCACAAAACGACACACACACACAAACACATAGACTCTCACGCACTCTCTCACTCTCTCTCTCTTTCTCTCTTTCTCACACACACAAACACACACAATTTTTTTCAACTGTGACAGCAATTTCTAGCTTCCCCAATTAAATAAGGACTAAAACATGATGGGGTTAAAGGAAAATAATCAATGACAGGTGGTGTGATGCCACCCCAAAGTGCCGCTTCATCTAACAGCACTTCCTCTATATCAGTGTTTTATTCCTTATAGCAATTTGACAACACTAATTTTTATTTATTGAAGAATAATTTTTTTTTTATCAGTTTACAGTTACATTTAAAGTTATGGAACTTCCATGAAGCAAGTTATTTCCTGTTACCCTTTATGTTATTACAACTATAATCATCGACCCTGTCTCCTTACAGAAAACCTCCCCATATCAACATGTTTTATTTTATTTAGTTTATGTGAAGCATCCACCATACAAGTTGCTGTATGTCCTTGTTATAGAAACTGTAGAAATGATAACATATTAGGGGTTAGGAGTTGAGGAGTGAATTTGATTGAAGCATGATTTGAATGTATTCTGTGGATGTATACATTCTGTGAATGTAATTTATATTATTATATTTGATATGATTTTCATGCTTTGGTGTCATTTTCATCTTTGTTGTTAAAGATCTTTTAATCTTTCTAAATTTAAGAAATTGGAGAAGTCAGATCTAATTCTGATTAAAAGAGCTATACATTAAGGAAATACTGCATAGGATTACAATGTACAATATTAAAAAAAGGCTGCATTCTGTTAATTTCAGCTGATAAAATTAACCTTTTCTTGTTCCTAATTGATTATTCATGATAAATAATGGTGATTTCAGTCCTACACACAGTATTCAGGATTATCATTTTAGTTATTATAAAAAATGATAAACATTACAAATGATACTTATTCTGAGAAAGGTGTTAAAATTCTGACAAAATGCTAAGATGATGAGAGAGAAAGCATGTATTCTAATGAGAATATGTAAGACCTCGAAATCACGCTGCACCATTGGGCTCAGCTTCAGACTCGTTACATATGTGCAGTTGATTCTAGGAACTATCTTGCTGAGATCTGTACTTTATGAGAACATACTTCACATGAAGACTTCAGAGGCACTGGGTGTAGGAGTAACACAGATAATGCATCACCATACATTTCCTCTGTATATGATGTACAGATATGCCTCGCTTGATTACACCTGCTATATAGGGAAGTAGCAGTGGTGGTAATCTTTAGGTTTTCTCTAACAACAACACATGGGAGATTTTTATTAACCACATTTTCTCCCGATTTGGTCATTTGCCAGGTCCCATCACAGCCAGCTCTCCCCTGTCACGTGACGTCTACCAACCAGGATGTGCTTCCTCTGACACACCTGAAGCCAGTCACTACATCTTTTCAAACTGCTGCTCATGCTACATCACAGGGCAGAGTGTAACACACTCGGAGAAAAGCACTAACTGTCCTCTGCCATAAACGTGAGCTCACCTATTGGTTAGTAACACTCCGGTTGACAGAAGATACAATAAAGCCATGCCTGGGTCTCCTGTCTCCTGTGTGTCTAGCTCCGAGGTGCAGTCATGATTGTAGTGTTTCATCCTCTTTTCTCTTCATGAGGCAGCCTCCAGTTCTGCTTAACAACACAACACTGATACTCGGGTTGCTGCAAACTCACACAGGCCAAATACGTCCTCTTACCCTCTGAAGCAGGGCCACAATAAAACAGCATGATAAACAACCACTTAATATCTGACTAAATGTCATTCGTCTGATTCCTGCTAAATAAAAAGCACGCAGGTGTTTGCTTTTGGCTTCTGATGTCTGTGGTGTGACTGACATCTAAAGTGGCTTTGCCTCTAGGGGGTCCGATCAAAAGCAGCTTTCAACAGTGCTCATGCTGAGATGCACTATTGCACTTTGACTTACATTGTCATGGTTTGATTCACCTTTCAGCCACATAGTTCCTTAACACCTTCCCTTCAGCAAAATATAAGAGTTTCAAACAGTGCAAATAAAATAAAAGGAATACGGCTACAGGAGGAGTGAGCGTATATAATGAAAATAAAGTGAAATATAGTGAAAACTGCACAGATAAGAAGTACAAGAGACTTAATGTTGCATTTACCAAGAACAAAATTGCAGAAAAATATAGTAATGCACCTAATGAATAATTTTGATGGAAAAAATGAAACTTTTTTTATATTAACTTTTTTATTGTTGGATAAACTGTAGTCATTTATTCCATTTTGTGGTTTTTTTTAAATAAACAATAAATAAAACATAGCATAAATTATGTGGTGTGCAAATTGACCAGACGGAATGAAGAAAGCCACACCAGTAACCTTGTATAAGATCGTAATTCAGATAAAAATGTCAGCTTACTAGTGAAAATCAGAAATGATTGTAAATTTTGCAGCACTGGCAGAAGTTACTGGACATGAAGAGATGCTATAGCCTTCCCAGCTGAAGTTGTCCTGTCATTAATAACAGCAGCTAATGATGGTGTGTTGTGCAATATTGCACACGTGTACTCAGGAAGAGATTTGTGTACACCAAGTTTGCAGGGCCAGCAATTTCTGAAGCTGTATAATAATAACTCGGCCTAATTAATACACCAAGATTTTTATTACTTTATTAAAAAAAGTGCATTGAGCTGCTGCTGTCATCATCACTGTAGCTTGAAACTTTTGCACCCCCGCTAGACCCTCGAGGCCTCCTGAAAGATCTTCAAGATCTTTGACTCAGAGCACACACTTTGCAAATGAGCTGTCAAGCTTACACACACTTCCATTCTTGGCTGAGAGATTCACATGCGTCAGCAAGAATTCTACTCTAACTCTGACACCTGCTTACATGCTTCTTCGCCTCTTCAAATCATTTTTACTTTTTTTTTCTCCGTTTATTTCTTGGTCATTAGGTTAGACATCTGCCAGGTTGTCACGAGAGATAGATGTATACATAGTACAGGGAGTGTAGAAAAGCCACTCGAGACAAATGTTCACGGCTATGTTTATCAGGAGATAAATATTTGCTTGATATGCATTTTGGAATAAAAACTAGGTCAGCTGGCTTGTACCACTCAAATATACTGCAATTCAAATAGTGAAGTCAAATATATGACTAATGATCTATATCCTATATGTGACATTTAGACTATTATATACTAAATGACCAAGTGGAATGGAGAGAGGAGCAAGAAAACACAAAACACTGCAAATCAGGGCAGAGCTGATAGTCAAGTTAGTATACACTGAAATTAAAATAAATGTTAACCTAATGTATAAAGTTAAACAAGAGCCATATAGGTACTTTGGTCACCGCAGAACCACTAGTGACTTGATCAGCACCTCTAACATGTCAGTGTAACTGCTGTGATGGAAATGATCCACCACCACCAAGTACCAGCTGGTCAGTGGTGGTCCTGTGACGGTCCATTTCCACTCACATATATAGGGTAAACGGGGGGATGACAAAGTACTGATCCTTAGTACTGATTCTTAACATTTTCAGTACATTTTAAGGATCTTGTGTCTTTTCAGTATTTTGGAATTAGTCTGGAACTGAAGAATGTAAAAACCTTCTGAAACAAATATGCACAATACATAGATTGCACAGAAATGTTAGATTTTTGTTAGAAGATGTTAGAAGAGTTGTTGAGCTAACTTATTTTATCACTCACAGACCACAAAAACATCCAGTCAGAAGAGAATGTCAGACTGGGTTGAGCTGCCAGGAATGCTACAGTAATTTAAATAATCACTCTTTACAGCTGTGGCAGACTGAAAAGCATCTCACAATGCGCAGTATGTTGACCCTTTAAGCGGAAACAACAGCAGAAGGCCACACTGGGTTCTGCCAAGAACAGGAATATGAGGCTACAGTGTTTTTTGTATTTCGCATTCTATGTAAACACAAGGGACTGTTGTGAGTGAAAATCCCAAGAGAGTTATCAGTTTCTGAAATACTCAAAGCAGCAACCATGCCATGGTTAAAGAGCACGTTTTCCCCATTATGGTGTTTAAAGTGATGAAAAAAAAATCAACAGAAAAGCTACATTTTTGGCTCCACAGAACATCATTCTCTTTCTCAGGGAAATTCTCTCTCTCTCACTACAGCTCACAGGATATTAATTAAGGAAATAATTAAGGAAACACGAACTCGTTACTAGCTTGTTGTCCATGACTCCTCCCCAGTGCCCAACCACTCTCCCACTGCCATATTCACATTTTATTTATTAATGATTCTTTTTCAGAAGTGTTTGTTATCTTTTTTTATAGTGCAAAATCGTAGTATTTCTTTCAAACTTCATGAAGGATTTGCAACCAGCTTGTTTTTTCCTATCCAAGTAATCTCACACAGCTTCAGTTATTTATGTGAGAGGACTGGGCTGATTTAATAGTGTAATTGTCTGACCTTGGCTCCAAGCAGGTCTTAATTGTCTTGGCAGTGTGTTTGGGGAGACATTATTGAACTGAAAGAATTTTCAGGCATGGAAATTGTTTACCACGATGAAACAAAATCTGTTTACTTTTCTAAGTTTTCTTTTCTCCATTGTTTTTCACCAAATCATCCCCTTTACATCATTAGCTGAAGTGCACCTAGACCATGACAGAGCTGTCACTGCGCTTCACAGAAACCTGAAGCATTATACTTCTCACCTGCTCCTCTTCTGACATATCAGTACCTTTGTGAACCAAAAATCTCAAATTTGGTTGGTTGGCTTGGATGGGTATAAATATACTTAGTTTCACTTAAAGAAAAGTCTGTCACTTGGTTTTGGACCACCTTGGAACTTTAGGCTAGGAAATGTGTAAACTGAAGATTATATTTCTTCCCTCTTCCACATCTGGCTTGCTATGCAAACATCCAGTTGTAACACAGATTCAGACGTACCAAACTCTCAGAATGCTGATCTTGGATCAGACTCTTCCTTGGATACTGTAATAAATGTGACACAATTCCCAGATGGAAGCTAATCTCAGCTCAACCCTCTGAAGCATGCTGCACATGAGTCCTTTACTCTGTCTTCACATCTGCATTTATGTTAGTAGAACTTTTTCTATTTTCCTGATTTGGGATCAACTTCACCCTCTGAAATCCTGACTTTATCCATTATAGGTTAGGTGAATCTCAAATCAGCACATAAAGGATGTCATATAGTCAGGGCCATCTCCTCATTCATATGCCTTAAGCCTCGCCGCCTGAAGCTCTGTCCAGCCCAGAGGCCCCTGCCTGTCAACATTTGGGCCAGGGAGAGGAAGCTCCACATTTTGCATTTTTATTTGACTTGCATACAGATAATGCCACTGAGGGATCCCTGCCTGTAATTCAAAACACATCCTGAGATGCCAGAGGTACATGAATAAATACACGGATACATTGTCAAAGCGTATCTATGGCAATATTACTCTTTTTCCTGTCTTGTTGCATTGAGACGGTAAACTGCGGATACAGTAGTGATTGAGAGTTCAGCAATGACCTTGTCAGCATCCAGAATAGTTCAGCGTTTCGTTGAACAAGGTGTGTTTGACATTTTACCCTGGTGGAAAAAGGGAAACGTAGGCAGATCCATCTGTGTGAGAGATGGGCTTGCCATCAATGCCCAGTGGAGCATTTCCTCAGCTGTGCCCTATGGCATGACTTACTTTCTAGCTAAAAATGGCACTAATATATTATCTCATGAGGATGTTTATATCCAGGCACAGTGCGCATTAGAAATACGCATCGTTATTCAAATAGCCGGATATGCAATCTTATCTTAGTATCAGTTTACGTGATTGGATATTTGAGTAAGGTTTAACAAAAATGACATAGAACATACAGTATATATCTGGTATATCATGTATTATAAGTTTTTAGACGGAGTGACTTTCAGCACACAAGCACAATTGTGACTTCTAAGTGAAGCTACAAGAAATTACTTCATTTTAATTCTGTACCAGCGAAGAGTTTCTGCTACTGGTTTTGCTACTGGTTGTTAATTATCTCCGAGCTGAGTTCGTTCCCAAACACGTGAACATGCTTTTATTAAACAGCACTGCATTGGATACACAGGACTACATGTTAGCTAATGAAAAAGGGTGACTATTCTGCATTCATTTTTGATGTTTATTCTGGCTATTTGACATATTACAGATACTATAGACAGCTTTGTATTTGGGCTACTTGTCATTCATATGTGCTATAGACATTTTAGTTGAAGTTTTCAGGAAAATATTTAGAATAGGCTCCATGTCCAAGTCACTTTGTAAAGTCCTGCTTCATATTAAGGATTTCTTAGTTGACATTTATGGCATTAGCTAATGTGAACAAAGCTTAAACCTTAGCATTTATTCCTCCTTTTTAATGTTAACAATGTAATTAAAGCTTGTATTAATTGAGTTTTTTTAATAAGCCAAATAACAACATTACATTATACAATGTTATTCTGCGCATGACTTCAGTGACCACTGTGAGCGAATGCCTCGTTTAATATGCTTGCTGTGGTTAATTAGCAAAATAAGTGAGGCTGATTGGTGCGTTCCAGTATTTACACTTGAAGACCCGAGTTAAGCTGATAATCACCATTTAGTAACAGGTTGGATTTTAATTAATGTGGTTGTAATTAGAATAAACAATAATTACTATACATGTATTTACCTAAAACTTAGTAAACATTGATTAATACATGTGTTAACTTGGGTTCTTTGTTTCTTAGCTTTACGTATGACACATTAGTGCTTAGGTTCACGGTTTGTTGGTAGTGTTAATTAACATTAAGGTAGAGTGTTAGCATGTACATCATAGTTAGGACTGCATACAGTAAATGAAAGCTAAACCTTCTTGGTATAAATATCTTCATGTTTTAGGTTTAAACACGCAGATATTACAATCGAAAAAAAATGGTTATCGTCCCCATTCTTTACATTACTGAAATCTAACTTTGTTTCAGTCATACCTTTGCGATAATATTGAATGTAACTCTATGTTTAGTGTTAAGTCTTTCTTCTCCTGTTATTACTGTATTGACCATTCCTTTACTGTTGGCCATTATAAAGTTCCACATTAAGGTCTTCTGCCAGAGAGATATTTCCGGCCTCATTCGTCATTGTCACCATGCTGAAGCTTTTCTCATACCTAATGCACTTCTAGTCAGATCTTTTGTGGTTGTTCATTGATTATCTTCCTGATCTCCATCTGGGTGTGTCTTCTTATTATCTGTTTGAGCTAGTAGGCCTAATTACCTTGTCTGATGGCTTTGAAGCTTTGCCGTGTTGGCTGTCACATTGTCCTATAAGCGTATAAGAACATCCCTTTGTTTTAAGCCAGTCTACGTGCAAAGCATTGCTTTTTTATCGGGTTCCTACTTAATTAGGCAACTGTATCTGTGCAGCCACAGTGGATAAATGCTTTTCCATTTCTCAGCCGAGATCAAACTTGCTTACATGACATGCTGTGTCATAACCCACTTAAAAGTCAATAGCAGTTTTTCCTCGCATGAGCCAAAAGGAAGTTGACTAGTCTGAGGTTAAATGTGATGACATCACAGGAAGTAAAGTTTGACTTTTTGATTTTGTAAACGGCTGGCTCAGCTTTCCACTCATGAAGTACCACCTAAAGATAAGACTTCAGTGAAACTTTTAAAAGTAAGTAGGTTCAGCTGTTCAGATGGAATAGAATGAAAGAATGACTGAAAGCAATGCTTCTGCAGTGTGCTGACTGTGGCACAGCAATTAGCCGTGTTGCTTTTCTTTCCCCCCACTTTCTCTCTCTGTGTAAACTCTGTAGCCACATGTCTCATTCAGAAGCACAGGAGCGTGACATTTGGTTGTACTCAGAGGTCTGTTCTTTGTACCAGGTCATGCCTGGGGTGATGCAACAGCACTGCACTAACACTAACAGCACAGTACAGCCACAGATGTAATTTATTTTTTTCGCTTAATACATTAATCCTTGGACAGAGTATTAATGTTCCAAAAATATGTTTGCATGCTTAGCATCTGCAAAATGCAACTTAATGGCAAATACTAATTCTAATTCAAATCTTCTTTGTTTTTTTTATATATATATATATATCTTGTTATACAAAATCAAATTTAAATTAAAACTATTAAAATTGTTATTTTCATATTATTTTCCAAAATTAGCATTTTTATACAATTCCATATTAGTCTTGGGTGTCTATGAAAACCATCTCAGCCTTGAAAATCATCCCCTATATATTTCAAATATATTTTTCAAATATATGTTTCTTTGCTGAAACCAACCACTACTCAATAATATTCATAAATCAGATTCCCTGTGTTCATTAATATTCATTAGTTGACTCACGAAGCAGTGCAGTACTGATGATAATTTATCAGCAGTAGCTAGTGAGGTAAATCAAATAGCTGATAGCATGCTCAACGAAGGGAGAAGCATTCAACACAGCCATCTTATTTGTGTATGTAATGTCATAAACCCTAAACCAGCTGCATGTGTGTTCTCTCAGTGTGCTCCTCAGTGAATTGTGCTGTGCTACTATAAGACGTTTGGAGAACAGAACATTTATTCAGGATCTTTTTTCTCATCACTGGGCTTCTCATAATTTTTGCAGTCAGGGACCTCTTTAATTATTTAAATAAATTCCATTTACTCCTTTAGCACAGACTTATTTTATGAACATGGTCCATCTGTTCAAATATTAGGCTCATTATTTAAATGTATATAATAATATTGCCTGTTTATTGAATCCATAAAGCTTTTTATTCTTGAACATTGTACGCACAGAACACCTTTTTAATATAACTGTCATTAGATTCAAGTTAACATTAATTAAATTAAAGGCCTACTTGTTTTGAGTTATTGAGGTTTGGATTAAACCTGTTGTACTGACCAGCCAAACAGGCTTATAATGATAAGAATTCAATAATAATAATATAATAACTGTAATAATGGTGTATTGTGCTTTCCACAAATGTAGCAACACTGACTATACTTTACTTTACGGACCTCACTTTGAGAACCATGGCTCTAGCACACTCTCTTTGGTTATCTCCTAAATCACATCCTACCATACTAAATCGTATATGAAAATAGTACTCTATTACTTGTTAGCTAAAATAGTGGCGTAGCCTGCACTTTAGACCAATAGTATGCGGCCAGTAGTTTGCTTGCACTGTGTGCTGATTGGCAGTGATGGGCGAATCACAATGGGTTATTCTTTTCTTTAAGGAAAAGAGTTGATGGAAAAATATAGCCCTGTTAAGTTCAGAAAAAAGTCAGGGGTGAAGAAACAGTCACTTAATAGGGAACATCATCAACTGCTAGATTATTGAATGAGCGAGTTGAATACATCTTTTTTTTTTTTTGACAACAACCACTTTTTGTGGAAGAGAGGCAAGAGCAAAGAGCCACAGAAGCACATGAAGAGATCAAGACGTGTAAGCAAGATGAACCTCATTTTTCCTGAAAAGATCTGACATGCTTTTCCCCACCTCAAAGCCACTACATTAACCCTGGCCATTAGCAAAGACAAAAAGAGCGGAGAAGATGACTGGTCTGGAATATGTAATAGAGTCTAACTCTGGGCCAGAGGACTGTGTGTCAGAGTTACATTATGATTGTCTTTTTCATACCACAGCTGGCCAGTTAGCATGCTCCTGAATTAGTTATATTCTAAAGATGATATTTTTGAAGCATCAGCCCCAGTGACTTTAGGCGAGGTGGATGTTTTATTAATCAGAAGTGCAAAGGCCATCGGGCCTGAGGGCCTGAAGTTTAAACTCCGACGAGCCTCCGCTCCGTGCTTTCTCCCACTCCGTGTTTCTAGGGGCAGCGAGTCTAGACTTTCTTCCCCTGGCTCTGGTCGATGTCGCTAACCTTTTGTATGCGGTCCCATTACCCCCTCTCCCACTCCCCCACCCAGGCTTTAGCTGTTAGTCTAGAAATATTACACAAATAGCGAATGGTGTGAATTAGCCAGAAAATAGAATAGCAGCAACCAATTAATATAATGGCTCAGGCTATTCTGTCTCATCTATTTCTTCTCCATGAACCTGATTCAGGCCTGCTAGCCAGTGTTATTGTCTGGCATTGAGAGCACTGATTTTAATCAGCACTATAAATCCTGTTCAAGCTGTGATACACCACATTCACTGTAAAAGCTGCTTCTCCATAGAAACGTGTGATTCTGTAGAGCCCAAAGTCACAGCGGTTCTGTAGAAGGTCTAAGTAAGGGGGACTGGATAAAGGACATACGGATTAAAATTTAGCTTCTCTTGATTGGAACACACAGAGGACTCAAGAGCAAACAACTGACCGAGCATATGTCGAGAGTAATGTCATGGTAGTTACTGACCTTGTTTGTCTGGCAAAATGAAACAGCAAGTTGTGCTTCTTCCTCTTGCTCCCACATTCACACAAACATGTTACAAAGGACTCTGTTTACTCAAATACACAGGCAGTGGTGGCTCAACGGTTAAGGCTTTAGATTACTGATCAGAAGGTTGGGGGTTCCAGCACTGCCACCCTCCCTCTGTTGAGCCCTTGAGCAAGGCCCTTAACCCTGTCTGCTCCATGGGCACCGTATCTTGGCTGACCTGCACTCTGACCCCCAATTTCCTAAAAAGCTATGCTATAATGTATATGTGACAAAAAAGGTATCTTCTTCTTAAAATAAGGTATCATGTTTTTTATATCTGGAACATATTTTTGCCTTGATTTAGATTTGAATGGTGTGCAGCTGGTAATAAGATGACCTCAGTGCATCTCAAATAACACATCCAAGCAGCTAAAGAACAAAAAATAAGATTTGATGACTTCACCTTACAGACTAATTGTGGCCCAAACCAATCTAAGTGTTTCATACATTAGTGTTCTCTGACAGTGTGCTCTATAAACACACCTGATGCACCAAGACATCTTCTGTCCAAATCCACATGTAAACACCCACAGCAAGCCTCCAGGAGCTGTTCCTGTCTTTGCTGTTCTTGTATCTTTCCTTCCGTAACACATTTCCATGTATGAATATAGAGCGAACATATTGCAGTTCATTCTGTCCCTATCTGTGACCACTGCCAGGAAATTTCTCTCTCACTTCCTCGTTTTTCTCCCTCTCTCCATCTGTGCACATTTTAATTCTGTAGCAACTGCAAAAATTTGTCTCACGTTCTGCCTTCATGCTTTTTTGATGAGACAGTAGAATACAGTTACATGATAGGGATTAGATATGTTAGATATGTCCATCTATCTATCTATCTATCTATCTATCTACTGTATCTCTAGTCTATCAGTCTGTCTGTCTCTCCATCCAGCTATCCATCGGTCTGTATGTCTGACCATCCATACATCAATCTTTGTTTGTCCATCCATCCATCCATCAGTCTATATGTTCACCCATTTTTCCATCCATTCATCAGTCCATGTCTGTCCATCCATCCATCAATTTGTATCCATCCATCCATCAATCTATGTCCATCCATTCTTCAATCTATTTCCATTCATTCATCCATCTATCCATCCATCCATCCATCTATCCATCCAGAAGAAACAGGACTGCACTTAAAGATGTATGGTCATGTACACAGTTTTAGCACAGGCTAATGAGTCAACAGGGCTGATGTGGTGAATCTGGTGAATGTGGAGGTGTTGATGGTGAGTAGGTGGGTGAAGAGTAAATTTTTGCCATGTGTGGATGATGGAGCAAATCATGATTCATCACAAATGAGTGAACAGCTGCTCATCCTCATTTAGTTTGGCTGATGAGTGGTTGGCCAAGGATGAGCTAGCCTCTATTTTTCAGTTAATTATTTCCACCGCTGATGCCAAAAGCAGCACAAACTCTTCGAGAAGGGAGAATTGGCTAGAATAAATCGTAAACAGAATATATTATAACAGTAGGGAGTAGATTTGCTAAACATTCTTTGTGGGTTTTTTTTCTTAAAGACATTTATTTAGCTTCAGCTTTCAGAAATAAAGCCTGCTGTTATAGTAATAGTTAGATGGTGTGTTTTCAGTAAGAACCCTAACATGTAGTCATGTTCGTGTGATTAAATGAGTGTTTTGAATGTGAATAAATGTGCTTGTTATGTCGAAGTGGATTGTTACCCGCTTTGTAAAGTCATCGAGGATCCTCCTTCTGCAATCTCAGTGTGGCAGTGTAACACAGGTCAAACGGCACAGGAAGGCGACACAGGAAGAGTCTGGCATGTGAACTGATCAGTAAATCCTGGATGGACAGAAATTGAAATATTTTGACAGGGTGTGCTTGAGGATGAGGCTTGTGTTGAATTTCTGCATTCAGATCAACTTGAGCCAAGACAATTAGAGACAGAATGTACTGTTTATCCCATCCTCTGTCTTCCCATCTCTTTTCCTCATCTTCCATGTTCCCTGATGTTTAGAATTCAATAAGAGTCCTTCTGGATTCAGTAAAGCTTTTCATTGTGTGTGTGTGTGTGTGTGTGTGTGTGTGTGTGTGTGTGTGTGAGAGAGAGAGAGAGAGAGATCTATGGAGCCACTGATTGTTGCCAGTAGTGACAGATTGATATTTTTTTGCGTCTTGAAGTGAGCACGAGGCCGTTACAGCTTTTGCACTTGATGGGATGAGTGTAGGGACACAGCACATGAGGAGAATAGTGAGGGATGAGGGTTAACACGTTGATTCTCTCTGTCTGTTTTTTTTTGCTGTTGTTGCCATTGTCAGCTGGATGCTGCATTCTCCTTGCCACATCTCCCTGCTCCGGGTTCCATCGGGCTTCCACTGACATGCATTAATTCAGCTGCAGCCTGCATACGTTTATGTGTGCAAAAACGTGTGGAGGTGA
Source organism: Pangasianodon hypophthalmus (assembly GCF_027358585.1). Lineage (NCBI taxonomy): Eukaryota > Metazoa > Chordata > Actinopteri > Siluriformes > Pangasiidae > Pangasianodon > Pangasianodon hypophthalmus. The sequence goes on along the minus strand of NC_069718.1, from coordinate 13,408,946 downwards.
TTTCAAAGGCATTATAGGTCTCATTGTGGGGTTAAGCTGTGTGCAAACGAAACAGACTGGGGAAGTACACGGTGTGTGCTGATGAGAAAAAGAGAGACAACTTGTGTGTGGTTTTTAGTGCATTTTGGTGTTGGTGTGCGTGCAAGTACATCTGTACATGAGTGTGTGTGCATACATCTGTGTCATACAGCAGAATAATGGAGAATGACCAAGAAGAAGTGGTTATTAAAACAATGACAAAAGAAACTAGGAAATGCAAGAAATAATAATTCCTTTTAAAAATGACTGCATGCTGTGTAACTACCATCTGTTTACTAAAATCATAAATATCATAAATTTAATCATAAATTTGATACCCATGCAATTTCTGCCCACTTTAAAATACTATTTATCATTTTATCAGAATATTTTTACCTCTTCACCTCATATACCATGACAGAATTCATTCCCATTTCCTCTAAAGCTGATGAAATTCTGTTCCGTCTTTTATTGAAAGATTTGTTTCATCCCACATGCGAGGACAAAGACTGTCCCCAGCCCCCTCCCCCAGCGCGACCACATGCATACGCACATCTGATTGGGTGAGATGAGGAACATGATCATTACTGTGAAATGATTGTAATCAGGGAGAAGGGAAAGATAGAGGCCGTGTGCCGACTCCAGACATTTCTACAATCAAACACTAATTGCTGGTGGCTCGTGCAGTAATAGAGGAGGGGGAAAGAAAAGGACGAGGCGGCTGGCTGCGTGTCATGTGTCATGCTTCTGATATAAGCTTTTTCCTGCTGCTTCCTGAATGCATCTTCCCTAATCCTCTCCGAATTTAGTTGTTGATGGCTAACACATGCTTCCTCTGTGGTGCATGAAGCCAACCACTGTAGCTTTTCAATGGAAAGCTGAAGACACTTGCAGAAGAGTGATAACTACCCTGTTCTGTTTACATGAATGGCCATTGTCACAATAATGACTGCCTTGGATTCCTGGCAATGGTGTATTTTGTCAAAGTATTGTTGACAGCTTGACAAACAGTTGACAGCCTTAAGCTAGAACAACGTCTTGCCGTTTTTTTTTTTTTTTTTTTAATGGATGTGAATTCTACCAATAAGAATATTAGAATGAAGCACTATGAGCACACACATGAAGCTTTTTTTGTGGATGTGACCTCTACCAATAAGAATATTAGAATGAAGCACTATGAGCACACACATGAAGCTTTTTTTGTGGATGTGACCTCTACCAATAAGAATATTAGAATGAAGCACTATGAGCACACACATGAAGCTGTGTAAGCTTTATTTCCAATCCTATGTACAAGTAATTTGTGTTGTGTTTGGATTATGTCCAATGTCAGTCTTGAATGCACTTGCAGCTATTTTCATTTCTTCAGTGGGAACGACAACAATAACTATCCAATGACGATGTGAATATTCTATAGCACATCCTATATATATCACTCTTGCTTTATATCTTTCCCTCTTTCACTCTCTCCCGCAATTCTCATTCTCATCATCTCTCACTTTCTCTTCACTTTCACTCTCACCTTCTTCTTCTTATCTCTCGTTCACCCTCTTCTGCTTTTCTCTCATTAAACATGCAGCTCTTAGGTTTCTTCCACACTTGATCAGTCTCTTCTCTGCCCTTTACACCGTTTCACCAGCTATTAGTTTGCAAATAAATGTAAACACATTTTGATCTTTGCTTTGATTTTCCATTTATTTGCCACCTATCTATATAACTAGTAATATATAGGATCCCCGACTTCCTGTTTAATGCGTCTGAAGTATCGCAAGTGTATGCACGCTTTGAGCATGTATGTGTGTATGTGGTCGGTGTGTGACAGCGAGGGGGAGGCAGGGAAGTAGACAGTATTCAGTGAGAGCTGTGTGTGTTGAAGTCTGGAGGAAAAATAGGGCTCTTTGTACAGAGCGGTAAGCTTTGACTTTATTCACTTGGTTAGGAGTCGGCCAGTGCGTCCTCTCCTTGAACAAACCGCACATTCATCTGCAGACTCTGGACCTCTGACTGTGTGTGTGTGTGTCTAAGACGGACGTTGTATTCACTAGCCCACATTCACCAGAGACACCCAATCCTCTTGTGTGTCTAGCTGATGTATGCACACTTTTGTGTGTGTGTGTGTGTGTGTGTGTAAGAGAGTGTGTGCATGTGTGTCTAAGATGAACGTTGTATCCACTAGCCCACATTCACCACAGACACCCAGTCCTCTTGTGTGTCTAGCTGACGTATGCACAATTTTTGCGTGTGTGTGTGTGTGTGTGTGTGTGCAATAGGGCTGTCAGAGCAAATTTCACTGCTTAAATCCTAATTTAAGTTTTCATATTTGAAATTTTACATACTTGAAAGAAAAAAAATTATGTTTATGTTCCTCGATTTTAGGTTCCTAAATGTTTTGACTAAATGCCGCACTTCTTTTATGACAGACTTATTTATGTAAATGTTTATATATGAAGAAGTATACTGTAATGATATATAATCCCTCTATCCCCTGTCACCTAGAGGAGAACAGGTTTCCTTTTGAGTCTGGTTCCTTTCAATGCTTCTTCCTCA